>NC_132918.1:89533681-89858257 GCF_047675955.1 Chlorocebus sabaeus
GCAAGATTTGTTCCGCATTTTCCCACAGACGCAGCAATGCCACTTAGAGGAGTTTATATGAAGGAGATAATTGGATCCATATGTAAAGACATATGTCAAAAAGGTATTCACTGTGGCATTGTCACCTCCCCTCAATCCCCCAGTACCTCAGCTGAAGGTATTGGTGGTAGTACTTTGGTATCCCAGGGTGTCCTCAGAGTTTGGGTGCCAGAGCCCCTCAGTCTCCAAGTTACACAGCCCAGAGGGACTTCACTGATGGTGTTGTCTCTCACTATACCTGAAGAGGAAGGGTTGGTGACGGAGGAGCAGTTGGCTTGGTAATCTGCCAAAGCCCAGAAGTGGGTAAAGCTTTGGCCTTCATTAGTGAGTATGAGGCAGCCATGCCTCTTGCTGGAAGCACAAGTGGAGTTCTGCCTGCAGAGCAGCAACTGGCCTGGGTAAGCTGGACCTTGGACCAGGAGCTGGTCCAGTCCTCAGTTCTGGCTCTTTCCAGAGGTAGGTTAGCCGGGGCAGGTTTGCAAGCTGACCTGGAAGTCAGCCAGGGTCAGGATGGGCTCCAGGCACTGACGAATCCTTAAGGCCTTCCCCTGGAGTATGGCAGCTTCTCCAGCAGCACCAATGGCCCCTTTATACTCTTTTATCCTAGAGGAGAACCACAAAGCCTGCCGCCCACCTGCCCATCCTCCAGAGACCTTAGCCCCACAATCACCCCCAAACACTTACTACTTTGGAGGAAGCAAAGTGCTTTTAGTTTCCAAAGACAATTCACATTCCCAAGGGTGGCCAAGATGAGCTCTTTCCCTAAAGCAGGAACTAACCCTCCAAGTTAGTAAAAAACTGAGAACACCGAATCGATCAATCAATCAGGGTGTGGTTGACTGTATGAAGTTCTCTTCATGCAGTGGTCTGCTATGCAGCCATTCAAATGAAATTGTGAAGCTGTATAAATGATTTAGTGTAGGGCCAGGCGCAGTAGCTCATGCTTGTAATCCCAGCACTTTGGGAGGCCAAGGCAGGTGGATCACTTGAGGTCAGGCGTTCGAGACCAGCATGGCCAACATGGTGAAACCCCATCTCTACTAAAAGTACAAAAATTAGCTGGGTGGGGTGGCGCACACCTGTAATCCCAGCTGCTCAGGAGGCTGAGGCAGGAGAATCGCTTGAACCCAGGAGGCGGAGGTTGCAGTGAGCCAAGATTGTGCCATTGCACTCCAGCCTGGGGAACAAGAGCGAAACTCTGTCTCACAAATAAATAAATAAATAAATAAATAGTTTAGTGTAAAGAAGAATATGACAAACTGCCTTTTATACTCTGGTCCCAATTTTGCCAAAATATGGATGTGTGAGTGTAAACACGTGCCTGGAGAAAACGGAATGACAGTCATCAAAATACTCGCAGTGGTTAACTCTGGGCAGTGAGATTTCTGGTAAGTCTTTTTTATACTTCTCTGTACTGTTTGAAGTTTCACAGTAAGCATGTTTATCTTATCAAAGTCTGATAGAAGCCAAGTGAGAGTGGCATTGACCCTGCTGACACCGCGCGGCCAGCACACCCCGGATCCGATAGCCTCTGCGGCAGGCCTTCCCATTTCAAGAGTCTACGATTCTAAGACGCCAAATGGTATCTCCAGATCAAAACTATTTATAAGAATCATTTCCTTCAGGATGAGTTGTAACTTCCACTAGCTACTTGTATGTTTCGATGACATCATCTCTGAGATTTATGTGAAATGACTCCTTTTCCTTGATGTTATCAAGGAGTTTGAGCAGTTGAGTTCCTTATAGTTCTTTGTGTTTAAACCATATCTGAAGAAGCTGTCATTTGTCAAGGTTTAATTGTTTCCATTATTTTTTTCCTGGTGAGTTTCCAGATATTGCTGGGCAGCTTTGATAAAGACACTCGAAAAGAAGACATTAAGAAATGGATGGAACATGGTCACCAGTTCCAGGTTCTAGGCCACTTTTCAGCTGTGTCATCTGGAGTTAGTCATTTCTTTCTGGGTATTTTCTCACTTATATGAAATTGGAGGGGAGGGTAAGAGGGACATTAGACAAGATTATTTTGAAGATCCTGGCCTGGCCGGGCATGGTGGCTCACACCTGTAATCACAGCTCTTAGGGAGGCAGAGGCGGGAGGATAGCTTGAACCCAGGAGTTCAAGACCTGCCTGGACAATATAGCAAGACCTCGTTCTAAAAAAAAATATATATATCCTGTCCAGCTCTGCCTGCCTATGATGAGTTTATAATTCTGAGCTTATAATAGCATATTTTATAGTCCTAGTGCCAAGTATTCTTAAAGTTATCTCCATATCTAAGTCTTTCAATAAATAGAAAAGTATATTGTTGACTAGGGCCTTAGAGGCCAATGCTTGAATCCTTCCCAAGCTACCCTTGCTAGGTGGTCACCCTGTGTCAACTAACACCTACGGGGACAAGAAACTCCCTCCCTCCCGAGGTAGCTCATTTCTCTTTATTTGTAATGAGCATTCAAAAGGTGTTTCTTGGCCAGACGCAGTGGCTCACGCCTGTAATTCCAGCACTTTGGGAGGCTGTGGTGGGCGGATCACGAGGTCAGGAGATTGAGACCATCCTGGCTAAAATGGTGAAACCCCATCTCTACTAAAAATACAAAAAATTAGCCGGGCGTGGTGGCGGGCGCCTGTAGTCCCAACTACTAGGGAGGCTGAGGCAGGAGAATCGCTTGAATCCGGGAGGCAGAGCTTGCAGTGAGCCAAGATTGCGCCGCTGCACTCTAGCCTGGGCGACAGAGAGAGACTCCATCTCAAAAAACAAAGCAAAACAAAAAACAAAAGTGTTTCTTGGCAGAGCTGAAATCTGTAACTTCGTAACTTCCATTTACTGTCTGCTCTCTGGATCACTTTGCAAAGGACACTTTTCTTTTGTCCCCTTCCCTGCACCTTTGGCAACCTCAGAGAAGGTGTTTCTAATTCCCTGATCTTGGAGAAGGGGGTTTTCCCTTTTCTGTTTTGTTTTATTTGTATTTTTTCTGGTGAAAAGATACATATATATCCTTAGAATTAGCCAGCCAGACTCAGATTAGATGATCCCAATTTTGTTGGCAACTTCCAAAGCATGGTCATTAGGAGCCAGTGGACACATGTCTTCTTCTCTCCATCAGGTCGACTCAGTGTTGGCCTTGGCCACATCGGTGTCATGGAGCTCCTTCCCTTCTTCTCTCCATCAGGTCGACTCAGTGTTGACCTTGGCTCCTTCACAGCCTGTTCCATCTGGTTCTTGTTGGCTTTAACAATCCACAGTGGCCGGGCGCGGTGGCTCAAGCCTGTAATCCCAGCACTTTGGGAGGCCGAGGCGGGCGGATCACGAGGTCAGGAGATCGAGACCATCCTGGCTAACCCGACGAAACCCCGTCTCTACTAAAAAATACAAAACAAAACTAGCTGGGCGAGGTGGCGGGCGCCTGTAGTCCCAACTGCTCGGGAGGCTGAGGCAGGAGAATGGCATGAACCCGGGAGGCGGAGCTTGCAGTGAGCTGAGATCTGGCCACTGCACTCCAGCCTGGGCGACAGAGCGAGACTCCGTCTCAAAACAACAACAACAACAACAAAAAAAACAATCCACAGTGTACACAAGTGTGTTGCCTTCTGTCTTCGTGGCTGCCTCTCCAGCAGCATCAATGCCCCCCAGCTTTTTTTTTTTTTTTTTTGGAGATGGAGTCTTGCTCTGTTGCCAGGCTGGGGTGCTATGGCACGATCTCGGCTCACTGCAACCTCTGCCTCCCAGATTCAAACAATTCTCCTGCCTCAGCCTCCTGCATAGCTGGGACTACAGGCGCCCGCCACCACGCCCGGCTAGTTTTGTATTTTTAGTAAAGACAGAGTTTCACCATGTTGGCCAGGCTGGTCTTGAACTTGTGACCTCAAGTGATTCCCCTCTCCTCGGCCTCCCAAAGTGTTGGGATAACAGGCATGAGCCACCGTGCCCGGCCACCAGTGGTCCCTTTACACTCTTTGTTCCTGGAGGAGAACCGCAAAGCTTCCCACGCACCTGCCCATTCTCCAGAGACCTCAGCCCTGCCGTCACCTCAGGGTCAGTGGAAACTTGAGGCTGGCATAGTGGTCAAGCTCGTTTCTTCTGGGGGCACTCTTCCAAGAATATCTGGGCTACCTCTGGAGTCGCAGTGTCTTGGGCCACCAGAGGTGGATGACATGGTCTCTGGAGAATGGGCAGGTGCATGGAAGGCTTTGTCCTGTGGACACCTCTCAGCACTGCCTTCTTGGCCCTCAAAGCCTTCATTTTGGCTTTGGCTGTGGTTTGAGGAGGGGCAGGAGCTTCCTTCTTCGCCCTGAGTGCCATCCTGTGAAAAGTCCTTTCCTATTTTAGACTTCAGCACCTGAACAAGAGTAAGCAGGTATGTACGCCAAGCTCCAATGATGACCGTGAACCCTACAGAGTTGGAAGTGTGGAAGGTGAGGCGTTGTGTCCCTTGTCTGAGACTTTGTCCTTTTGCCCTGAGCAAAAGTCTGGACCACATTGAGCTCCCCTACAACCGTGTGGCTGTCCCTTCCTTTTCTAACGCTGGCCTTTCTCCCTTCTCGTATTCCCCCTTTCTTCTGTAGCCCTAGTGGGGTCCCTGCATCTCCCAACTGCATTTTTCTGTCACCAACACTCTTATCAGAAATCTCCTGGCCCTAGTTCTCTCTTGTCCCTACAAATTGTGCAGCCTCCAGCATCTCTCACTGCTGTCCTGACTTTCTACCACTGGGTACAGAGAAGAGGCAGCTCTGAGACCCAAGAGTGGACAAAAAGGACATTCAGGATAAAAGGGACTCCCATTTCAGAGTGCAGTTTGCTCTCCCCCAAATATGTTAGGAAAAAAATTAGACCCATCTTGCACCTCAAGGATTAGTTAACTTTCAAAGGGGCTGCACACGTACTTCACATTCCTTTTGTCAACACAGCTTTAATCTTTCCCTTTGTAGAACAGAGGTCCCTCTGCCTTCTCAGCCCTAGGTCTTCATCACAATGTGCTTTTCCATTAACTTGGGGAAATTCTGCCCACATGTTCCTGCCTAATTCTTGGGTTCCTACTGTGGGTGGGAAGGTATGAAATGGGAGAGGCTTTAAAGAGAAAGGTTTTTATGTTTGCACCAGCCATGGTTCAGCTACAGAAACAGAGCAAGTAGGATATGTATGCTGACATATGAAGAGATTCCATGCAAGGAATTGGTTTATGCAATGGGGGGGGATGGCTAGGAAAGTCTGAAAGCCCCAGGGCAGGCCCTCAGGAAGGACAGGCAAGCTCTCAGGTGGAATTTCTTTTTCCTCAGGGAAACCTCAGCCCTGCTCTTAAGATCTTTCACCCGGTGGCTCACGCCTGTAATCCCAGCACTTTGGAGGTGAGCAGATCACTTGAGCCCAGGAGTTCGAGACCAGCCTGGGCAGCATGGTGAAACACCATCTCTATAAAAAATCCAAAAAAAGGCCAGGCGCGGTGGCTCACGCCTGTAATTCCAGCACCTTGGGAGGCTGAGGCAGTCGGATCATGAGGTCAGGAGATCGAGACCATCCTGGCTAACAAGGCGAAACCCCGTCTCTACTAAAAAAATGCAAAAAATTAGCTGGGCACGGTGGCGGGCCCTTGTAGTCCCAGCTACTTGGGAGGCTGAGGCAGGAGAATGGCGTGAACCCGGGAGGCGGAGCTTGCGGTGAGCTGAGATCATGCCACTGCACTCCAGCCTGGGTGACAGAGCAAGACTCCATCTCAAAAAAAAAAAAAAAAAAAAAAAAAAAAAAAAAAAAAAAAATTAGCCTGGCGTGGCACACACCAGTAGTTCCAGTCACTGGGGAGCCCAAGGCAGGGGATCACCTGGGCCCGAGAGGTGGAGGTTGCAGTGAGCTGTGATTATGCCACTGTACTCCAGCCTGGGTGACAGAGTGAAACTCTATCTGAAAAGTAAAACAAAAACAAAAAGCCCTTCACCTATTTGAATTATCTGATGATTTAGGATAACTGTTCTTACCTGAAGTTAATGATTATGGGCTTTAGTCACATCTGTAAAATACGGTACCTTCACAGCAACATCTAGATTCATGTTTGAGTAATAATTGGGGAAAGCAGCCTAACCCAGTTAACACATAAAAAGACCACCACATTCCTCAAATACTTATCTTGGAACTTTGGGAGGGACTCATCCCACATACATGCTTATTTCTTCTTTCTGTTTCTTATAAGGACTGCTAGAAAATGTGCCCTTCTAAACGAACTTTTTAGAAATGTCTGTATTCTTTGCTTAGGAAAGTAAGCCCCCTTTTTGCCTGTTCATACAGAGGGATGAGGAACCTCAAGTGGTTGAGGTTCAGTCTTAATTCCAATTCAGCAGAATCATTGCTGTGTTTCCTGGTGGAAGCATTCCTCCCTTTAAGTCTAAGACTCTAGACCAGCAGAACCTAAGGTCACAAGGAAAGCAGACAGACATTTGCTAGTGGATCATTATGGGCAACGGTGAGTGGGGTCACTCCCGTTTCCACCCCTTGAATCCTGGACTCATGAATTCTGGCTATGGAGGAAACAATAGCATGTATTAGACACTCATTTAGAGCCTACCCAGCCTCCTAGAGGACAGTGCCCCACGAGGTATTGCCACCTGGTTGGTACTGTAATTGAGTCTTCAAAAGCCCATTCTGGCCAGGTACAGTGGCTCCCAGCTGTCATTCCTCTTTTGAGCCCAGGAATTTGAGACCAGCCTGGACAACACAGTGAAACCCTATCTGTAATTTAAAAAGAAACAAAAACATTCTACCACTCTATCAAACCAGTTGCTCGAGGATCCGGGGAACAAGGTAAGACTGAGTTCCGTAAGCTGGGGCTCATTGCCACACTTCAATTGCTGTGAATTGAGTTCTGTGATCAGAAGTATTGTGTGAAACGTCGTGGTGGTGGATAAGGCGTGCTATAAATCCATGGATGGTCATTTTAGCAGAAGCATTGTGTACAGGGCAGGCAAACCTGTATCCAGAGTAAGTAGCTATTCTGGTAAGAATAGCTGGCCCTTCCATGATGGAAATGGTTCAGTGTAATCAACTTGCCACCAGGTAGCTGTCTGATAACCCTGGGGTCCTATCAGGGTCTCAGTGTTGGTCTCCACGGCCAGCAGGCTGGGCACTCAGCACTGGCTGCAGCCAAGTCAGCCTTGGTGAGTGGAAGTGCATGCTGCTGAGCCCACACATAGCCTCCACCCCTGCCACCATATCCACTTTATTCATGAGCCCAGTGGGCAATGAGGGAACTGGCTGGGGAAAGAGGCTGGCTGGTATCCATAAAGTGGGCCATCTCATCCACCTATTATTAACTTCTCTCTGTGCTGAGGTTACCATTTGGCGAACACTCACGTGGAACATAAATATCTTCACTTTTTTTTTTTTTTTTTTTGCCTATTCAGAGAGGTCTATCTGCTTACTCCTTCTTCTGACCTCCTTGTCACCAAGTTTCCAATTATGTTCCCTCAAGTCTCTGGCCATCCAGCCAAACCACTGGTGATAGCCCATGTTATGGATTAAGTGTTTATATCTCCCCAACATTTATATGTTGAGATTCTAACCCCCGACGTGATGGTATTAGGAAGCAGTGAGGGCGGAGCCCGCATGGAAAGGATCAGTACTCCTTAGGAAAAGAGACACGGAGACCCTGCTTCGTCTCTGCTCTCCCACCATGTGAGAAGCCACAAAAAGATGGCCATGTGCAAACCAGGAGACTGCATTCACCAGGTACCAAAACTGCCAGCACCTGGATCTTGGACTTTCTAGCCTCCAGAACTGTGAGAAGTAAATTGTTGTTCAGCTGTGTGCGGTGGCTCACGCCTGTAATCCCAGCACTTCAGGAGGCCGAGCAGGGCAGATCACCTGAGGTCAGCAGTTTGAGACCAGCCTGGCCAACACGGTGAAACCCCATCTCTAATAGAAAGACAAAAATTAGCTGGGCAGGATGGTGTGCACCTGTAGTCCCAGCTACTCAGGAGGCTGAGGCAGGATAATCACTTGAACCCGGGAGACGGAGGTTGCGGTGAGCCGAGATTGTACCACTGCACTCCAGCCTGCACAACAAGAGCAAAACTCTGTCTCAAAAAAACAGAAATAAATAAAAATAAATGTTTGTTGTTCAGGCCTGCTGTCCTGTGGTATTTCTGTTACAGCGAACTAAGATAGCCCATAAATCAATATAGATACTTGCCTCCAGCCATTTCTTTTTCCAGGCAAAATGTACGACCAAGGTGCTCCGCTTGAAGCTCTGCCATCTGGGAATATCCCAGAAATGAGCTGTAACTCTGCAGCTCTCCACTTTCAGGTGATGGCCTGTATATCATGTAGAATCATTTTCTCTTTCTCAGCCAACTGACCATAGGAAACTTCCCAATGAGGCATAGGGGATCCAGTGATGTCAAGATATCCCTTCTAAGTTGAAGGGTAACTTGTTGTATCTGGCCCCTCCTGCAGCCAAAAATAGACGCAACAACTAGTTTATCTATTTGTATTTTGGAGGCAACATATTTCTCACTTGGGTCCACTAACTGAGTTACTAGAAACGCTGCCAGGGTTTTTATTGTTGTTGTTTTGTTTTCTGTAGAGCTGGAGATCTCACTATATTGCTCAGGCTGGTCTTGAACTCCTGGCCTCAAGTGATCCTCCTACCTCAGCTTCCCAAAATGTTAGAATCACAGTCATGAGCCACTGCACCCAGTACAAGCTGCTAGTTTTGAGTACAGCCTGGAAAAGCAGATTACAACAGGTCCACACTGCCTTGCAACCTACTTTGGCCCCTGAGCCCTGTGATCTAGCAGATCCAATGGTGCTTGAAGTGGCAGATAGGGATGCTGTTTGGAGCCTTTGGGAAGCCCTTATACATGAATCATAGTACAGATTCTTAGGATTTTGAAACAAAGTCCTGCCGTCCTCTGCAGATAACTATTCTCCTAGAAAAACAGCTTTTGGCTTGCTACTGAGCCTTAATAGAGGATTGAACACCTAACTATGAGCCACCAATTTACCATGTGACCCGAACTGCCCATCATGAACTGGGTGTTGTCTGACCCACCAATCCATAAATTTGAGCATGTACAACCGTACTCCATTACCAAATAGAAATGACATGTGTAAGATCAGACTTGAGCAGGCCCTGCAGATATAAGTTGCACAAGGAAATGATCCAAATGCCTATGGCTCCTCTTCCTGCTACATTACCTTCTCAGCTTTCCTCTCCCAGCCCACGCCTAGGGTGTTGGCGAGTTGGTCATGGTATCCCTACAAAGGAAATAGGTGAGCAGTCTACTCTCTTCCTACTTGATCTGTATAAGAGTTCTGGGTCAAGTGAACAGAGTGTATCTCAAATCACCAAAACAGAGTCGTGGCCTCCCCATCAATTCCCAGACTTGGGTCTGTTTGTAGACCCAGAATCCCTTGAATGAAGTAGAGTCCAGGTCCCCTTCGGTTAGGACCCTGCTACACTACTGAACTTTTATACTGCTGTTCCTTCTCACAGTTTTCCCCAAAGGGACTGCTCTGGTTTGAATGTCCCCTCCAAAACTCACGTTGAAACTTAATCCCCAATATGGCAGTATTGAGAGGGGGGGCCCTTTAAGAGAAGATGAGGTCATGAGAGCTCATGAATGGATTAAGTCATTCATGGATTAATGGATTCTTAGGTTAACAGAGTCATGGGTTATATTAGGAGTGGAACTGGTGGCTTTATAAGAAGGGGAAGAAAGACCTAAGCTGGCATGTTAGTGTGCTCAGCTCTCTTGCCCTGTGATTTTCTGTACCACCTCAGGACTCTGCGGAGAATTCCTACCAGAAAGGAAGCCCTCAGCAGATGTCAGGTCATATCCCTGGACTTCCCAGCCTCCAGAATAGTAAGAAATAAATTTCAGTTCTTTATAAAGTACCCAGTTTCAGGCGTCCTATTGTAAGCAACAGAAAATGTACTAAGACAGAGACCACGATGAACTGGTTAATGCCACAGGCCTCTGTGAGTCAGTCTATTCTGATTATTGCTTTGGCTCACCAGTCCATTATGGTAACCAGGCTCACCTTTTCTTTGGTGATTAAGTGCTGCCATTTGGTTCCTGCCACTCCAGGATCTCATCATCCCCATTGCTTTAGGGACCTCAGTTTGGTGATTCTACTGTCTTTCTCTATATAGAGAGAGAGTAAGGAGATTGAGACCATCCTGGCTAACATGGTGAAACCCCATCTCTACAAAAAATACAAAAAATTAGCCGGACGTAGTGGCACACGCCTGTAGTCCCAGCTTATATATATATATATATAAAATACATTATAATATGTAATATATATAACCCAGCTTTTATATATATATATACACACACACACACACAACACACACACACACACACATAGAGAGAGAGAGAGAGAGAGACAAGAGTGTCTACAGAACTCTTTAAGGATGCTGAGGATCCCTTCACAATTTTTTATTCTCTTTGTCATGGTGAAAATGATGTGCAGTTGACCCTCCCAGAGTTGGTCAGCAAGTCTTACTTGATAAATCTATTCTAACATTCCAATCTCCCTAAGTCTTTGGATATCTTCCTCTACAGTATATCGAAGCAGTTCTGGCATTAACTTTATTTGGTGTAGGCCACCCTTGGGTTCATGTTTCAGCCAACCAACTAAACTGTTAAAGACTCTTCTAACCCCTCAGTTGAAAAAATTGAATCTGGAATCTCTCTTTAGTGGGTCCATATTGATAAGTTTTGTCTGATTCAACTTTATATTCCATTCCTTCCCCCTTGATTCTAGTTTTTGGTTTTTGCTTCTTAGAGATGGTGGCCTCACTATGACGCTGAAGATGGAGTACAGTGGCTATTCACAGATGAAATCCTAGTGCCCTACATCTATATCATGTAGGACCCTTTTCTCTTTTTCAGCCAACTGATCATAGGAAACTCCCCAATGAGAAATAGGGGATCCAATGGTGTCAAGATATCCCTTTTAAGTTGAAAGATAAATCGTTGCATCTAGGCTGGGTACAGTGGCTCACCCCTGTAATCCCAGCACTTTGGGAGGCCAAGGTGGGCAGATCACGAGGTCAGAAGATTGAGACCATCCTGGCTAACATAGTGAAACCCTGTCTCTACTAAAAATACAAAAAAATTAGCCGGGTGTGGTGGTGGGTGCCTGAGTCGCAGCTAATCGGGAGGCTGAGGCAGGAGAATCACTTGAACCCGGGAAGCGGAGCTTGCAGTGAGCCGAGATTGCACCACTGCACTCCAGCCTGGGCAACAGAGCGAGACTCCATCTCAAAAAAAAAAAAAAAATTGTCGTATCTGGCCCTTCCTGCAACCGAAAACGAGACACGACACCTAGTTTATCTCTTTGGATTATAGAGGCAACATATTCTCACTTGGGTCCACTAACTGAGTCACTAGAAAAGCTGCTCAGTTTTTGTTTTGTTTTGTTTTTTTATATAACTGGGGATCTCACTATGTCTCCCAGGCTGGTCTTGAACTCCTGGCCTCAAGTGAACTAGGCTTGAGAAATCCTCCTGCCTCAACCTTCTGGGACTGAAGGCATCATCACACCGGGCAATCCTAGAGTTTCAAGATCCATCTACACACATTCCCCCAGATTTCTATTTATAGAAATTGGAAAAATCGTGCAGGATTTTTGGAATATAATATATCTCCTCATGGATCATACTTTATACCTTACTCTTTGGGGCCTGCTGGGACTTGAGTCTCGTTATAGGTTGAGAAGCTAAGAGGAGTGGCAGGGGTAGGTCCTGAGGAGAATCAGCAGAACCTTGCAAGGCCACTTAGAAGAGGCCTATGCGGTTTATTCCAGCAGAGTGTAGCCAATCTGCTCAGACAGGAAAGGCTACTTTTGGCAAAGAAGACTTGGCAGAATTTAGGGGTTCGATGATCCCAGCTTCATCAGGATCTGCCCATACATCCCAATTCCAATTATCAGTATCCCATTCCTTCCCAATCAATGCCCTTGCTTGAACAAAAGATCCTGCAAGATTGAGAATTGAACTTACATTGGAATTTAGCTACTTGGAGGATGAGACCCTGGATTTTGTTTTCAGAAATCTCAGTCCTGTAACCACAGGAGATAAGAGTTTTTCGCAGGGCAGATAGAGAAGGTTTCAGATCATTTATACAAAACATGAGCTAGGAATTTGAAGCCTTGAACTCATCCTTTTCTTTCCCCACTTTTTTTTTTTTTTTTTTTTTTTTTTTTTTGAGACAGAGTCTCGCTCTGTCACCCAGGTTGGAGTGCGGTGTATGGAGTGCAGTGTGATCTCAGCTCACCGCAGCCTCTGCCTCCCAGGTTCAAGCGACTCTTCTGCCTCAGTCTCCCGAGTAGCTGAGATTACAGGCGTGTGCCACCATACCCAGCTAATCTTTGTATTTTTAGTAGAGATGGGGTTTTGCCCTGTCTTAAAATATAAATAAATAAATAAATAAATACTCATTTTTAAGATTCTATTCTTCTAGAACCACTTTCAGAACCAAAGCCTATATTAGCCAGACTATAACCAAGACCAAGATGACTAGGAGATAAATATTAAGAGATTTATTGCAAGGAATTGGCCTGTGTGATTGTGGGGACTGGGTAGGCAAATCTGATGTCTGTAGGGAAGACCAGAAAAAGCAAGATAAAACTTTCTTCGGTATTACCAAATGCCGCACTGCCCACAGATGAAATTTCTTCAGAGAATCCTCAGCTCTGCTCTGAAGGCCTTTCAAGGTCTGATTGAACCAAGCCCATTCAGATTATCTAGGATAATCTCCCTTAAAGTCAACTGATTATGGACTTTGATCATATCTATAAAACACCTGCACACAATGCCTAGATTTGTGTTTCATTGAATAATGGGACTGTAGCCTAGCCAAGTTGACACATAAAATTGACTATCACGCCAGGCGCGGGAGCTCATGCCTGTAATCCCAGCACTTTGGGAGGCTGAGGCAGGCAGATCACCTGAGGTCGGGAGTTCGAGACCAGTCTGACCAACATGGAGAAACCCCATCTCTACTAAAAATACAAAATTAGCCAGGCGTGGTGGTGCATGCCTGTAATCCCAGCTACTCAGGAGGCTGAGTCAGGAGAATCGCTTGAACCCAGGAGGCAGAGGTTGCAGTGAGCCGAGATTGCGCCATTGCACTCCAGCCTGGGCAACAAGAGTGAAACTCCATCTCAAAAAAAAAAAAAAAATTGACCATCACAATGTCCCCTGTAGAAGGTGGAAAGCCTTTCAGCAGAGGATGCATGCACATGATCACAAATGTGCTGTAGGCCCATCGATTGCTCTGTGGAGGCTGGTTTCAAGGAAGGAAAGGCTGAAGGCAGAGAGACTAGGTGAAAGACAATCCAGGCCGTGCTGTGAGCTGAATCGTGTACTCCAAAACTCAGTTGTTGAAATTTAATAACACCTTGTACTCGAGTGACTGTATTTAGAGATACAGTTTAGAGGTGCTTAGGTTAAAATAAGACTGTTAAGGCCAGGTGTGGTAGCTCACGCCTATAATCACAGCACTTTGGGAGGCCAAGGCAGGTGGATGGCTTGCGCTCATAAGTTCGAGACCAGCCCGAGCAACATGAGAAACCCTGACTCTACAAAAAATACAAAAATTAGCTGGGTGTGGTGGCGCAGGAGGCTGAGGTGGGAGGATGGCTTGAGCCTGGGGGGCGGAGTTTGCAGTGAGCCCAGATGGTGTCACTGCATTCTAGCCTGGGCGACAGAACCAGAACTTGTCTTAAAAAAAAAAAAAAAAGGAAAGAAAAAAATGGGGCCGGGCACAGTGGCTCACACCTGTAATTCCAGCACTTTGGGAGGATGAGACTGGTGGATGGCTTGAGGTCAGGAGTTCGAGACCAGCCTGACCAACATGGCGAAAACCCTTTTCTATTAAAAAATACAAAAATGTAGTCGCGGTGGATTTAGTGTGGATTTAGCCATGATGCACACCTGTAATCCCAGCTACTCGGGAGCCTGAGGCACAAGAATCGGTTGAACCCAGGAGGCAGAGGTTGCAGTGAGCCAAGGTCGCACCACTGCAGTCCAGCCTGGGTGACAGAGCGAAACTCTATTTTAAAAATTAAATATAATATAATATAATATACATAATATATAAAAATATATAAAATATAATGTATATATAATACATAAAATATATCAACATAAAAAATTATTAAAATATAATATATTATATATAATAATATATAATATATTATTCTATATATACACAATATATAAAATAATATATAATATATTATTATATATATACACACAGTCAGGAGTTCAAGACCAGCCTGGCCAACATGGCGAAAACCTGTCTCTACGAAAAAGACAAAAATTAGCTGGGCGTGGTGGCAAACGCCTGCTACTCAGGAGGCTGAGGCAGGAGAATCACTTGAGCCTGGGAAGCGAAGGTTGCAATGAGCTGAGGTAGTGCTACTGCACCCCAGCCTGGGCGACAGAGCAAGATCTTGTCTCAAAAAAATATATATATATTATTTTGTGTCATATCAACAAATTCAACTTCGAAGGAAGAGAAATTTGGATGATACCGACAGAAAGTTGAAGGGCAGGCAACTGGTAAAGGCTCAGGCCTGACTGAGGGGTTTCACTGTCCTGCTTGTTCCAGCCAAGTGGTCTGTTAGATTTTCCATCAGCCCAAATAACCTTCCACAGGGTGGAGTTTATCATTTCCCAAGAGAGAAGCATCCGCTGCACCCTCAAAGCACGGCCATACAGTGACCTGTGGCTAAACTGGACACTCCACTTGCCACCCGTCTACTAGACACATGGCTGCCAGAAGCAGATTGTCTGTGACCGCAAACGGATCGCGAGCAGACTGCGAAGGGGTAGTGAAACCACCGCAGGGCTTCGGAAATGCTTCTCCACTGAGCAAAGCTAAAAAGAAGTCTACGTGACATCGTGGATTTGGATGAAAATAGTCTGCCTCCCCTTTGTCAACAGAAAGCCACAAGCATGCGTGTGCTGTGATGTGAAATGCTTGGCATGACCACCAGGAGTTTCCACTTTGTCACACTACAGTGAAATGCCGGAGCATCCCTGCAGCTGTCTCACTGACCCCCAGGACAACTGGAAGCCTAACATTTTTCCTTCTCATCACCTCCTCCACCCTCTGGTGAAAGCTCTCCTGCCTCTGACTTTCTGAATGGAGGAGTGAGCTGGGTGGAGGAGTGAGCTGGATGGAGGAGTGAGCTGGATGGAGGAGGGCAGCTGGATGGAGGAGGGCAGCTGGATGGAGGAGTGAGCTGGATGGAGGAGTGAGCTGGATGGAGGAGTGAGCTGGATGGAGGAGGGCAGCTGGATGGAGGAGTACAGCTGGATGGAGGAGTGCAGCTGGATGGACGAGGACAGCTGGATGGAGGAGTGAGCTGGGTGGAGGAGTGAGCTGGATGGAGGAGTGAGCTGGATGGAGGAGGGCAGCTGGATGGAGGAGGGCAGCTGGATGGAGGAGTGAGCTGGATGGAGGAGTGAGCTGGATGGAGGAGTCAGCTGGATGGAGGAGTGAGCTGGATGGAGGAGTGAGCTGGATGGAGGAGTGAGCTGGATGGAGGAGGGCAGCTGGATGGAGGAGTACAGCTGGATGGAGGAGTGCAGCTGGATGGACGAGGACAGCTGGATGGAGGAGTGAGCTGGGTGGAGGAGTGAGCTGGATGGAGGAGTGAGCTGGATGGAGGAGGGCAGCTGGATGGAGGAGGGCAGCTGGATGGAGGAGTGAGCTGGATGGAGGAGGGCAGCTGGATGGAGGAGTGAGCTGGATGGAGGAGGGCAGCTGGATGGAGGAGTGAGCTGGATGGAGGAGTGAGCTGGATGGAGGAGTGAGCGGAGGAGGGCAGCTGGATGGAGGAGGGCAGCTGGATGGAGGAGTGAGCTGGATGGAGGAGGGCAGCTGGATGGAGGAGTGAGCTGGATGGAGGAGGGCAGCTGGATGGAGGAGTGAGCTGGATGGAGGAGGGCAGCTGGATGGAGGAGTGAGCTGGATGGAGGAGTGAGCTGGATGGAGGAGGGCAGCTGGATGGAGGAGTGAGCTGGATGGAGGAGGGCAGCTGGATGGAGGAGTGAGCTGGATGGAGGAGTGAGCTGGATGGAGGAGGGCAGCTGGATGGAGGAGTGAGCTGGATGGAGGAGTACAGCTGGATGGAGGAGTGAGCTGGATGGAGGAGTGAGCTGGATGGAGGAGTGAGCTGGATGGAGGAGGGCAGCTGGATGGAAGAGTGAGCTGGATGGAGGAGTGAGCTGGATGGAGGAGGGCAGCTAGATGGAGGAGGGCAGCTGGGGACGCCTGAGGCAGCTCGAGCCGGAACACAAGGGCAGGGAAAACCAGCGGACAAGATACGAAAGGGCTTGGGAGACATGGGAGGCAGACTGAAGGGCCCGAAGCACAGACAGAGCTGGCCCATGAGAGAGGAAGTGTTGTCTAGAACATACTGTCTCTTCTCCTTCCCGGGATGATGAGAGGGCAGGCGCCACCTCGGACAGGTGTGCCCCCATGCCCAGTGGAGTTCACCAGCAGTGAGGCCTGCTGCTTCCCAACAGCTAAGTCATGGTGGAAAGCAGAGTGAAAATGTTTTCTTCCAGGAAAACAGGACCTCTGTTTCCATGACGCAGCCTCTACTATTATCACACTGTGTGACCTGGACAGGTGTCAACCTTTCAGTCTGTAGTTTCATCTGTAGATAATAATACCTGCCTCTTTGGGCTTGACGCAGTTATTAAGTGCAGAAAGAATAAGCAAATATTCATCAAACTCCAAAACACCAGTAGGTGAAAGGTTCCCGGTGAAACTTTTAGCCAGGCATGGTGGTGGGCACCTGTAATCCCAGCTACTAGGGAGGCCGAGGCAGGAGAATTGCTTGAACGTGGGAGGCAGAGGTGGCAGTGAGCTGAGATCGCGCCATTGCACTCCAGCCTGAGCGACAAGAGCGAGACTCCGTCTCAAAAAAATAAAAATAAAAAAATAAAAAATAATTCGGCTGGGAAGGGTGGTGAGAAATTTGCAGTTAAGAGAATGAAGTCTGAAGCCATGGCTGTTATGGTAGAGATCTCTTCAGAGCCTAGGCAAGGCTCCGGTCACTGCGGCCAGGGCCAGGACGGCCAGGGCCAGGACTTGGTTCTCATCTCCCCCTCACTGCCCTTGCATTGTTCTCCAAATCCCCCGGTGACCGAGCAGATACCCTGGGGGGACGAAACGAGGCCCACCCTGGCTTCCTCGAGCAGGACAGGGCCTGCCTGTGCGCCTTCCTTTAGTCTCAGAAAAGCCAAAATTAGCCTCACTTTTGTTTCTTTTCTCAGGAGCCTCTAAATTGTATCTCAGGAAAGGATTATTGTGCTCCAGGGACCCTATCTTATCGTGGGGTGTGGGGGAGGTGATGAGTGAAAGGAAAATGGTCTTTGACAAATTGGTTCAATTCGGACAATCACGTGATTTTCCAGTAATTGCCCACCACCGCTTTAGTGAGGCTATTGTTTCACTTCCCAAATATTTAGTCAAGTGGGAGGCCTGAGAAGACTGGGGAGGGTCAGAGGCCGGAGAGCACGATCGTGGGGGGAAAAGGGCTGTTTTTGGTGAGCTCAGGCTCTGGGTTCTTTATCACTAACTCTGAAGGACTCACAACCACTTTAGGTGTAAGCAGACCCCTCAGGGCCACCCCTGCCGGAATGCACTGTCCCTGTGGGGGAAGATCCCTTCTGAGGTGTGGGCTCTGGAACTGGTTGCTTTTGAGCCTAGTTTGATCCACTCCTCCCTGCGACACGGCTGATCAGGCTGCCTTGCTGACCCTCTGAGGAGATAAGGGAGTATTCTTTTCCCTCTCCTGGTGAACACCGCTGAGAAAACAAAGTCACACACCGTGAATTAGGGGACAAATGAGACTTGGCTGCCAGAGCTAAAGGTTTCACACAAAGAATTCAAGGCATGACCAGGCATTGGCTCTTATGCAACTTTTCAAAAATTCCTGAGTCTCCAGGGAGAAAGAGCATGAGCTCTGGGGTGACCTCACCCTGCCTTGCTCAGCCCGGCATCACGGGACATTTGGGGGATGAGGTCGGACGGCGGCGGCAGCAGCAGCAGCAGCACGTGAGAATGTGTGTTATCGACGGGGAACACTTTTCCCGTGCTCTCATGTGGTCATCTGTCTGATATGCCTGTGGGTGGAGGTGGGCAGAGGGGAAGGGAGTGTCCTGTCACCGGCGACAGAAAAGAGGCATGAGGTCATTGGAGCCCAAGGCTTTCCTCACTGACCATCGGCAGCAATTGTCTTCCCAGCTTCCACTCCCAAGTGTTCACCTCCGCTCCCACAGAGGGTTCTGATCTGGGGATTCCTGCTTCGGACACACATTTTCTTCCATCTGAAAATACGCCCTGATAGTCAGACAGGGGTTATATTATTTGGAGAGAGATTTGGCAATTAACTCTGACAACTGCGGACTTTTTCCAGTTTCTGAGGACAATTCCCTCACCTCTGAGCCCCTCCGAGACGCTGCCCTTGCTTCTCATAACTCCCTGCCTAGGCATGACTGTGCAGGCAGCCCTTCGCCCACCTTGCCCACACCCTCCCTGCCCAGGGTTCCTCACCATGCATCTCACTGCGATCTGCGATTCCTCCCACTCCTCCACCCCCATCCTACTGAATCAGCGTCACCGATCAGGAGCGGAGACCTGAGAAGCTGCATGAGAAACAGACCACACCGGCGATTCTGCTGCCCACTGAACCGGAGAATCATTGAGCCAGCCGATCTCTAACCACTGACTTAGCGCCAGTGTTCTAGAATCAAAATGTTCCGAGGGACGGCAGCCTCGAGGGAATCAACGCACAGCCTCCCACTTGTGCAGGTGTTTCAATAACCATTAGGTCTCAGTCTTCCTACCTCAGTGATTCTCTTTTTTTTTTTTTTTTTTTTTTTGAGACAGAGTCTCGCTCTGTCGCCCAGGCTGGAGTGCAGTGGCCGGATCTTGGCTCACTGCAAGCTCCGCCTCCCAGGTTCACGCCATTCTCCTGCCTCAGACTCCCGAGTAGCTGGGACTACAGGTGCCGCCACCAAGCCCTGCTGATTTTTTGTATTTTTAGTAGAGACAAGGTTTCACCGTGTTAGCCAGGATGGTCTCGATCTCCTGACCTCGTGATCCACCCATCTCGGCCTCCCAAAGTGCTAAGATTACAGGCGTGAGCCACCGTGCCCGGCCCTCAGTGATTCTCTACCTTGGTTGCATGTTGGAATCATGCCTGGGGTTTTTTAAGTTATACATAATATGCTTCCCAGCAGAGATTAGACATGTGGGCTTTCCCCGCCCTGCTTCTCTAAGGAAGCAAAAGAATGGCTTTGGAATCCCAGGCAGTGGTATCACCAGAAGTGTAATGTTAACACCTGGTCAGGAAATCTCCCAACCCAGTCACTTGCAGGCACAGAGGGCAGCCATCTGAACAGACTGGGGACTGGCGATCCCAGGACTTACTGTGGTCGTTTCCTTTAGAAGAATCACTTCAGTGTTTGGAGAAAGGGGTGCTCTCAGACCCTTAGGCTCCAAGGTGGCCAAAGAAAAGCTGCAGACCCTGGGGTGGATCTCTGGGGAGGAGTGGGCAAGAGCATGGAGGTCCTGGCTGTCTGTGCTGGTGAGGCTGGAACGGGGTCTGACACAGCATTCCAGAGCCAGCTGGTGTCCCAGGCGGAGGCTGTATAGGTGAATTTAGGAGCCCAAGTGGGGATTCCTTGGCCCGGATTAGCAAGAGGTAGGGGGAGGTGGTCTCTGCTTGAAGGCTCACAGCTGCCCTGCGAGGCTGCTAGGAGCAGCTGGAGGGTATAAGCTAAGGACGGGGCAGGACCAGTGACCGACAGTGACACCATGAGGCAGTGAGAGGTCACAGCACAGGTAACCGTAACTGCTACTAGTTATTTGGTGTTATTCACCCAGCACTGATCAACATGCCTTACACTTATTAATTCACTTAATGACAGTTCTGTGAGGAAGTCATTATTATACCCATTGTGGAGAGAAGGAAATGGAGCCATGAAGGCTACACAATTAGAGTGGCTGCCAGTCTGTGCCAGTCTGCGAACCCAGGCAGTCTGGCTCTGGAGCCCACACCTCTAACCAGGAGGCCTTGCTGCCTTCATGGCAATAGCCGTCATTAACTGAGCACTTACTGTGTCCTGTCATGCCCTCTGTGCTCTTTCAGCCTTCACCGCAATCTTATGAGGTGGGAAATACTTTTCTTCTCGTTTCACAGATAAGGAAAATGAGGCACAGGAAAGAAAAACAGGCAACTGCTTACCATCCATTCTCTCCCTCTGGGAGTGGAAGCCAGACTAATTCCATGGCAGCTCTTTTGCTTTTTTTTTTTTGAGAAAGAGTCTCGCTCTGTCACCCAGACTGGAGGGCAGTGGCACAATCTTGGCTCACTGCAACCTCCGCCTCCCAGGTTCAAGGGATTCTCCTGCCTCAGTCTCTCGAGTAGCTGGGATTACAAGTACCCGCCACCATGTCCGGCTAATTTTTGTATTTTTAGTAGAGACGGGGGTCACCATGTTGGCCAGGCTGGTCATGAACTCCTGACCTCAGGTGATCCACCTGCCTCAGCCTCCCAAAGTGCTGGGATTACAGGCGTGAGCCACTGCGCCCGGTCAGCTCCTTCACTTTTTAGAACTTAATAAGCCTTTGGGGTTCTCAGAAAACTCGGGGTAGGTGGAAGCTTCAGTAGGGGATTCTGGGCATCCTGCAATAAAACATGTGCCCTCCTGAGTGCAGAACTGGAAGAACAAAGATTCTGTGACATTACTTCTCCCTCTAAATTTGTGAAAGCAAATCATACCGATTATGGGGGCCTCATCCCAGATCCATTGAACCGGAATACATGAAGAGTGAGGCCAGGAAATCTGAACTAAATCAAAACCAAAAACAAACCACAGGTGATTCTGATGTACAACCGGGGTTGAAAATCACTGCGTTATCTCACAGTCATATGCATGGCCCCAGTGAGCAGGCAGCACTGTTTCACCTTGCCCGCTGCCTAGGCAGAGCCTATTTATCAACCCAGGGGAATTGCAGTAGAGAAAGAGTAATCCACGCAGAGCCAGCTGTGCGGGAGACCGAGGTTATATTATTGCTCAAATCAGTCTGCCCCAGCATTTGGGGAGCAGAGTTTTTAACCACAACTTGGTGGGTGGGGGAAGCCAGTGAGCCAGGAGTGCTGATTGGTCAGGATTTGGGGAAGCCAGTGAGCCGGGAGTGCTGATTGGTCAGGATTGGGGGAAGCCAGTGAGCCGGGAGTGCTGATTGGTCAGGATTGGGGGAAGCCAGTGAGCCGGGAGTGCTGATTGGTCAGGGATGAAATCATAGGACTCGGAGCTGTCCTCTAGCACTGAGTCAGTTCCTGGGTCCCGGCCACAAGATCAGATGAGCCAGTTTATCCACCTGGGCGGTGCCAGCTGACCCATCAAGGGCAGAATCTGCAAAATATCTCAAGCACTGACCTTAGGAGCAGTTTAGGGAGGGTCAGAATCTTGTAGCCTCCAGCCCCATGACTCCTAAACCATGATTTCTAATCTCTTGGCTAATTTGTTAGTCCTACGAAGACAGTCTAGTTCCCAGGCAAGAAGGAGGTTTGTTTTGGGAAAGGGCTGCTGTCGTCTTTGTTTTAATGTATAAACCAAGTTACTCCCAAAGTTAGTTCATCTTTGCCCAGGAATGAGCAAGGACAGCTTGGAGATCAGAAGCAAGATGGAGTTGGTTAGTTCAAGTCTCTTTCACTGTCTCACAGTTTTGCAATGGTGGTTTCATTTCCAACAACAACTTCTAATTTTCAAATTCTCTTGCTTAGAAAGAAGCTGCATGCAAGACCTGAGCAGAACTCCTCTCCTGTCACACAGCGGACATTGCTCAACAGGCAAGAGAATGTGCCAAGGAAGGAGCTGGGTGAGGCCCAGAGCAGACAAGCAAACATCCAGGCACTCTGTTCTTACCCTTCCCCCTGCCTTCTCTACTTGGAGAATCATCACCTGGTCTTAAAAGCCAGGCCCATGAAGCCATGTCTTCTTGTGAATACTTCCCCTGTCCGGCCTCCGCCTCCTCCTGGCCTCTCCTCCTGGGCACTGCGCTTTCCCTACAGGGCTGAGATGCCCTTGCAGACAAGGGCTGGGAGTTATTCCCATGCTCTACTGGCCCCAGCAGGGTGCCTTGGACATAGTAACCCATCAGAAACTGTCAGTCCAATGCACATAAGGGAAAGGAAGATGGGAGGAGTGAAGGCAGAGAGACAGAGAAGTCAAAGGGTAAAGCAGTAACCATGTTTGGGGGATGGCCAGTGAAATGTGATTTAATGCCAACCCCATGAGTAAATGGGATCTTTACTCTGACCCATGGGACAGCCGGTCCAGGTACTCACCCGGTCACCCTCTACCTGTGGATCACAGATACTGAGAGAAACGTGAGAACAGCGTGCATGATTTTACCAGGAATCTTTTATTATCATTGTTGATCCTTATTACGCCCCTGTGAGATAACTAGGGTAGCTATTTATAATCCCATTTTGCAGCTGAGGAGACTAAAGCTCCAAAAGGGCCAGGTGCAATGGCTCACGCCTGTAATCCCAACACTTTGGGAGGCCAAGGCAGGAGGAGCCCTTGAGGCCAGGAATTCAAAACCAGCCTTAGCAACATAGTGAAACCCCGATCTGTATAAAAAATTAAAAGTTGCTAGGCACGGTGGCTCACACCTGTAATCCCAGCACTTTGGGAGGCCGGGGTGGATGGATCACCTGAGGTCAGGAGTTCGAGATCAGCCTGGCCAACATAGTGAAATCCCGTCTCTACTAAAACTACAAAAATTAGCCAGGCGTGGTGGTGAGCATCTGTAGTCCCAACTACTTAGGAGGCTGAGGCAGGAGAATCGATTGAACCCCGGAGGTGGAAGTTGCAGTGAGCCGAGATTGCGCCACTGCACTCCAGCCTGGGTGACAGAGTGAGCCTCCATGTAAAAAAATATACATTAAAAGTTAGCCAGGTGTTGTGGTACGCACCTGTATAGTCCTAGCTACTTGGGAGACTGAGGCAGGAGTATCAATTGAGCCCAGCAATTTGAGGTTATAGTGAGCTATGATTGCACCACTGTAATCCAGCCTGGGCAACAGAGCAAGACCCTCTCTCTCTAAAAAATTAAAAAAAAAAAAAAAAGCTCAGAATGTGGCTACTAGGCAGAAGGTGGGTTAATGCAAGTTCATTGTGAGGCAAAAATATCTCAGAATTTTTTTTTTTTTTTTTTTTTTTTTTTTTTTTTTTTTTTTTTTTTGAGACAGAGTCTTGCTCTGTCACCCAGGCTGGAGTGCAGTGGTGTGATCTTGGCTCACTGCAAGCTCCGCCGCCCAGGTTCACGCCAAATCTCCTGCCTCAGCCTCCCAAGTAGCTGGGATTACAGGCACCCACCACCACACCCAGCTAATTTTTTTTAATGTATTTTTGGTAGAGACAGGGTTTTACCGTGGTAGCTAGGATGGTCTCGATCTCCTGACCTCATGATCTGCCTGCCTCAGCCTCCCAAAGTGCTGGGATTACAGGCGTGAGCCACCACACTGGCCCCATAGCTCAGATTTTTAACATTGAAAAAGCCCTGATATGCCATCTGATCCAACTCTCTGGTCAATGGTAACAGCTTCCCCAAACCATCTTTTTTTTTTTCTTTTTTGAGATGGAGTTTCGCTCTGTCTCCCATGGTAGGGTGCAGTGGTGTCATCTTGGCTCACTGCAGCCTCCGCCTCCGGGGTTCAATCGATTCTCCTGCCTCAGCCTCCCAAGTAGTTGGGATTACAGGTGTGTGCCACGATACCCGGCTAATTTTGTATTTTTAGTAGAGATGGGGTTTCATCATCTTGGCCAAGCTAGTCTCAAACTCCTGGACCGAAATGATCCACCCACTTTGGCCTCCCAAAGTGCTGGGATTACAGGTGTGAGCCACCATGCCCAGCCCAAAACATCTTTATAGGTGGGGTGAGGCTGTGTTGGAATTACTCCAGTAACAGGGAATAATTACTCCTGCAACCACTGCAGCTCAGACAGGGCCACATGAAACTCTCCCTTACCCTAACCTACAGCCTTTCTCTGTATCACATGCCCATTAGCTCAATCCTCTCCCCTTGAAGACCAATCCAAAGGCATCAGCTTCTTTCCACTCTGTGGGCTCTTTGCTACCGCCCCTAATGTGATAAGACCAATATCCAGCACTGAGCCTAGGCCTCGCTTCCTACCCCTTGAAGTAGGAGGCTGCCAGCCCCTGCTCGGCTGGGACGCTGACTCATTCGTGACAGTGTCTGTGACTCACTGCTTGCCTACAGGGGTCTACTTCCCGGTTAAGGTGCTATTAAAAGGGTAACAGCCTCTGCTACTCTGCTCACTCAGGAGACAGTGGAGCGTCTAAGGTATCTCAGTCCTGTCTCCTCAGAAGTTCAAAGGACTTTACTTATACAATCTCATAATAAAAATGTACTCAGGACCTAAAAGACATCCTGATGACTTTTAAAGAAATATGGAACTAGACCTAAAACAGGGGATGCTAGCTGGGTTGGGTGGCACGTGCCTGTAGTCTCAGCTACTAGGCCGGCTAAGGTGGGAGGATCGTTGAGCCAGGAGTTTGAGAACAGCTGGGCAACACAGCCAGACCCTGTGTCTTAAAAAAGAAAAAAAAGAGGGAGAATCTACAAAACTAACTGCTTCATACTGAGGAAGCAATAATAATAACCTGATACCTTTATAGCATTTGGGAGTGGAAAGGCCCTTTCATGGTTTGCTTTTAGTTTTTTTTTTCTGTGTGTGTGTGTGTGTTTTGGATGGAGTTTTACTCTTGTTGCCCAGGCTGGAGTGCAGTGGCGCGATCTCAGCTCACTGCAACCTCCACCTCCTGGGTTCAAGTGATTCTGCTGCCTCAGCCTCCCAAGTAGCTGGGATTACAGGCACCTGCCACCATGCCCAGCTAATTTTTGTATTTTTAGTAGAGACGGGGTTTCACCATGTTGGCCATGCTGGTCTTGATCACCTCAGGTGATCCGCCCACCTCAGCCTCCCAAAGTGCTGGGATTACAGGCGTGAGCCACCGTGCCCGGCATGGTTTTTAGTTTCTGGAGCCACCACAGAGTAAAGCAGGTAGAAGAGGAGTACACTTTTTTCTTTCTTTCTTTTGTTCACGAACAAGAATTGGAGTCCCACAGCTGGCGAGTGGTGGGAGTCAGGACTTGCCCCCAGCAGAGCTGGCCTTCTGGAGCCCACACAGGTGCGGACAGCCCCGGGCACTGACGTGCTTCAGCTCAGGGCCGAGTGCTGGCTGCTCTGGCTGGGATTGGCAGCAGCACTTCTGAGCTTGGCGCGTTATTGTGTACTATCTTATCTCAATAGGAAAAGGCAATTCGGGGGAAGAATTTCCTTGTCACAGTGCCCCAGACTTTCCATTGTCCAGCTTTCTGAGTCCTGGGTCATCCCCTGGGTCTGACCATTACTCACATCCATGGAGGCACCTTATCGGGGCTGTCTAAGATATAGGACCTATTTTTTTCTCAGTACCAGACAAACTGGAATTTATCCACCCTTTGTGGCCTGAAATCACACGACAGTTAGTCAGCTCAGAATCCAGCCACATTTGGGAAGCTGCTTGAAGAGCAGTCTCTAGTAACCAGCTCTTTCCTTGCAAAGCCCTAGAATTTCAGGGTCCTCTGCTGGCCACAGTGGTGATGTGTGGAGACCCCATCTCGTGATGGGGCGACTGTGAGACTTTTTTTTTTTTTTTGAGACAGAGTCTCACTCTGTTGCCCAGGCTGGGGTGCAGTGGCGCAATCTCGGCTCACTGCAGCCTCTGACTTCTGGGTTCAAGAAATTCTCCTACCTCAGTCTCCCAAGTAGCTGAGATTACAGGCGCCCACCACCGCACCTGGCTAATTTTTGTATTTTTAGTAGAGACAGGGTTTCACCATGTTGGCCAGGCTGGTCTCGAACTGCACTGCTGACCTCAGGTAATCCTCCTGCCTCGGCCTCCCAAAGTGCTGGGATTGCAGGCATGAGCCACTTTTTTGTTTTTGAGACGAAGTTTCACTCTTGTTGCCCAGGCTGGAGTGCAATAGTGTGATCTCGGCTTACCGCAACCTCCGCCTCCCGGCTTCAAGCAATTCTCCTGCCTCAGCCTCCTGAGTAGCTGAGATTACAGGCATGCACCACCACACCTGGCTAATTTTGAATTTTTACTAGAGACAGGGTTTCTCCATGTTAGTCAGGCTGGTCTCGAACTCTGACCTCAGGTGATCCGCCCTCCTCGACCTCCCAGAGTGCTGGGATAACAGGCAGGAGCCACCACGCCTGGCGAGCATCTTTCTTTATTCCTGTACTTTCTCCCCCAACTGGCTTTGAAAAACTTCCAACCTACAGAGAAGATGAAAGAATAACGAACATGTTTATACTCTTCGCCTAGATAAATCCATTGTTCCCGTTTTTCCATTTGCTTTGTCTCTCTCTCCAACTACCTGAAAAATTTATAGTTTTTTTTCTGCTGAAATATTTAAAAGTCAGTTATCAAATCATGGTGCTTCACTCCCAAATAGTTCAGCACGTATATCCAAAGGGGCATTCTGCGCAACCATAATATTATTAAGAAAGGAAACGATAAAGTTAGTTAGCTAATACGCCGTACAAGAAAGTTAGCTAATACGCTGTAGATACTCAAATTTGCACAATTGTCCCAATAATCCCATATAGCTCTCCCACCCCATCCCCACTGCAAACTCTTTTTTTTTTTTTTTTTTTTTGAGACGGAGTCTGGCTCTGTCGCCCAGGCTAGAGAGCAGTGGCGCGATCTCGGCTCACTGCAAGCTCCGCCTCCCGGGTTCACGCCATTCTCCTGCCTCAGCCTGCAGAGTAGCTGGGACTACAGGCGCCGCCACCTCGCCCAGCTAGTTTTTTGTATTTTTTAGTAGAGACGGGGTTTCACCGTGTTAGCCAGGATGGTCTCGATCTCCTGACCTCGTGATCCGCCCGTCTCGGCCTCCCAAAGTGCTGGGATTACAGGCTTGAGCCACCGTGCCAGGCCTACAGACTCTTTTAAACTAGAACTGTTCTCTTAAGATGTATTTAAGTGCTTCCACAGTCAGGAAACATCTACTACAAAAATCCACATAATCCCTTTACAATAGAATCTAATGACTTCTAAGACTTTTCTGATCTATCGAAATTTTTCTTATAATTGCGAATGGTGGCTCAAGCTCTCTTGTGTTCTACTTTTATTAGTTGACTTTTTTTTTTTTTTTTGAGACAGAGTTTTGCTCTGTCGCCTAGGCTGTAATGCAGTGATCACTGCAACCTCCGCCTTCCAGATTCAAGCAATTCTCCTGCCTTAGCCTCCCGAGTAGCTGGGATTACAGGAGTGTAGCTAATTTTTGTATTTTTAGTAGAGATGGGGTTTTCATCATGTTGGCCGGGCTGGTCTCAAACTCCTGACCTCAGGTAATCTGCCCCCACTTGGCCTCCCAAAGTACTGGGATTACAGGCATGAGCCACTGTGCCCGGCCTATTAGCTGATATTATCTTTCATAATTTTTTTTTTTTTACTGTGTGAGAACTGGGAATTCATGCTGTGAGAACAGGCAAAAGCCACTCAGGCACTGCAGTAGATGATTTCAAGGTAATTCATGTCTGTTCTTCAATCCATGGTTCTATGATATTTTAGGTTTAATGGCAAAATAT
Organism: Chlorocebus sabaeus; assembly: GCF_047675955.1. Lineage (NCBI taxonomy): Eukaryota > Metazoa > Chordata > Mammalia > Primates > Cercopithecidae > Chlorocebus > Chlorocebus sabaeus. Next base: position 89,561,423 of record NC_132918.1, read on the forward strand.
CATGTCTTCATTAAAGGATAATGTTTGGGCCGGGTGTGGTGGCTCATGCCTGTAGTCCCAGCACTTTGGGAGGCTGAGGAGGGCAGATCACTTGGGCTCAAGAGTTCAAGACCAGTCTGGCCAATATGACAAACCCCGTCTCCACTAAACATACAAAATTTAGCCGGTCATGGCGGTGCGCATGCCCACTGTCCCAGCTACTCGGGAAGCTGAGGCAGGAGAATCACCTGAACCCAGGAGGCAGAGGTTGCAATGAGGCAGGATGGCACCACTGCATTCCAGCTTGGGCAACAGAGACTCCATCTCAAAAAAAAAATAAAATTTTTTTAAAAAAGTATTTTAATTCTGCCCAACACTGGGGTTTGGGAACTTTGTCACTATTCTTTTCTTCTTTTTTTTTTTCTTTTTTTTTATTCTTTTTTTTTTCTATTCTAAGTAGTTTTGTGAGAACCTCTCATACAAATAGATCTGTTTTAAAAGTAATTTCCCGGCAGGAGTGGTGGCTTATGCCTGTAATCCCAGCACTTTGGAAGGCTCAGGCAGGAGGATCTCTGGAGCCCAGGAGGTCAGGACCAGCCTGGGCATCATAGGGACACTCCGTCTCTGTATTAAAAAATGGTAACAAAATAGCAGGAAGAGATGGAAAAAATAAATAAATAAAAGTAACATCCCAAGGACAGCTTTTTTCAAACAGGGGTCCTAGATCATCTGTAACGGAATCACCTGAGGAGATTGTTAAGCTTCCAAGCCCTGTCCAGACCTAGGGAATCCTCCCGGGTGGAGCCTAAGAGTCTATATTTGAATATCATAGCTTTAGGCTGTACTCGCTAGCAGAAGGTAAGGCCCACGAAACGGCCCTCTTCATCCATGGCCAGGCTGTCCTTGGGGAGGATGGTGGTGGCCGCCGTGTATGCCGTCCCTTGTTCCACCTGTGGGTTTAGATCATCCCTCAGATTTCCCCTGGAGATTCCAAGTGCGGAGACCCCTGTAGGAGGAAGGCCGAAGGGAAAGGTCAAGTCTGACTAGAACAGAGGTGTGGACCGCCCAGGCTGCTGTTGGAGGGTGCTGGGCTCAGAAGCCGGGTTCTAGCTCGGAACAGCGGAATGGCCAAGGAGGTCATGGCGCGAGGCACGCCACACAACCCTCGGATGCCAAGACAGGGACCATCCATTTCTCAATACGCCGGTGGCCCTGCCCTGCTACTGAGCCTCATCAGCCTGTATAATGGCAGCTGAAGATAATGCAGCTCAGGAAAAGCAAGTATGATCTTAAGAACCTTGTAGCTGGAAAGCAAGTTCCAAATCAAACCTAACGGAGACAACTACCAGAACGTATAGAAGTTTTTTGTTTTTGTTTTTGTTTTTTTTTTGAGACAGAGTTTTGCTCTTGTTGCCTAGGCTGGAGTGCAATGGTGCTGTCTCGGTTCACTGCAACCTCTGCCTCGCGAGTTCAAACGATTCTCCTGCCTCAGCCTCCGAAGTAGCTGAGACTACAGGCGCCCACCACCACGCCCGGCTAATTTTTGTATTTTTGGTAGAGACGGGGTTTCACCATGTTAGCCAGGCTGGTCTCAAACTCCTGACCTCAGATGATCATCCGCCTGCCTCACCCTTCCAAAATGTTGGGATTATAGGCGTGAGCCACCGCACCCAGCCCGAAAGTTTTTAAAAAGGAGTCTCTTGGAGGCAAAGAGACAGAACATTATTGTTTTTCATCATAAACCTTTTGGTGCAATCTGATTTTCTTTTTTTAAACCATGTACTTCCACTATTTTTAACCCAAAAAAGGTTTTTAATGTATTTAAAAACAAAGCAAAGAATGGTTTATAATACACCGTTAGGTTGTTGGGAGGTCTGAAGCACACTCCGAACCGTAAAATGACCTTGTATTATATCCTTAAAAACCCAGTGGGGTGGGCCGGGAGTGGTGGCTCATGCCTGTAATCCCAGCACTTTGGGAGGCCGAGGCGGCGGATCACGAGGTCAGGAGTTCGAGACCAGCCTGACCAAGATGGTCAAACATCGTCTCCACTAAAAATACAAAAATTAGCCAGGCGTCGTGGCGCGCGCCTGTAGTCCCAGCTGTTCAGTCGCTGGAGAATCGCTTGAATCCGGGAGGCGGAGGCTGCAGGGGGCAGAGACCGCGCCGCCGCATTCCAGCCTGGGCGACAGAGAGAGATTCTATCTCAAACAAACCAACCGAAACTGAACTACGGAGACGCCCTCAGCAGTTCTTTCCCGGCTGGGTCGCCGTGGGCTGCGGGCAGATACTCCGGCCTGCGGCTGCTGCGGCGGCTTCCGCGGGGCGGGGCGGGGCGGGGCGGGGCCGCGGGACTCTCGCTCCTCGCGGGAGCGGCGGCTGCGGAGTGCGCACGCGCGGAACCGCTCTTCCTTTCCCCGCGGTGCCGGCAACAGGGCGCAAGGTGTCGGCGGCTGCATCTCCGAGGAGGTAGGCAGTGGGAGCCGGCGTTCAGTCTGGCCCGTGCCAACAGTGGCTCCTCTCTCCCCCGTAGTTCGAGGAGACCGCTCGCGGCCCCTCTGGCACGATCGTGGATGAGCCTCCTGGCAACTGAAATGGGAAAGGCAGCGCCCCCGACGCTGGGAACTGGACCGAACTCCACGGTAGTGACAGCTGCCAGACCCTGAGGAGAGGACGAGAAGACCCGAGCCCTCTGCTACGAACACTAGCAGCCGATGGAAAAGGCAGACGGAATTGGGACAGTGTGCGGAGTTCTCCAGGCGACAGATTAAGAGAGACTCTTGAAGAATAACTCTGTGTAATCACGTGTTCTGCTCAGAAGAAGTCCTCAATGGCCAGTGCCTTATTTGGCTTTCAGGGTTGGTGAAAGAAAAAGCAAAGTAGATGCTTTCTAATGCTAAGTCATTTAATGTAGCACCATTCCTTGAACTTCTTTCATCTCTAAGGTCGTCCCTTTCACCTGATGATACCTTTGGGCCATCGTGCAGGCATGTGTAAACTTGGAGATCTTCCTCAACATTGCACCATATCTAGGGTTCATTCAAGGCAGAGTCTCCTTGCAAAAGCATGGAAAACAATGTAAAGTCGAAGAGAGGAGAGCAATACCTGCAGAGTTGGAAAATGTGGAGGAGGCCAATCAAGGGACAGAAAAAGAAGTGCAGAGAATCTTGGAATTGTTGCAAAATTATTCTGGAGATAGAAAAGTCTCCTCTAGCCTTTCCCTTAGTGATTAATACAGGTTTTTAAGTGGATAGTAAAATCCAAACAGAAAGAGGTATATGTTATATAGTGAAGCCTATTTTCAAAATATACCTGAAATTTGTCTTTATAATGTTTCTTTCTTGAGAGTTTATAAAGATGTCAGTATACTCTGGGAAACAAATTGGCACATTCATAAAAGAGAAAAAAATGAAAAAAATCAGGCCCAACTTTCATTTTACAGATGAGGAAACTGACATAGAAAGGGAAATGACAAAGATCACACTGAAACAGACCTGGGAACTGGAGCCCAGCCATGCTCCTTGGCCCAGTACCTCTTCTTATTCTAGGAGCTCATACCCCTTTGAAGGAAACACAATATGAATGTGTCTTCAAATGATGCTTATAAACCTCTTCATCATACTGAGGGAGGGAGATAAGGGGATTAGTTCTTTAGGATCTAGACAGGCTTTTAAGAAAATCTTAGCCAGGTGCAGTGGCTCATGCCTGTAATCCCAGCACTTTGGGAGGCTGAGGCAGGTGCATCACCTGAGGTGAAGTTCCAGACCAGCCTGGCCAACATGACAAAACCCCGTCTCTACTAAAAATAAAAAAATTAGCCGGGCATGGTGGTGGGAGCCTGTAATCCCAGTTACTTGGGAGGCTGAGGTAGGAGAATCACTTGAACCTGGGAGGCGGAGGTTGCAGTGAGCTGAGATCGTGCCAGTGCACTCCAGGGCAATGAGTGAAACTCTGTCTAAAAAAAATAATAATCTTAGCAGAGCTCTTGCTAAATGATAAAGACTTTGGCAACTGAAATCCTTTTTTTTTTTTTCAGAGAACTTAAGTAAGGACGGGATAATCACTAATTGGGGTTGTGATTAAGGGAATTCAAGCCTCTGAAATCTCTTTCATCTGTAGGTCTGATGATTTGGTTACTGTCTTTCAGTACATCTGCGCAGGAAGCCTGGGGAACCAGTCCCTCTTCAAAATCTACATTGAATAGGTATTATGTTTGCCTTTTCATACATGTTAGTTCACTTAGTCTTCACCACAGGCTTTCTAGATTGGTATTATTCTTAGTCTACCTAAGGAGTTCACAGAGGTTAGGTAACATGCCCCAAGCCACACAGATGATAGGCAGCACAACCAGACGATATTACAGGTCTCCAGATGAGTGAGCTGATGATGACATCGTTTGTTCCCGAGCCCTGCCCCCACGTAGGTAAGTGCTTGCACTGCTCACTGGGTCATCAGGACAAGTTGCTCCCACTGCCCTCTTCTTCTAACGGCTGGAAACAAAGCTGCAACAGAGGCCCCCTCCTACTAGGAGAAAGGCATTTTAATTGGCACCTCCTCACAAAGGCTCCAGTGTTCTAGAGCTTTGCATACAGGAAGACTCTCGTTGAACAATGAAGCCAAACCTTGCTTCCAAAATTCCCAGTTTGGTAGGTCACTGTGGATGAAGAGGCTTGAGACACCCTGAGACAAGCTGGGACCATGATGATAGGAACCAGTTTGTGAAGGGAGGAGGCTGGGCTAATGGGATCTAGGGAGACAGATAATATCCGGACCTTAGGTAGCTTGTGTTACTCAAGTCAGCAGGGTTTCTGTTGTTTTTTGAGACAGTCTTGTTATGTTGCCCAGGCTGGAGTGCAGTGGTGCGATCTCGGCTCACTGCAACCTTCACCCCCTGGGTTCAAGCAATTCTTGTGCCTCAGCCTCCCGAGTAGCTGGGACTACAGATGCGAGCCGCCACGCTTGGCTAATTTTTTGTATTTTTAGTAGAGATGGGGTTTCACCATGTTGGCCAGGTTGATCTTGAAGTCCTGTCCTCAAGTAACCTGCCTGCCTCAGCTTACCAAAGTGCTGGGATTACAGGCATGAGCCACTGCACCTGGCCAAGATCGTTTGATGTTCTTGGGTGAATGGCCACTTTCACCTGGATCCAACCAATTTTTGCTGCCCTAGGGAGCATGATCCAGAGCTCCCTCAAGACAGAGGATGTGCTAAAGGCAAACTCCAGAGGTCATCCTATCCCCACGCCTTCTGCCTTTCTGAAGATGAGCTCTTCTGCCCTGCTGTTACCACTCAGTACTCTAGATTAAACCTGTTCCCATGTTCATTCTGTACCCATGACTATATTTCTGCTTCCTGGAAGGTTGTAGCCACAGGGATAAAAAACTCACCAATCAGTTGTGGCCTTCCTGAGGCAAGTCAGTCACCTTCCTACTCTGGTATCTTCCATGGCTACCAGTTGGCCACAGAACCAAGCACTGACTCACCAGCCTCCACAATCTGGTTCCTTTTCAGCCTCTTTGCCACCCCTACCGCCCATACTGCATCATCCATTCTGGCCATCTCCGATTCTTTCTTGCTAGCTCCCACTTTTCCCTGCATCCAGCCCTCTGTACTGTTTTCTCTCTTTGAACATTCTTTTCTCCCTGCATCCTGGGCCTCCATTCAAATCTTCCTCTTCCCTGGAAGTACAGCTTCTGTAGTTAACCTCACAAAGCAAAGCTGACTTCAGCAAACTTTCCAAGACAACCAGGGACCAACACAGTTTAGATAAACGGGATAAATAAATAAGGTGGCTTTAAGATCACTTGTAGTTCAGAGGTCACCCGGGGGATTAGGATCTATGCAGAGACCTGCAGAGTCAAGCTGCTTCCCCAAGGGACCCCCTTCATGCTGCTGGCACTTGCCCTACCCCTCAGGAGAAACTGGGCTGCTGTAGCCAAGTTACACAGGCAGCTGTGGGCCAGCCCGGGGCAAGACTGTGTTGCTTGGCATTTCTCCAGTTCCTCTCGTGGCTGACATCTGTGACTGTGCAAGGATTCATGCTCACCACTGCACTCCACAGTGACATACTTGAATTTATTTAAAAAGAATTTATTCACCCGTGTTTGCTCCCACCTTAGCCCCATTCTGTGCGCCCTTCCCCTCATTCATCGCAGTATCAAAATAACCCCCAAATGGGACTGCTGTGCTTGAACACTTCCCATCATGCCTCTTATCCTCTGCATGCATTTACTTAGTTCCTGGAGCATACAGACCCCTCACCTGCAAACCGCGCCTCAGCACACACCTCGCTAGGTTGGAGGAAGTTGTGGTACCCGGAGCAGTTTGCTTTGTTTTGGCAGCGTCAGTGATCTCACAAACACTTGGCTGGCCACGCAGTCCTATCTATAACTTTCAGCAGATAACTCAAGTGGGTGACGGGGGCAGAAGCCAGGTCTTGGTTCCTGTGTGTGACCCAAGGCTCCCCAGCACAGGGCCCACCCCTCTCATCGGGCTCAGCCAGGTCTTGCAGAATGAGCTCTGCTGAGATCCAACCAAACACATTCGCTATTTGTTAGGTAAACTCATTCCTGGAACCTAGCAGGTATTCAGTTTATGGCTGACTCTCAAGGGAATAAAGGGAAAAAGGAAAAGCGGGTCTAACGTCCTTTGGATTATCTTTACAAAGCAAGAGCTGTCTGTGAACTTGTAATCTTCAGAACAAACACTGGGCCTATCCAGGTCTGTCCGCAGTTCCCAAAGTCGTAGCTCCACAATGAGCTATGATATAGACCAGCCACACTCAGTGATGGCTCCTGGTTCCTCACTTTCCAGGGCAGCTTCAGTTCCTGCCACGGTGTCAGTGCGGATTGATTCCTGCTGTGTTACTCAACAAACTCCTGACCCTGGGCTCTCAGCTGAAGAGCTGGCTCCTGAAGGTATTAATCATCATCACTCAGGTTTGCGGTCCTCAGAGTCCCGGTGCACCTGGGATCCAAGCAGCTCCACCTTGTCTTTGCTGCCTTCAAGGTTCACATCTTCAGGGTCCCACTGTGGAGAAAAGATACAAAGAGCACCTGGGTGGAACAGATCGCTGCTTCTCATCTGTTATAACCCCCGACCCAAACAAAAGCTCCAATTCTGGTTCTCATGATCCAGGCACAGACAAGGACAAAAGGGTAAGGACAAGTTACCCAGGCCTGTGTTTCTAGGACCTAAGGAGGCAAGCATAACTTTAAATCAAGGAACTAATGAACAACTACCCTAAACATAACAGCTCCACCTTCCTTCCCACCCTCCTTCTCCACTATTCTTTGCCTCTACCAAGTCCCTATCTAGTGAGACTGAGTCACGTTCTCCTTGTCCTGACTCCATGCCTAACTCATTCCTGGGAAAAAAACCAGGCACACTTAATCCTTTTTTATTTTTTTAAGACAAGGTCTTGCTGTGTTGCCCAGGCTGGAGTACAGTGGTGCAATCATAGCTCACTGCTGCCTCAAACTACTAGACTCAAGCAATCCTCCTGCTTCAGCCTCCCAAGTACCTGGGACTACAGTTGTGTACCACAATGCCTGGCTAAGTTTTTAATTTTTAGTAAAGTCTTACAATGTTGCCCAGGCTGATCTCGAACTCCTGGACCTAAGCAGTCCTCCCGCCTCAGCCTCCCAACGTGCTCAGCTTACAGGCCTGAGCCACCACGCCTAGCTTCAACCTGTTCTTTATGGGCCAGGTAAATACCTCTTCCTCCAGGAAGCCTTCCTGACTGTGTTAGCCCATTGGGCACTCACTTGCCTCTCTTTGTACCACCTAGTCCACAGATTTGCCCCTGAGCACGGACAGCCCTGGCGTTTATGTGGACATCTGCCTTGTTGTCTCAGGTAGGTGACGAGCTCCACAGGAACAGAGCAAAGGTTCACTCCTGCCTCCTACATGGTGTTTCCTCTAAACCTGAGGCTCAGCAGACTTGTCATCACGTAAAACCCAATTCAGAGTGGGGGGCACTGCCAGTGAATATTTCATCACCGACTCAGATTTGAGAAGTTGAAATTTGCAGGAGTGAGTGAAGGGTTAAAACAAGTGGGCACAGAAGCCTTGACGAGGCTGTCTGTGAAGCCCTCCTATTGTTCTAAGAGGATGGGTAAGAGCCCAAGGGGATCCTTAGTGTTACCTTTGAAGTTCTAGCCATGGAGGCAAGTAGGGATTGGGCTCAAGTCTTCCTCCTGTCACTAATTTGCCTTCGTTTTGGAGGCCTCAGTTTCCCCATGTGTATGCTGTGGTATTGGATCAGCAACTAGATAAGAAGATCGCTCCCATTCCTGAGCGTCTATGATGATTCTGAGGCACAGGGTCACATTTGACAGTACCAGGAAACCCAGGAAACAAGAAGCAAAGGTGACACAGATGTGTCTGCCTGGGCAGATGACCTATCTGGACGAGATAATAGACCCAGGCATGGACATGCCCTCCAAGAAAGATGCTCGAACAGTGGCTCACACTGAAGCTGAATCAAACATTCCAATCCCTAGAGGTCCCAGATAAGATCCTGAAGGCTCCCGGAGCCACCGACATAATGGCCATGCCATGCCAATGATAAAACACAAACTGTGACTTTGTTTTGGACAGAAATAAAGAGCCCGGTTTGTTAGTGATTTACTGATCACTGAATCGAGTACTAATACTTGGCGACTTTAAAAGCCATCATGTTAAAAAGACCACCTGATTCTCAGTGTCCCTGCAGTGATTGCATGTGGGCAGCTTATCCCCTGTACCTGTTTGGGGTGTGCCAGCCACTTCCAGTGTGAACATCTCATTAACTTGCGGTCACAGACTTGGCTGGACCCCTTTAACCAAATTCCGTCCTGACATTATCAGATCCCAAATCAAAGAGCTCACTAGGCCCCTCAGCCTACATGACCCACCTGCCCAGTGAAAGAAGTAGGGCCCTGTTCTGTTTTCTGAGGATGGCCAGTGTGCTCTTTGATGAAAACTGTTTCTAAGCAGAGGCCTGAGACCAAGGTCATTGTTCTCAGAGTGTGTTCTTGACCAGCCACACCAGAAGCACCAAGGCTGCTGGCTAAAAACACGGATGCCGGGGCCCACCCTAGCCCCTGGGTAGGGGGTTGAGACCTAAGGTTTGGCATTTTTACAAGCTCCTAGGGTGATTCTTAGATGCCCCGATGATTGAGAACCACTGCTCTAGCTTCTTAAATGGCTGCTAAGAATTCTTCTTGCCAACCCTGACCAGTTCAGCTGCCGGCAAACAGAAACCTGTCACTTTGATCAAGTGAGCTCTTCAAACTAGTACAGGCCGGGTGCGGAGGCTCACGCCTGTAATCCCAGCACCTTGGAAGGCCAAGGCGGGCAGATCACCTCAGGTCAGAAGTTCGAGACTAGCCTGGCCAACATGGCGAAACCCCATCTCTACTAAAAATACAAAAATCAGCCAAGTGTAATGACAGGTGCCTCTAATCCCAGCTACTTGGAGGGTTGAGGCAAGAGAATTGCTTGGACCTGGGAGGCAGAGGTTGCAGTGAGCTGAGATTGTGCGATTGCACTCTAGCCTGGGTAACAAGAGCAAAACTCCATCTCAAGAAAGAAATAGGCTGGGCGCGGTGGCTCACGCCAGTAATCCCAACACTTTGGGAAGCCGAGGTGGGTGGATCACCTGAGGTCAGGAGTTCGAGACCAGCCTGGCCAACATGGCAAAACCCCATATCTACTAAAAATACAAAAAATTACCACAGACATGGTGGCAGGTGCATGTAATCCTAGCCACTCGGGAGGCTGAGGCAGGAGAATTGCTTGAACCTGGGAGGTGGAGGTTGCAGTGAGCTGAGATCATGCCACTGCACTCCAGCCTGGGCGACAAGAGTGAAACTCGGTCTCAAAAATAAAATAAAATAAAAATAAATAAGTAAAAATAAAGTGGTACAAATCTTAGAAAACATTTAGAATCTATATTTTCTGAATCTCTAGAATAATGTGTTTTAAAACTTCATTTCATTATTTATTTACTTATTTTGAGACAGCTCACTCCATCACAGTGAGGCATGATCTCAGCTCACTGCAACCTCCACCTCCTGGGTTCAAGTGAGTCTCCTGCCTTAGTACCCTGAGTAGCTGGGACCACAGGTACGTACCACCACACCCGGCTAATTTTTGTATTTTTAGTAGAGATGGGGATCTCACCATGTTGGCCAGACTGGTCTTCAACTTCTGACCTCAGGTGATCCGCCCCCCTCAGCCTACCAAAATGCTGGGATTACAGGCGTGAGCCAATGTGCCTGGCCTAAAACTTCCATTTTATAATAAAATTGTTGCTGGAAACCAGTCATGAAGAGAATCTGAGCAAAAGATTCATTTTCATATCAGAAACAATCCTGGGAGATGACAGGCACAGGTAGTTGTCATAAAACATGCCCACCTGTCACTTGGAGGCAAGGGTGGCATGGAGACAGCAGCCAGCTGCCCAGGGTCCCAGAATGACAATGTCTGGAAATGTTTATTGCAACAGCTACTGCAGCCATGCCTGCCACTACTACTGTTGTTCCAGACCATGTTTCTTCACTGGGTTACATATCTTCTTGGTCCCTATTACTTGGGCTTACCTGGATACCCCCAAAGCAGAAAGAACTCTGAACTGAGAGAGCCCTGAAAATCCCACTGATTCTCAGTCTTGCCTCTCATGTTGATTTTTTTTTTTTTAAATGGAGTTTCATTCTTGTTGCCCAGGCTGGGGTGTAATGGCGCAATCTCGGCTCACTGCACCCTCCACCTCCCAGGTTCAAGCGATTCAGTTGCCACAGCCTCCTGAGTAGCTGGGATTACAGGTATGCGACACCACGCCTGGCTAATTTTGTATTTTTTGTAGAGACAGGGTTTCGCCATGTTGGCCAGGCTGGTCTTGAACTCCTGACTGCAGGTGATCCGCCCACCTCGGCCTCTCAAAGTGCTGGGATGACAGGCGTGAGCCACCGCGCCTGGCCTGACATTCTTTTTTTTTTTACTAAAGGAATGCGTCATGGGTCTAGCCATCTAAGGAGGTCTAACAAGAACAGGAACTGAAGTCAAGCCATAGGAAGTCCCTCCTGGAAGGGAAAGAGCATGATTGTCCACACCTGCTCCGAGTTTAGGGCCTCCCAATACTTATGCTGCAGAATAAAAAGAGACAGAAAAAGCATTGGACAGATTTTGCCACCATCACACAGCAGAGCGGAGCTCAGGGCCAGCCCCGTCTGCTCAGAGAGTCAGGAGACAGGCCCTTAGATGGTTGGGGGCAAAGGAACAGGTGACTTCAGCAAGCAGGAAGGCAGCAGCTACTAGCAGTTACACTTTAGTTAAATGATCAATGAGATAGTTATGATAATTACGAAGGGCTGCACATCCTGGGAAAAATTACAATCTATCAAGATTTAAAAATTACTATTAGTAGAAATTATTATTATTAGGAGGAGCAGCAGTAATAATAATAAATCTCCCATTTATACCCACACGGCTGAGATGATTCAACCCAAACCCATAAAACTGAGATGCCAATAAAATTCCTGCCTTGCCAAGATTCATGTGTAGTCAGCGCTGACTGCATGGCTGGTTCCACTCCAAACCTCAAGTATGTCTGACTCAAGTTCTTGCAGGGCAGGCATCACGTCTGCCCTTGTTACTCCGTCACCTCCTGCAGCGCCTGGGAAACGTATGTTTCTGACATGAGCTAAGAATCTATGAATATCTGTTACACTGATGTGGGAAAGTCTACTAAATTAAATAGCAGGCAGTCTGAACAGCCCACAGGATTTAGGGTTATTATCACATTAAAACAAAGCATGTTCAACTCCTTATATTTTTCATTTAAAAAAATTATTTAATTTTTTAAGAGAGGGGCTTGCTCTGTCGCCCAGGCTGGAGTGCAGTGGCATGGTCATAGCTCACTGCTGCCTCCATCTCCTGGGCTCAACGGATCCTCCTGCCTCAGCCTCCTGAGTAGCTGGGACTACAGGTATGTACCACCATGCCTGGCTGATTTTTATTTTGTTTTTTTAGTAGAGATGAGGTCTCCCTATGGTGGCCAGGCTGGTCTTGAATTCCTGAGCTCAAAGAATCCTCCCACCGTGGCCACCCAAAGTGCTGGGATTATAGGCATGAACCACGGCACCTGGCCTAATTTTCTTTCTTTCTGTCTGTCTGTCTATCTGTCTGTCCGTCTATCTATCTATCTATCTATCTATCTATCTATCTATCTATCTATCTATGTATGATGGAGTTTCACTCTTGTCGCAGGCTGGAGTTCAATGGCACAGTCTCGGCTCACTGCAACCTCCGCCTCCCAGGTTTAAGCAATTCTCTTGCCTCAGCCTCCAGACTAGCTGGGATTACAGGCACCCACGACCATGCCCAGCTAATTTTGTATTTTTCGTAGAGATGGGGTTTCACCATGTTGGCCAGGCTGGTCTCAAACTCCTGACCTCAAGTGATCAGCCTGCCTCCACCTCCAAAGTGCTGGGATTACAGACGTGAGCCACTGCACCCACCCAGGCATAAATCATTTCATCCACAAATATTTCAAAATGTATCTCATAGATAATAACTTAAAAACAAAACAAAAAACTAAGTATGATGCCATTATTATACCTAATAAAATTAGTGATAATTCCTTAGCATTCATCTTTTAATAATATCCTGCTGAGGGAACATAAACTGAAAAAAAAAAAAGATTAATTGGAAGGGATACAGATTACTAAATTGATGGTTCCACACACTGCAAAAGACAGAAATGTTGATGATATAAAGGAGGGTTGAAAAAGTTAACTTAGTGAAAAAGTTTATTAAAAGCCAAGCAAACAAACAAGCAAACAAATAAATAGGCTCGAGTCCCCTAACTCTGTTGAAATGAAACCTTGAAACTTCTTTACAAAGCTTAAATCTTCAGCGCTACAGGCAATCTAAAATTTGAGAAGAGTGCCCTCTAGTGGGAATAGTCAATATTTTTAAAGTTACTTGATAAACCGCTAATGATAGTGTGCCTATAAGGAGTACAATTAAGCCAAATCTTTGTAACTGAGGTCTCTCCTCAACCCCCCCAGACTAAAAATAAATAAAATTATATAGTCTTTTCCCTGTTTCAAGAGCAAATGTGTTCATTATAGAACATTTTTCACAAAACAAAGACCTACCATAATTCTATCCTTAGAAGAAGGCCTCTACAAAGATTCAACAGCCCTCTGAAACATGTATGTATTATGTATAATATAATAAAAGCAAATGGCTTTTCTCCTTTAACATACAATGAGCATTTCCACTTGCCCTTAAAATCATCTTCAATAACATGATTCTATCACCGCCTCAAACCACTGCATACGGCATTTTAATTTGCCTCATACCTAAGCACACTTTTCTATGCTTCTGAAATCCAGAAGCATCCTATAGCGTTTGTCTATGTAGCATGTAGTAATGTTTCGTTCATTCCGAAGACTTTAGGATGTGTCTAAGTTACTGAAGAAATAGGGTCACTTTCGAGGCTTACATTTTAGACTGTGGAAGCCAGATGGGGCCTCAGAAACCATTTGTCCAACTCTTTACTCTTACATTTGGGGAGAAGTGATGTCTCCGCAGTCTTGGGGAGGTGAGATGGTGCTGGGCTTGGGATGGATTATAAAGTTTTAAGACTGGTCAGACATTTACCAGCTTCAGTTCTCTTTTTTTTTTTTTTTTTGAGACGGAGTCTCACTGTGTCACCCAGGCTCGAGTACAATGGCGTGATCTCGGCTCACTGTAACCTCCGCCTCCCAGGTTCAAGTGATTCTCCTGCCTCAGCCTCCTGAGTAGCTGGGACTACAGGCGCACACCACCAGGTCTGGCTAATTTTTTGTATTTTTAGTAGAGATGGGGGTTCCCCATATTGGTCAGGCTGGTCTCAAACTCCTGACCTTGTGATCCGCCCGCCTCAGCCTCCCAAAGTGCTGGGATCACAGGCGTGAGCCACCGCACCCGGCCAATGGTCTGTATTTCTTACCTGCTACATCTGACAGCCCTCCTCAGGATCATGAAAGGCTTCCTGGAAGAAGGGGGATTTAGACAGGACAGTGAAAGGTAGGAGAAGACAGATAGGCAGAGAAACCCAGAGGAGAGAAAGCTGGCCGGGTGCATGGGGAAGGACCTGCAAAGATGGCACAGATCAGGAGGTGTCCTGGAGCTCAGACTTAGGAGCCTGGGCTTAAACTGTAAGCAGCAAGGAGCCCAGGAGGCCTCAAGCAGGGAGGCACTGGGCTGGGGCGAGGGTTGGAAAATCCTGCTGTATTCCCTGCAGGACAGAAATGAAAGGAGGCAGAGCACTCCTGCACCAGAATCGGGAGCTCCCATACCAGTCCAGGTGGAATAACGAGGCTCTTTTGGGGCAGACAGATTGGAAATACATCTAGAGACTAAGAGTACAGAAGTCTTCCAGAGTGGTATCTGGGCAGACGGCAGCCTGCACTGCTGTGCTACAAGATTCATTCACACATTCTGCTGGTGGTTTACTTTTCTGTTTTCCTGATGGAAGCCTTTCTGTGTGTAAGAACTGACTCAGTGCTGGGCGCAGCGGCTCACGCCCAGCACTTTGGGAGGCTGAGGCAGGCAGATCACCTGAGGTCGGGAGTTCAAGACCAGCCTGACCAACATGGAGAAACCCCATCTCTACTAAAAATACAAAATTAGCCGGGTGTGGTGGTGCATGCCTGTAATCTCAGCTACTTGGGAGGCTGAGGCAGGAAAATCGCTTGAACCCAGGAGGTGGAGGTTGCGGAGGTTGCAAGACTCTGTCTCAAAAGCCCTTATGTGCATCTGCCTCCTGGGTCAAGGTTCTTTCCCTGGCACAGCCGGTTTCTCTTTGGGGCCCAGTGCAGCATCTATCTCATGCATACTTTTTCTCCAGAACGAATGATTTGGCTTTAAAAAGGGCAGACATCCAGGGGAATATACCCTGATCTGCTGGTGCCAGAAAGTTGAGAGAGAGAATAAGCAGTTGGGTTATCAAGGGTCTTAGGCGCAGAATCAATAGGGACACATGGGCCTGGGACTTGGCCCTCTTCAGACACAGCAATCTGGCATTTGGCACTGTTCTCATGGTCCACACAGGTACACCCACACTGGGCATGCGTGCACACACCCACATGCACACGCACACCCACACAGGACTGCACTGGCTGCAGTCACAGGCCTTCTTCACTCTGCAGACTTTGTTCCAATGACAGAAACCGCCTCCTTGCAGAGTTGCTGTAAAGCTTATGCCCAGTCTCTGGCAATGCTGGGAAGCACAGAAGGGAAAATGACTATAGATGCTGTAAATGTACTTTTGTCACAAAGGCGGACTGAACCTTTTCTTGAATCCTAGAGGCGAAAGAAAAAGAAAGAAAGAAAAGGAAGCCTTTAAAAGGTACAGGAGGCTGGGCACGGTGGCTCACACCTGTAATCCCAGCACTCTGGGAGGCCGAGGTGGGTGGATCACCTGAGGTCAGGAGTTCACGACCAGCCTGGCCAACAGGGTGAAACCCCGTCTCTACTAAAAATACAAAAAATTAGCCGGGTGTGGTGGCGGGCGCCTGTAATCCCAGCTACTCGGGAGGCTAAAGCAGGAGAATGACTTGGACCTGGGAGGTGGACGTTGCACTGAGCCGAGATTATGCCATTGCACTCCAACCTGGGTGACACTTTCTCAAAAAAAAAAAAAAAAAAAAAAAAAATTAAATCTACAGGAGCAGCAAACTTCAGGCCTTTCACAGAATAAGTGTTTGGTTCCTTCCCTGCTGTCACACATACCCCTGACCCATTTAGGTAAAAAGAACAGTGAAATGTGATGCCCTTAGGGGCTTCAATGCTAGGGGAAGTCAAGCCTGCTTTTATGATATAGGTTCTGGCTGTCCTAGAAAGTCACTCTGTCCTAGAAAGAGTGACTTATGGTCACTCCCATAAGTCCTGCTCTCTCTGGGCCTCTGTCACCTACATGGAGACCCCAGGCACGGGACTCTGGGCTCAGGAACCCTTATTCACCATTGGTTCATTGTGCCCTTCAGATGGCTTTGCCAGGAGTGAGGCTGACCTCGTACTGAATGGGTGGGCTAGTGAATGAATGAATGAATGGATTCACAGTCTCCGTGGAGTATGCCGTCTCCTCTGGAGAGGTACAGAAACCTGCACAGTCCAGGAAAAAGACCTCTCTACACGGTTCCTGGTCACACTAAGGCTCTCACATGATTCGTCTGGTACTCTGACCAGTGCAGCCAAGTTCTCCTTCCATGCGAGCCCCACATGCCCAGGGTCCTGTCTGTCTCAGCTGTCTCCTGTTCTGACACTCCTTGACAACAGAGTCAGAGCACAGCTGAGTGAAAAGACACCTGGGCAGAGGGTCCATTTTCTCATCTGTAAAATGGGAATAATGGATAATGAACATGCTCCTGCACACCTCCCTGGGTACCCGTCTCTGCCAAGGCAGTGGAGTGTGGTGGTTAATGAGAGAGGCTTCAGAGCAGACAGAACTAGGTTCAAACCCCAGTTCTGCCACTTCTTCTTATCACCATTATTGTTTTTTCAGGGAAGTGACTTAAACTTACCTAGTCCCAGTCTCCTGACTCAGGCTGTTAAGGCAAACGGTGCTAGGAAAGGATAGCCCACACCATGCCCAGCACAGTCACTATTCGCAATGAGCACCGCTTTTCTTGTTAATGGATTGAAAACACTTTATGAGCTGGAGTGCTGTGGGTACCACGGAGTGTTGAAACCACTCATTTCTCCACTTCCTCTAGCGTACTGCAAGAAGTATTCAAAACAGTCAGTCTATGCCCCGAGAACTTGGACAAGAAACCACCACCCCATCCCAGAGTTAATTACCAAATCACAAAGGACCATAGATAAGGGAAACACGTCACCTTAAAGACACAGAGTGGCTCCCAGGCCCACAGACCCCGACAGTGGGAGTCAGAGAGCATTCACTCATCAACCCAAGGGATCAAACAGAAGCCGAGTTGGTCAGTAACAGACAGACGACGGGAGGTGGCTGAGGGAACGGCAGCCCACCTTGGCAGCCAGGCCGGGGCAGTCCAAGAGTGGAGACAGAAGCCCTGGGTGGTCTGAGCCCAACGCCATGAAATATTTGAATGACGCAATTCTCTTGGGAGCAGAAGTCACGAACCAGAGGAAGTGAGGATGTAAGGCCCTGACTTCAATCTGTGTGCTATGTCCCTCCAGAGTGTGGTCTGGAAGAGTGAGGCAGAGGACCAGACTCTCCACTGTGACTGGTTTACCAAGTGCCTGTCACCCTATGTGGTGGGCTGGGGCCGGTCTATCGGTCCCTCACGGATGTTTCCTTCAAATTCCCACTGGGAGAAAATGTGTGCCGCATGAGTGACCCAACAACCAGGTGAAGTATGGTGTGACACTTCATCTGCTCAAAGACACCGCCTCGCCCACCTTCGGCCGCAAACAAACCCGGATCTTCAAGGAATATTGCTTCAAGCAAATAGGGGGCATGTCAGACCGGAACAGCCCCACCACCTGGGAGGCGGTCATTGTTTGGTAGGCGTGGGGGTTAATTTTAATTTTCTTCTTCACATTTTTTACACTTTCCAAATTTTTTTTAATTTTCTTTTTCTTTCTTTCTTTTTTTTTTTTTTTTGAGACAGAGTCTCGTTCTGTTGTCCAGGTTGGGGTGCAGTGGCTTGATCTTGGCTCACTGCAACCTCCACCTCCCGGGTTCAGGAGATTCTCTTGCCTCAGCCTCCTGAGTAGCTGGGATTACAGGTGCGTGCCACTGTGCCTGGCTAAGTTTTGTTTTGTTTTTTGTTTTTTTTCTTTTTTTTGAGATGGAGTTTTGCTCTTGTTGTCCAGGCTGGAGTGCAATGGCACAATCTCGGCTCACTGCAACCTCCGCTTCCTGAGTTCAAGCGATTCTCCTGTCTCAGCCTCCCCAGTAGCTGGGATTATGGGCATGTGCCACTGCACATGGCTAATTTTTGCATTTTTAGTCGAAACAGGGTTTCACCATGTTGGCTAGGCTGGTCTTGAACTCCTGACCTCAGGTAATCCACCCGCCTCAGCCTCCCAAAGTACTGGGATTACAGGTGTGAGCCACCAAGCCCAGTCCATTTTCCAAATTTTCTACCAAAACATTTATTTTTGTTTTGTTTTATTTTCAGACAGGGTCTCACACTGATGCCCAGGCTGGAGTGCAGTGGCACAATCTGGGCTCACTGCAACCTCTGCCTTCTGGGCTCAAGCAATCCTCCCACCTCAGTCTCCCAAGTAGCTGGGACTATGGGCTTGTACCACTACATCCAGCTAATATTTTATTTTTATTTTTGGTAGAGACAGGGTTTGTATTTTTAGTAGAGACGGGGTTTCACCATGTTGTCCAGGCTGATCTTGAACTCCCGAGCTCAGGCAATCCGCCCATCTCAGCCTGCCTCGGCCTCCTAAAGTGCTGGGATTACAGGTGTGAGCCACCATGCCCAGCCAAGAAACATTTATTACTTTTAAGAACAGAAAATAGGCCAGGCGTGGTGGCTCACGCCTATAATCCCAGCACTTTGGGAGGCTGAGGTAGGCGGGTTATGAGGTCAGGAGATCGTGACCATCTTGGCCAACATGACGGGGTTTAGTAGAAACCCCGTCTCTACTAAAATATAAAAAAAAATTAGCCTGGCATGGTGGTGCATGCCTACAGTCCCAGATACTCAGGAAGTTGAGGCAGGGGAATTGCTTGAACCCGGGAGGCAGAGCTTGCAGTGAGCCGAGATAGCGCCACTGCACTCCAGCCTGGTGACAGAGCAAGACTCCGTCTCAAAAAGAAAAAAAAAGAAGAAGAACAGAAAATATAGATTACCAGAAGGCCCAGAGGATCACAAACCTGAAAAAAGATTTCTTGCTCATTTATTACTAAGTCTATATTCAGTCTATACTGGAAACTTTACAATCCTGTTTGACCTGCTATTATCTATGTTTAGTTTGGTATTAAGCAATCTCTTTACAGGACCTCAGCAGCCTTGTCATTTGTATTATCTGTATGTTTTAGGGCATGAAGGAGGAAGACTGTGGTGGACAGTGGGTGGGGGTTACGGGGAGGGAGGCTGCAGCTGCTGAACTTCTAAAAATATATTCCTTGTACACGGTGAAAGCATTCATTTCCACTTGCTTAATTTAAGTATGTGATCCTGTCTTCTTGGAATTTACTTTTTTTTTTTTTTGAGGCGGAGTTTCATTCTTTCACCCAGGCTGGAGTGCAGTGGTGTGATCTCAGCTCACTGCAACCTCCACCCCCCAGGTTCAAGCGATTCTCCTGCCTCAGCCTCCCGAGTAGCTAGGATTACAGGTGCCTGCCACCATGCCCGGCTAATTTTTTTTTTTTTTTTGAGACGGAGTTTCGATCGTTGCCCAGGCTGGAGTGCAATGGCACGATCTTGGCTCACCAAAACCTCCGTCTCCTGGGTTCAAGCGATTCTCCTGCCTCAGCCTCCCGAGTAGCTGGGATTACAGGCATGCGCCACCACGCCTGGCTAATTTTGTATTTTTGGTAAAGGTGGGGTTTCTCCATGTTGGTCAGGCTCGTCCTGAACTCCTGACCTCAGGTGATCCACCCACCTTGGCCTCCCAAAGCGCTGGGATTACAGGCGTAAGCCACCCAGCCCAGCCACGCCCGGCTAATTTTTGTATTTTTAGTAGAGACAGAGCTTCGCCACGTTCGCCAGGCTGATCTCGAACTTCTGACCTCAGGTGATCCACCTGCCTTGGCCTCACAAAAAGTGCTGGGATTACAGGCGTGAGCCACCAGGCCCGGCTGGAATTTACATATTTTTAACAATAGATTTCTAGAAAAGAGAGAGATGAGAGTAGAGAAAGAACAAAGACTGCAAAACAAGAAAACAGCCCAAACCAGCCACAAGGACAAATTTCTGAATTTTTCAAGTTCACCGTGCAGTCCTTACCTCAACTGAGGGTGGGTGGCAAGAGTGGACCTTGTTTCCACAGAACAAATGTTACTTCTCCCTCCCTGTCGCCATCCCTGAGTCACCAACTTCACTGTCCCTGCTCACTGAACACACTCTGCCATTATGCTCACTCCGGTCCCCTTTAGGCTTAGATCTCTGCCAAGACTGCTGGCTCCAGGCTGCCAGCCACGTGCTTTGGGTGTCCTACCAATTCTGAGACCAGATCTGAGAACCACACAACACAGAATGACACAGGAATATGAACCGAAAGGATGCAGAGTCCCTAACTCAAACCCAGCCCTCAGGGGCCGGCTGTGCTCCAGGATGCGGGGACAGAGAGATGCAAATGCAACCCAGGCCACCGTGGCTCCCGGGGTACACGGCCAGCAGTGGAAGTGGTGTCAGAAAGGTATGTGCTCTAGGTCGGGCGCAGTGGCTCATGCCTGTAATCCCAGCACTTTGGGAGGCCAAGGTGGGGGGATCACCTGAGGTCAGGAGTTCAAGACCAGCCTGGCCAACATTGTGGAACCCCGTCTCTACTAAAAATACAAAAATTAGCTGGGCAGGGTGGCAGGCACCTGTAATCCCAGCTACTGGGGAGGCTGAGGCACAAGAATCTCTTGAACCCAGGAGGCAGAGGTTGCAGTGAGCTGAGACCATGCCACTGCACTCCAGCCTGGGTGACAGAGCGAGAACTCTGTCTATGCTCAGGGGACTCAGAGGAAGGAGCCGTTAGTCTCTGACCGGCAAAAGGGCCAGAGAAGAGTCCGTGGCCAGGCAGTGCTCCGGGTGAGGGAGGGCGTGTGAAGCCGGGCAGGCTATGAGAGGCCTGGACTGCCACCCTGAGGAATCCAGACTTTATCCCAGTCAGCGGATCTGAGTTTCAGATTTCAAGGGCCAGTTTAAGTTCAACCAATCTAGGGGACTTACAATGGCTAACTGATTATTTTGACAAATAAGGCCAATTAAACCCCAAACCAGAAACTCAACACCAACTACTGCTTACTATTACCATTCTTTCCTAAAACGGCATTTAACACCAAAACAGTTGGGAGGACACAAACTCAAAACGGAAGACAGTCCTCTCCCCCCACCAAAAGACAGCTGGCAACTGTCTACTGACACACAGGCGGCCACTACATCGTCCTTGTGGTTCTCATTTTTCCACCGACAAACGGACGCCTCGTCACTGAATGGGGGTGGGAATCACAGCTGTGGACCGAGAGAGAACAGCTCAGACTTGAGAGTCACGCCTGTGTGTGATCCAAGCTGTGACGTGTGTTTTATTCACAGACATAAAAACTCAAAATGAGGTAAAGTTTATACAGTGTCAGCCACGGTGCCCACCACAGGGCCCACTTGTGTATGGCACCACTACACAGCAGGATGTGGCTGGTGCTCCTTAGCAGGGAGAAAAGCTCCCATACAAATTAGTTTGAGAAGCACTGAGACTTTTTTTTTTTTAGACAGAGTCTCGCTCTTTTGGCTAAGCTGGAGTGCAGTGGTGTGATCTTGGCTCACAGCAATTTCCGCCTCCCGGGTTCAAGTGATTCTCCTGCCTCAGCCTCCTGAGTAGCTGGGATTACAGGTGTGAGCCACCATGCCTGGCGAATTTTTGCATTTTTAGTAGAGACAGAGTTTTGCCATGTTGGCCAAGCTGTTCTCCAACTCCTGACCTCAGGTGATCTGCCTGCCTCAGCCTCTCAAAGTGTCGGGATTACAGGTGTGAGCCATCACGCCCAGCCAACACCGAGACTTTTTTTTTTTTTTTTTTTTTGAGACAGAATCTTGCTTTGTTACCCAGGCTGGAGTGCAGTGGCGTGATCTCGGCTCCAACTCCCGGGTTCACGCCATTCTCCTGCCTCAGCCTCCCAAGTAGCTGGGACTACAGGCATCCACCACCACGCCAGGCTAATTTTTTGCATTTTTAGTAGAGATGGGGTTTCACTGTGTTAGCCAGGATGGTCTCGATCTCCTGACCTCGTGATCCGCCCGCCTCGGCCTCCCAAAGTCTTGGGATTACAGGCGTGAGCCACCGCGCCCAGCCCACCGAGACTTTTAAACATTTATTACTCATTCATTTATCGTGCAAGTGATCTGTGAAGACCGGACTCTTAAAATGCGGTGTCCCTGCGACTAATGTGACCGTGGAAATCTCTTGTCAGTACTGACACACTGTAGGAGCCCCGTGGAAGTTCATTCTTTTTTTTTTCTTTTTTTTTGAGACAGAGTCTCGTTCTATTGCCCAGACTGAAGTGCAATGGTGCGATCTCGGCTCACTACAACCTCTGCCTCCCAGGTTCAAGAGATTCTCCTGCCTTAGCCTCCTGGGTAGCTGGGATAACAGGTGCCTGCCACTATGCCTGGCTAATTTTTGTATTTTTAGTAGAGATGGGTTTTCGCCATGTTGCCCAGGCTGGTCTCGAACTCCTGACCTCAGATGATCCACCTGCCTCAGCCTCCCCAAGTGCTGGAATTACAGGCATGAGCCACCGTGCCCGGCCTCATTCATTATTCAGCAGGTGTGAGGTTAACGTGGATAAGATGAGAACAGCTGTGCAAGCCCCAAGGAGCACCCAGCAAATGTCAGTGAATGATGGCATCCACGCACCCACCCAGCAGGCAACAGCCGTGTACCTCCAGGTCGGAGTTGATGGATGAGACCTCGGAGGAGCTGCTGGAAGACACTCGGGCCCGGATGACCTGAACGGGAGGGTACGATGGGGGCTCCTGCAGCAACGTATCTCCAGCGCTCGTCTGTCCGTCACCTGGCAGCCTGGTGGCACTGCAGCCTGCCTGCAAGGTGTGTGAGAAAGGGCAGGCAAGGACACGTAGTTTAGTTTTGATGGTTGAATTGTCAAAGCATTCACATACTTCAGTGTTCAAAATGTACAAAAGGGTGTGCAGCGCAGCATCTCCCTGTGCTCACCCGCCCCGGCCACCCAGTTCTCCCCAGGGACAGCCAGTGCCCAGTGTCTTGTGTATCCCTCCAGATACGTTAGACATACACAATCGAATGCAGACCCGTATTTCCCCCGATTTCCAAAATGGTAGCACACATTCCATTCTCTTAAGCACCCTGTTGTTTTTCACCTAACACTATGCCTTAGAGATAGTTCTGTATCAGAAGATTTGGGAGCTTTTTGGTAGCATTTTAGGTGTTCCCAGTCTATTTAACCCATCCCCTACTAATGGGTGTTTCATGTGTTTCCAGGCTCTTGCTTTTGCAATCAGTACTGACTGCAGTAAATTACACTGCAGTACATCCAAGATTTCAGAGTAAAGGATACATTCCTAGGGGTGGAATTGCTGGATTAAAGAGAGTATGTACGTTTGAAATCTGTATAGCTACTGCTAAAAACGCACCCCACAGAGGCTTTCCGCATGCCCACCAGCAGGGCATGAAAGTGAGTTGGGATGAATTAGGAAGGTTTAAGATAGAAAGAAACTTGTGAGATTTTCTATGTATCTATGTATCTATCTATTATCTATCTATCTATCTATCTATCTATCTATCTATCTATCTCAGACCAAAGCTTCCCCTATGGGCTCATGGAGGCTCCCTCAGGGACCTACAAAGCTCCACCAGCTGAACTTTTGAAGTCCTACAGGATTCATGTCATTCCACTGACACATGACAGGGCAAACAACCTGCTTTCTGGACCAGCATCTTCCACTAATTAACCACGTGATCTAATGTATTGGTTCATTTTCACGCTGCTGATAAAGACATACCTGAGACTGGGAAGAAAAAGAGGTTTAATGAGACTTACAGTTCCACATGGCTGGGAAGGCCTCACCATCACGGTGGAAGGCTAGGGGGAGCATGTCATGTCTTACATGGATGGCAGCAGGCAAAGAGAGAGCTTGTGTAGGGGAGCTCCTCTTTTATAAAACCATCAGATCTCTGGAGACTAATTCACTGTCATGAGAACAGCACGGGGAAAGACCTGCCCTCATAATTCAATTACCTCCTCCTGGGTCCCTCCTGCAACACATGGGAATTCAAGATGAGATGTGCGTGGGGACACAGCCAAACCACATCACCTAACAAAGAAAGCTGTCCTCTCTGAGTCTCAGTTTCCTAATCTATAAAAGGGGATGATAATCCCTGCTTCGCCCCCAGGGAGGGGTGTCATGGGGTTCAGATGTAAATGCCTGGGGCACATGAGGAGAATGGCTACGAGTACTCGACCCAAATCAAGCAGGGCTTCAGCCCTGGATGGGTTAAGTGCACAGGTTCCTGTGAGAGTCAGGAGGACCGGCAGAGAAAATCCACAAGAGAAACAAAGGCAGCATTCTGGAAGCAGGAACACATGTGAGGGCCCACCCTGCTGCCCAGCTGGGAAGGATGCTGAAACAGAAGGCTCTGGATGGGAGTGGGGAAGCAGAGGCCTCCCAGGAACAACAATGACACATTTTATAAACGCCCAGGGCCTGACCACACCTGCATCAAAAGATAAAACAGAGTTTTCAAATGCTCCAAGCCAAGGATGCAGGAGCCGATCCATATGGCCCCATGGGGCCCCTTTGCCCCTCTGGAGGCTCAGCCTGAACCACGATGCTGCTCCCCCTGCTTCTCCTGAAAAGTCGCTCCTTAGGATCAGTGCTCAGGGGGGTTGCTGGGAAAACAAGGGAGCACCTCTGCAGCTCTCCTTACCCATTTCCAGATGGGTATGTATCAGTGGACAGAGCCAACAGGGTGCCTGTTTCCCCAGAATCTTGCCCAGTCAGACATTCACATTAAAACAATGTTTAAAGCTGCTAACTGAGCAGGTACAAAATGGCAGCACAGACAGCATATTCTCTTTATAAAAGCCCAGGTCCCTGAATCCGGCAGGCTTAGTTTGAATCCTAGTTCTGTGATTTTTCTAACTGTGGGATCTTGGGCAAGTTACTTAACCTCTCTGTGCCTCAATTGAAAATAACATTATTAATTGTTAATAAAATAATAATAATAGATATAGGCCAGGCACAGTGGCTCACACCTGTAATCCCAGCACTTTGGGAGGCCGAGGCAGGCAGATCAGTTGAGGTCAGGAGTTCGAGAACAGCCTGGGCAACATGGCAAAACCCCTTCTCCACTAAAAAACACACACACACAAAACAGCCAGGCGTGGTGGCGTGTGCCTGTAGTCTCAGTTATTTGGGAGGCTGAGGCATGAGAATCAAGAATCTCTTGAACACGGGAGGTGTGGGTCACAGTGAGCTGAGATCATGCCACTGCACTCCAGCCTGGGTGACAGAACAAGACTCTGCCTCAAAAAAAAGAAAAGAAAAAGAAAAGAAAATAGAAATAATAATAGTATCTCTCTGCTATGATTTGGATGTGGTTTGTCACGTTGAAATGTGACCCCAGTGTTGGAAGTGGGACCTGGTGGGAGGCGTCTGGATTCTGGCGGAAGAACCCTTCTGGTGGGTGAGTTCTCACTCTGTTCTGTAAGAACTGCTTGTTAGAAAGAGCCTGGCACCCCTTCCTCTCTCTCCTGCCATGTGGAGCCTGCTCCCTTTTGCCTTCCCCATGAGTGGAGGCAGCCTGAGGCCTCACTGATGCAGATGCTGGCGCCATGTAAATATGCAGAACCATAAACCACATAAACCTCTTTTCTTTCTGAATGACCTCAGGTGTTCCTTTATGGCAGGTGTTCCTTTATGGCAATCAGCCTCAGGTGTTCCTTTATGGCAATGCAAAACACACGAGGACACTTCCTCACATGGTTGTTAGGCTCATTTTTATTAACACTTACATGGTAAATAGTATTATTTTGTTAATAATAAATCGCCATTTATCAAGTGTTTACTTGGTGTCAGCCATTATGCCAAGTAAAAGGCTTTACAGCATAGAGGTCAATGGCACAAACTCAGGTAGACACAGGTCTGAATCCGGTTCCATCACCGACAAGCTGTGTGACCTTGACCGCGTCACTTAACTGCTCCAACCCCCAGTTTCCTTATCTGTAAAATGGGTATAGTCCTCAGGGCTCGGCTGTGGGGGCAAGTTAACCTGTGTAAAGCACTTAGACCAGTACTCTAGCCTGTAAGTACCATGTAAGTGTTGGCTGCTATTGTTTACTCGGAGCCTGGCAAGTCCTTCACCCTCAGTGGATAGGCTGTGATGGGAGGGGTGCCCCGAACACTGAGGGAGACACCTGCCAGCCCGGCTGGACAGCGGGGCTCGGGGCTCCCTCTGATGGACACAGAAGGAAGCAGCTGGGTGGAAGCCCAAGGACGTGCTTGTGGGCTTCAGTGGGAGAGAATGAAGGCGGAACACACTCTTCTTTCATGGAATCTGTTCCCCAACAAGAATCCCTTCAAGACTGAGCTACTGGACGGGTTAAAGTGAATACAACTTTTACACTATTCTCCTTTGGAAGTCCCATGAGGTAGAACTTTCCAGTGCAAAGCTTTAGCCAGATGCTGCAGGGACTCCCGCGTCTTCCCAAGGGTTCCCCACACACCCTGCTTCCTCCCTCCCTTTGGAAGGACAGTGTAATGGCTGAAGCAGGCTCTTAGCTACAAAGGCATGCTCTGAATCTCTCCGAACTTTGCTTAGGTCATACACAAGGTTCTGTGCACCCAGGATACAAGGAACAACAACAAAAAGCAAAACTTCTTGCCAGACTCTCTCCGAGCACCAGTGTGTCTGGGCGGCCCGACAGGGGCCCTCACCACTGGACCATGTATTCAAAACACACCTTTACTGAGAGCCCAGGACTGTAAGATTATAGGCACCAGGAGTCAATGAGACAGGAGATACAGTTTACATCTCAGCAGGACACAGACAAACCAAAGCAAAAGATCGTGGTAAGTGCTCCGTAGAGAATTTCAATAGGTAATAAAATAGAGTAGTAGGGCAGAGGGGTCCTGCTTTGGACTGGGTGGTTGGGGAAGAGATTTGGAGAAGACGACATTTACGTTGAAGCTGGAAAGACAAGAAAGAGACAGCCATGTGAAAAATCGGGAGGGAGCGCATTCTGGGCAGAGGAATGGAGAGAAACTCTGTGTGGGAGACAGGAGTGAACAGGAGGCAAGAGATGGGGTCTTGCTATGTGGTCCAGGCTGGCCTCGAACTCCTGGCCTCAAGTGATACTCCGACCTCAGGTTCCCAAAGTATGAGGATTACAGGTGTGGGCCACCAAGAGCCCTGGCCCAGAGGAGTGTTTTAAACACAGAAGGAACAAGATGTAATTTACATTTGTGATGATCTTTCTGGGGCTCATCAGAGATGGGCAGGGCAGGACCACAGAAGCAGTGGAGAGGATGATGGCCAGGAGGCTGCTGGACTCAAGACCTAGTTTAAATAAGAAAGCATTTATAGGACTCTCAAAAGGAATGGATGGGCATGGGGGTGTGGCCAGGGAAAGAGGAATTTTGGGCTTGAACCACTGCATAGACTGGGTCATTTACTAAGATGAGGAAGATGGGGAGAGGAGCCGGTCTGGGCACTGGACGAGGTAAGTGTGAGACGCCATATGGTGACAGCTGAATGGGCAGCTGGGCAGCCGAGATGGGAACTGAGGGGAGGGGAAAGGATGGAGACACGAGCCGGGTGGGGGTTAGCAAGAACTGGTGAGCAGAGCGAGGGGACTGTGGGACTGCAGGGCCCACGAGGAGCAGCGAGCCTGCCTGGGACAGGGCGTTGGACTCCCTCTCTACCATCAAGTTTACCCGGAGGAGCCAGCAGAGGCCGAGGGGAAAGAAGAGCCTGTGAGGGTGGCAGGAAACACAGAAGAGTGGGGGCCACAGACGCCAGGAGCAGCTGGTGGCCGGGTGCGTGGAATCTCAGAATGGAATGATGGTGGATTTAGTAGCTTGCAAGTCATCGGTGACCTCGACAAGACAGTCTCGGGGGGAAAGTGGGACATGGGAGGAACTTCTCATCACCTCTTTACCAATCCTCCTCCTCCTGAGGACCCCCCGTGTAGGCCAGAACTCAGGGAGTCATCCGGAGCCCTCCCTCCCTCACCTGCACCTCCTCACCCCTCCAACGCTCCACTTCCCAACTCGCTCAACTCCATCTCTGCTTCTCCATCTGCTCCAACCTCAGTTTAGGTCACACTTCCTCTTCCTCGGGCTTCCGACTGGCCCTGACCCACTGCTTGGCTGCCACTCTCCTTCCCCCCTGGCCACCTGCAGCCACTTCCCGGGATGGCTCTAAAATGCACACCTGACCCTGAGTCTCCAGTACTCAAGCCTCCTGACTCCCATCACCCTCAAGATGATAGACACGGCTGGGCACGGTGGCTGACACGTGTAGTCCCGGCACTTTGGGAGGCCGAGGCCAGCAGATCACGAGGTCAAGAGATCCAGACCAGCCTGGCCAACATGGTGAAATCCCGTTTCTACTAAAAACACAAAAATGAGCCAGACGTGGTGGCGCATGCCTGTAATCCCAGTTTCTCGGGAGGCTGAGGTAGAAGAATCACTTGAACCTGGCGGGGTGGAGGTTGCAGTGAGCCGAGATTATGCCACTGTACTCCAACCTGGCAACAGAGTGAGACTCTGACTCAAAAAAAAAGATAAGACTCCATGTCTAAATGACCCGACCCCTGCCTCCTCCAGCCCTTTCATCTCCCCTCACTCCTGAAGGGCACCAGTATACACCACCCCAAAATATGCCTCTTTAGCATATGGATTCCTTAGACCTAAAGGTATCTGAAAACCAGCAGAAGCAGAAGCTATTAACCTCCCCTAACTGCCTGAAAATAGAGTATACATTTTCCCTTCATAAAGGAAATTTCCATTTGTAAAGATATTTCTGCACCAGGAAGAGAGCTACTTCCAGAGACAACTCTTGTCACCCGAGACACTCTCACCTGCATAGCAAGACAACCCTTATTTCCCACACAGGTCCTCCCTCACCTTACCTCCCACCCCAGAACCCCAAACCTCTTTTTCTTGATTTAGCCTAATATGGTATATACGCCTCCATCATCTGGCCACCTCCTTGAGCCACATTTTTCTTTGTAAATTTCCATGTACGAGTAATTAAAGCTGTTTTTGTTTGGTTTTCTCTCTTGTTACTGTGTTTCATCAGTTATGAGGGTACAGGGAAAATATTTTTCTCTCCAACACTCCCCTACATCTGCCCCTCCACTGCAACCTTGGAGAGCTGCTTCTTTTTTACTTGCTTGTCTGTTTTCTCCTGCCCATCCCTCAGCTAAAGCATCACCTCCTCCAGGAAGCCTTCCATGACTGCTTCCCACCCTCTCGGACACCTGGCCGTGACTGATGGTCACTCACCTGCTGCACAGGCTCAATGGTCAGCTCCATGTAGCGACTGATTGCTGTCATTGTCCTCAGTGACTTGCAGTGTGACAGTGTGGTGAGAGGCACCCAATCCAAATTCTTGCAAGTAAAGGCAGGGAGACAGAAAGGAGAATTCTCAGTCAGGAGGCATTTTCTAAAAACAAGGTCACATTTTATTCAAAAGGGTCCCCGAGGTATTTTCTCTCTCTCTGTTTTTTTTACAGCACATCTCACTTTCGGCTTCCTATGTGTCTTATCTTTCTCTTTCGGGTCACAGTAATTCAGTGCTTCCCAAATTTTGCAGCACACTAGAATCAACTAGGAATCTATTTTTTTTTTTTTTTTGTAGAGACCAGTTTCACTGTGTTGCCCAGGCTGGTCTTGAAGTCCTGGGCTCAAGGGATCCAGGGGTGATCCTCCCACCTCGGCCTCCCGAAGTGCTGGGATGACAGGCGTGAGCCACCACACCTGGCCTATGCTGCTTTGAAGACCCCCAGCTGAGCAGCGATCTGGAGTGAGCTGTGATGGAGGCACTGCATTCCAGCCTAGGTGACAGAGTGAGGCCCTATCATACAAACAAAACCACGAATGTTTACTTCCCACTTCCAGACATTCTGATTTCATTGGTATGAGATGTAACTGGGAAGTGGATAGTTTAAACGCTCCCCAGGTGATTCTGACACCCGGCAAAGTTTGAGAACCACTGCAATAGGTGTCAAATAAGTGCTTTTGCAAAGCTGTGGTCCTCTAATCTTGGTGCACATCAGAAGCACCCTGTGAGCTTGCTACAATACAGATTGCGGCCGGGCATGGTGGCTAACGCCTGTAATACCAGCACTTTGGGAGGCCGAGGCAGGCCATCACCTGAAGTTAGGAGATAGAGACCAGCCTGGTCAACATGGTGAAACCCTGTCTCTACTAAAAATACAAAAATTGGCCAGTTAAGGTGGCATGTGTCTGTAATCCTAGCTACTTGGGAGGCTGAGGCAGGAGAATCGCTTGAACCCAGGAGGTGGAGGTTGCAGTGAGCTGAGATCATGCCACTGCACTTCAACCTGGGCAACAAAGTGAGACTTTGTCTCAAAAATAAACAAACAAATAAATAAAATGCAGATCGCTGGACCACACCCTCAGTGTCAGATTCAGGAGATCTGGGTGGAGCCCTCAAATTTGCATTTCTCACAATTTCCCAGGTAATCCTGGTCTAGGACCCACACTTTGAGATCCAAAGCCTTCTACATCTCTCTTCAAAATTCCAAGACACACAGAGCTCTGTTAATATTTTGGCCCCCTTTAGGAATATAATTTCCTAACAGTTGCTAGAAAGAAATGAAAATAACTTCCACTATGGCCTTCATGGGAACTTGGGTCTTTGGTCTGAGCACCTATATAAAAAAATGCTTTCATCTGCGTCATATACACCATCCATCATCTGCTATTTCACGGACTCAGTCGGATCACATTGTTAAGCCATTTGGAGAACATTCGGAGGAGCAGTTTTTGTTTTTGTCAGTCCAAATGCACTCCTCATGACTTCTCCATCCTGGCCACGGAGGAAGTTACTCTCAGCCTCACTCCCACTCTCCGTGGGAGGAGTCTAAGGTAATGAAGAGCCCAGGTAATAGATGAGATTTTTATTTCCCCCCCAAAAAAAAAAAAAAAATCTTAGAAAAGAGGGAGTGACTTCATATTCAAGTCCTTACAAGCTTTCCTTGAGGCACTTTCTCAACTATTTGGAACCAAAAACTTTTGATGAAGACAAATGGCCTCAATTGGACAACTGGCTACTTGTAGAGGTCATCTATTTAAATCAATAAAAGGAGACACATTAACTTTAGCTGGTGGCATAATTGTAAAGGTTTGATATTACTGCAAACAGCACTTTCGTTTTTTATTTTTATTTATTTATTTTCTTGAGACAGAGTTTCACTTTGTTGCCCAGGCTGGAGTGCAGTGGCACGATCCTGGCTCACCGCAACCTCTGCCTCCTGGGTTCAAGCAGTTCTCGTGTCTCAGCCTCCTGAGTAGCTGGGATTACAGGTGCCCGCCACCGCACCTGGCTGATTTTTTGTATTTTCAGTAGAGATGGGGTTTCACCATGTTGCCCAGGCTGGTCTCAAACTCCCGAGCTCAGGCAGTCTGCCTCGGCCTCCCAAAGTGCTAGGATTACAGGCGTGAGCCACCGTGCCTGGCCTAAGCAACACTTTATTTTTTGAGATGGAGTTTTGCTCTTGTTGCCTAGGCTGGAGTGCAATGGCACGATCTTGGCTCGCTGCAACCTCTGCCTCCCAGGTTTAAGCGATTCTCCTGCCTCAGCCTCCTGAGTAGCTGGGATTACAGGTGCCCGCCACCACACCCAGCTCATTTTTGTATTTTTAGTAGAGATGGGGTTTCACCACGTTGGTCAGGCTGATCTCAAACTCCTGACCTTGTGATCTGCCCGCCTCGGCCTCCCAAAGTGCTGGGATTCCAGGCGTGAGCCACCGCATCTGACCTCCAAAACAACACTTTTAAAGATCAGCTTTCTAGCATTATCAACTAAAAAAAACAAAACAAAAACCAGAAACGAAACAAAACAAAACAAGGAATAGAGTAAGTAGTTACACTGCAATGACCACAAATAGCAAATGGGTCCTTGTGGCTTGAGAGGAGTTTTTAGAGGCAGCATCACAAGCCGATTCCCAAAGGCGGGATCACGTAGCCGGTGTGCTGACAGGCTCTGGAGCCCTGTGTTAGGTGGTGGGAATGATGCGGATGTTAAAGATGCATGTGAAAGTGGGAATACAGTGTTTGAAGAAATAGGAGAGAAAATCACATAATTTATGTTTTTGAGATGGGGTCTCACTCTGTAGCTCAGGTTGGAGTGCAGCGGCGCCATCTTGGCTCACTGCAACCTCTGCCTCCAGGATCAAGAGATCCTCCTGCCGCAGCCTCCTAAGTAGCTGGGACTACAGGTGCACGCCACCACACCCGGCCAACTTTTTTTTGTATTTTTGGTAGAGACGGGGTTTCACCCTGTTGCCCAGGCTGGTCTTGAGCTCCTGAGCTCAAGCAATCCACCTGCCTTGGCCACCCAAAGTGCTGGGATTACAGGCGTGAGCCACTGCACCCGGATGAAAATCACATTATTGAAAAATGATGAGGGTATGTAGCATGTGAACTTATACACCAGTAAGTAAATTCTTCAAAAGCACCAAGTGGGCATTTGACTATTTCATCTACATTGCTATATTTATTGAGTCTTTAAGTGATCAAAAACACTTCAAAACATTTGTGTCATTGGGAAACTGGAGGATGCTGTGGCATCCGAGGTTCCCTTAGCTTTGAACATAAACAGTAGGTTTTTAAAGTGACCAGCTGGGCCAGGCACCATGGCTCATGCCTGTAATCCCAGCACTTTGGGAGGCCAAGGTGGGCGGATCACCTGAGGTCAGGAGTTCGAGACCAGCCTGGCCAACATGGTGAAACCTCATTCGTCTCTGCTAAAAATACAAAAAATTAGCTAGGCGTGGTGGCACGTGCCTGTAATCCCAGCAACTTGAGAGGCTAAGGCGGGAGAATCACTTGAACGTGGGAGGCAGAGGTTGCAGTGCGCTGAGATTGTACTACTGCACTCCAGCCTGGGCAACAGAGCAAGACTCCTCAATCAATCAATCAATAGATTAAAAAAAATAAAAATAAAGTGACCAACTGGGCAAGCAGGGAAGGACTTCCGGAATTCCCAAGCCCCGGCCCTCATGGAGGCTCACTGCCCCGTCCACTCCATGCCAGTACACAGGATGGGCCCGTTACATGTCATGTGTTAGGTTTGGCCACTGTTCCGTCAGCGAGACAGGACAGCTGTCTGAGTCGCCTGCAGAGAACGCTCGGCAGGCAGCTTTCACACGTCCGCAGTATCCTGCCGTTTCTCAGGATACTGTTGTGGGACCAGAGTTTTCCAGCCAGAGAGACCTTGTCCTCGTTCCTCGCCTCCTGGTTTTCTTCCTCTTTCTCTGCACAGGTCAAAAGGGCTTGGGTGTCAGGGCTCTCTCTGGCTTCAGCGGCAAATCCTAAGGCCTGTCTCATCTTGCTCTTCATCACACACGAAAGGAAAATAATCTGAGATGGTGGAAGTTAAGGTAGGAATATTCCAGCAGCCTAGCGTGGCCCTTCACCCCTTCACACCATGCTGCCACCTCCCTCCTCACTCACCTACTCTCCTCCCTCCCCACTCACCTACTCTCCTCCCTCCACCACTCACCTACTCTCCTCCCTCCCCACTCATCTACTCTCCTCCCTCCACCACTCACCTACTCTCCTCCCTCCCCACTCACCCACTCTCCTCCCTCCCCACTCACCCACTCTCCTCCCTCCCCACTCACCTATTCTCCTCCCTCCCCACTCACCTACTCTCCTCCCTCCGTGGTATTATCCTGCCTGGGACAGAGAGGAGCTCATCAGAAGACAGGGCTAGGGTGGATATTCCGTCCCCATGTCCCCACGAGGGCCCAGCATCCAATGTGACCCTGTCTCTCACAAGGACTTGGTAAATATTTGCGAAACAAAAGCATTTTGGAAAACATCTTTCTTGACAGGCCTGGCTTACAGTGACAATACGCGGTCAGTTGGATAGCATCCCTGAAAATTCAGATCCACCTCTGAATGTGACCCTTTTTTTTTTTTTTTTTTGAGACAGAGTCTTGCTCTGTCACCCAGGCTGGAGTGCGGTGGTATGATCTTGGCTCACTGCAACCTCTGCCTCCCCAGTTCAAGCGATTCTCTTGCCTCAGTGTCCCAAGTAGCTGGGATTATAGGCACCTGCCATCATGCCTGGGTAATTTTTGTATTTTTAGTAGAGGTGGGGTTTCACCATGTTGGCCAGGCTAGTCTCAAACTCCTGACCTCAGGTTTTGGCCTCCCAAAGTGCTGGGATTACACATGTGAGCCGCTGCACCTGGCCCAGACTGTGACCTTATTTGGAAGTAGGGTCCTTGCTGATATAATTAGACAATGAAGTCAAGTGGACTGGACTGGGCCCTAACTCCAACAGCTGGGGTCCGTATAAGAAAAGGAGACACACAAAGATACACCAAGGGAAGAAGGCCATGTGAAGGCCGAGGCAGAAATGAAAACGATGCTGCCATGTGCCAAGGGACACCAGGAGGCACTACAGCTCCTACAACTCCACTAGCAGCTGGAAGAGGCAAGCGAAGATCCCTCTGGTGCCTGCAGAGAGGGTGTGGCCCTGCCTTGCCTTCACACACACCCCATCACCAACACGCCATAGCCATTATCCACAGTCAGCATCTAAAAATACAAAAATGTTTAGTCTCCACTAAAAATACAAAAATTAGCCACATGTGGTGGCATGCACCTGCAGTCCCAGCTACTCGGGAGGCTGAGGCAGGAGAATTGCTTGAACTTGGAAGGTGAAGGTTGCAGTGAGCCAAGATCACACCACTGCACTCCAGCCTGGGCAACACAGCGAGATTCCATCTCAAAAAAAGAAAAAAAAAAAAAAAAGAAACATAAAGCTACAAATAACTGCATTTGTGTTTGCCTGCCCTGACTGCTGGGAGAGTTCCATCTAGCAAGAGAAAAGGAGAGTGGGAGCAGGGGCAATGAGGGGAGGAGACACAGGCCTCCTCTGGCTGCAAGCAGGGAACTCCCCAGGCCTGGGGTGGATACAGCGAGGTCCAGCGCCGCGCGGCCGAGGGAGGTCAGGAACCAGGGTGTGGCCCGCAGCAGGTATTCAGGCTGCCGGTCGTGGGCCACAATGGCCGAGGCATAGAGGAGGCCAGCCAGGGCCGACAGGAGCCGAGTCCACAGGTGGATGGAAGGAAATGTCTTCCCCCGGCACTGGGCAGAGAGAGGGAGGGGCTGGGCAGGAAGAAGCAGCAGATCACAAGACCCAGGGCCCTCAGTGGCACAGCAGGTTGCCAGGCAAGCCCTCTGCCTGCAGCCAGTCGCCCAGGGCAATGCTTCTGTTAGACTTCCAGCTTTTGCTCGAGTTGCTTCTTCTGCCTATCAGACTCCTACTCATCCCTCAGAACCCGGCTTAAACTTAACTCTGGGAAACCTCCCCTTACCAGTTCAACCCTAAGGGGAGCGAGCAACTCCCTTTTCTGGGCCCTAACACGTCCCTCCAGCAGAGTACCTTTGACTGATCATGACTCAGCTCTTTACACAGTCAGAGGGCTCCTGAGGGCTGGGTGGGGGTCCTCGCCATCCCAGGGCCCCAGCACCTGACCCTGGGCAGCGGCTCCCCAATGTCCGCTGGGAGAACGTGAGGGTCACTGGGATGTTTGGACATTTGTCCCCCCAGATCTCACGCGGAGTCGTAATCCCCAGTGCTGGAGGTGGGGCCTGGTGGGAGGAGGTTGGATCTTGAGGGGGGTTTCTCATGAACGGTTTGGCACCATCCCCTGGGTGCTGGCCTCGCGAGAGTGACTGAGTTCTCCTGAGATCTGGCTGTTTAAAAACGTGTGTGTGGCCCCTTCCCTTCCACCCTCTTGCGCTTTCTCTGCCTGCTCACACTTTGCCTTCAGCCATGAGTAAAAGCTCCCTGAGGCCTCCCCAGAAGCCCGGCAGATGCTGGCGTCATGCTTGGGTGCCTGCCAAACCGTGAGCCAATTACACCTTTACAAATGACCCGGCCTGAGGCAACGCAAGAACAGCCTAACACAGAGACCCAATCAGAAGAGCTGAGACCTGGCCCTTCTCTCCCTGGGATCACTCATTCTGACCCAGGTCACATGGGGAAGATCCAAAAAATGAGAGATGATATTCTGGAAATTTTAAAGCCAAGAGGATATTTCTGAAGAATACGTAATAAAAATATTGGTTCAACAAAAGGAAATATGGACTATTTATAAGTAGCCTTTATATGCAGAAAGTCACTCTATATATATGAATATGTATATACACAAACACCATATATTTCTGATTATATACGTATATATTTAAATATATGAATTAAAATTGTAAATAGTTTATATATTAAACTATATATAAAATAGTAAA
The DNA here is from genome assembly GCF_047675955.1 of Chlorocebus sabaeus. Lineage (NCBI taxonomy): Eukaryota > Metazoa > Chordata > Mammalia > Primates > Cercopithecidae > Chlorocebus > Chlorocebus sabaeus. Next base: position 89,597,581 of record NC_132918.1, read on the forward strand.
GAGCCTAATATATAAACTATTTACAATTTTAATTCATATATTATATATTATAATTCATTAGATGAGCTCATATATAAATTATAATTTTTACGTAATTTAGTTTTATATAAGTTAGACTATATATAGTTTAGTTTATATATAATTTAGTTTATATATATATAATTCAGTTTATATATAATACATATAAAATTTAGTTTGTATGTAATACATATATAAACTCATTACATGACTCATTACTTATGTTCATTTGATGACCATACTTACAGATATATAGACCTTGGCTAGGGAATGAGAAAAATTCCGGAGAAAAAGCATGTTTCAGCCAATTTTGCCCCATTTTAAATTTAACTCTCAAAAATAATCTGCGTCCCCTCCAGTTTGTCCCCAGGCCTCTCTGTGTCTGGCCTGCCCCCAGAAGACTGTGTAGCGGAGAGAGCACAGTGCCACGCTTCGCTGGGGAGCAGTGGCTGGGAGGGTGAGCCCTGGCCCACTGCGCCCAGAGGCTGAGGGTGGAGACGACACCCTTTCCCTTCGGCCCTTCCTACCTCACACAGGAAGCAGCACTGCTATGGCTAGAGGGGCCTGGGCCCCCCTGCCCCGACCTAAGCACCCACCACCACGTTAGAGAGGACACTGACGGCCAGAGGGGAGGTGGCGGGCAGAGCGGGGCTGGGCCTTGCTCTCGCTGCTGCTCAGGATGAACTGCGCTGGGGAGCCCTCTGCCCTCGTTCCCGTGCTAAGCCAGTGGCAGTGACCACTGTCCTCCAAAGCAGTCTCTTCCCAGGGTCAGTCCTGGGGCCGACCCTGAGAAAAATGGAGAGCTCTATTTACCTGCAGTGCCAGACATACAGTAGGTGCTTAACCACTGCTTGAAGAACGGAACTGGATTGTGACTGGACAAGACGTGGCAGTCCCTCTCCAGCCTAGGCAGGCCTTGCCTACAGACAGGACAGAGGCCAGCGGCACGCCCCAGCCTGGGCTGCCTGGCACATCCATGTAAGGGCTGGAGGCAGGACAGGCCTCAGATGGTCTCTGCAGCTGCCAGGACTCCTGGTGTCAGCACAACGCTTCACTCATCAGTGGGCATTTCGTGCCCCTTGGCCCATTCAAGGACTCACTCCTGGAGCAATGGGAACGCTGCCACCAAAGCAACCCAGCCATCTTCTCCTCAGCAATCTCACCATAGCCAAATGAGGAGCAGCTTCTGGGAGAGCCAGGGTCTGAAGCCATGCTGCCTGGCTTCCCAGAGTACCCCAAACCCTGCTGGGTTTCTCCCTATGAAGGGTACCCTAGCTCTGGGCTCTTCTTCCTGGAACCAGAGTCACTGAGAGGCGGCAGCAGCTCCTTACCTAGAAATACAGCATGTTTCCTTTCCCGAGTCCCTAGTGCAATTTCACTCTACTGTCCTGCCCAGGGGCCCTCAGGCTTCAATACCTTGTAGTGGTGGGGAGCTGACTACCTCCTAAGGCAGGGGTAATGCTGGCGGCTCTCCAGATGCCAGGCACTGTGCAGTGTCTTACCCTGAAGTTCTTCCTTTTGCTCAACAGGAAGGGGCCAGGCATGGTGGCTCCCGCCTGTAATCCCAGCACTTGGGAGGCCGAGGCAGGTGGACCACCTGAGGTCAGGAGTTTGAGATCAGCCTGGCCAACATGGAGAAACCCAGTCTCTACTAAAAATATAAAAATTAGCTGGGCATAGTGGTGCACGCCTGTAGTCCCAGCTACGTGGGAGGCTGAGGCAGAAGAATCACTTGAACCCAAGGAGCTACCCAAACCTGGGAGAGGATTGAGGCCTGGAACAGATCCTTCCCCAGCGCCTGCAGGAGCGTGGCCCTGCCGGCACCTTGATCTCAGACTTCTGACCTCTGGCACTGAGACAATACATTTCTGTTTTTGAAAGTTAGTGGCACTTTGTTATATGACAGCCCTAGGGTGCTACTACCGGTGGTCAGGGCACAGTGCCAGCTTCTTCAAAGGCCTTCATGCAACCTGGTCTCTCAGCTCTGGCACCACCCGGGAGAGCCACCCCGGTGGGCTGTTGAGCTGAGCCCAGTGCTCGTCACTCTCCCCTCTATTAATCTAAAGACAGGACACCTGCTGATGAGGCCCAGGCCCCGCGAGGCTTCTGGCAGTCACAGCACAGAATGCAGCTTCACTGACTTCACCAACCACCACGAACTGCCCTCCAGCCCTGAAGGCTGAACCCCGGAGCTGCTATTCAACCAAGACGCTCTGGGGCAAGTAATTTTTTTTTTTTTTTTTGAGATGGAGTATTGCTTAGTCACCTAGGCTAGAGTGCAATGGCATGACCTCGGCTCACTGCAACCTCCACCTCCTGGGTTCAAGTGATTCTCCCGCCTCAGCCTCCAGAGTAGCTGGGATTACACGCACCCACCACCACGCCTGGCTAATTTTTGTACTTTTAATAGAGACGGGGTTTCACCATGCTGGTCAGGCTGGTCTTGAATTCCTGACCTCAGGTGATCCACCCGCCTCGGCCTCTCAAAGTGCTGGGATTACAGGCATGAGCCACCGCACCCAGCCGATTCTTTTTAGACTAAATGGGCCTATGACATGTCATGGTGCTGGGTTTACCCGCTGTTCCGTCAGTGAGACAGGAACGGTTGTCTGAGTCGTCTGCAGAGAAGACTTGGCAGAGCAGCCGTCACGCGTCCAGTGTCTCGCTGTTTCTCAGGCGTTTTCACGCATGGGGGCTTTTCCTGTGCACTCTCCTCTGCCGATGGCCTTTCCCTAGCCTGTGTCCTCAAATTCACGTTCCCTCCTGAGGCCACGTGACGTCTCCCCCGACCCCACAGTCTGGCAGTGTAAACAGTTTTCGCCCTTGCTCATTTGAAGAACACAGGAGCCTTCTCTCTCTCTCTGACACCCCAAACATTTGTTTCTATCTTTCTTGAAGCGTTAGGAGACGCTGCTTCACAATCCTGTGTGTCTTCCATGGGACTGTGAGCTCCCGGAGGGCAAGCGCTCGCCCCTGCTCACACCTTATTCCCCACAGGACTGGCTGACACGGGCCTCCCTCAACGTGGATGCCTGGGGAACGCCTGCCAATAAGACACTCTTTTTTTTTTGAGATGGAGTTTTGCTCTTGTTGCCCAGGCTGGAGTGCAATGGCACGATCTCTGCTCATTGCAACCTCTGCCTCCTGGGTTCAAGGGATTCTCTTGCCTCAGCCTCCAGAGTAGCTGGGATTACAAGCACACACCACCATGCCTGGCTAATTTTTGTACTTTAGTAGAGACAGGGTTTCACCGTGTTGGTCAGGCTGGTCTCAAACTCCTGACCTCAAGTGATCCGCCCGCCTCGGCCTCCCAAAGTGTTGGGATTACAGGCATGAGCCACTGCGCCCGGCCTAAGACACTCTTGATCTACACAGAACCTCATACCTGACTGCCTGGAGTCTCTCCAATCTCATTCTCTCATGGGTTTAGCCAGCCTCAGGGTCTTGTTCCTCACAGCCTGCTTTTCATGTGCTATAGGAAATGGGAAAGAACCCACGGGTTTTCCCCGAGAGGCTCCCGCCGTCTCAGGACGCCCTGGGCTGGCTGCCCCTCTCCACACACATCCCCTCCTTGCTGCCATACACACCAACGCTCTTCAGAAAAAGCTGAGTCCACGTGCATGAATACACGGTGACACCACACCCCCGTCCCATGACCCTCTCAGGATGCTCCCAGATGCCCTGAGACCTGCCATGTGACCCACAGTCCCAGCCGCACCCCAGCCTCACAATTCTGGAGAGAGGGGGGATCCGAGAAGCCCAGGAGCCAAAGGCGGCAATGCTACCCAGCAGGTAGCCGAGGATCTCAGTATTTTCCTGCAAGAACAGGTGATCCACCATTAGCACTGTGCAGAGACTGTCCATTGCCCCAAGAAACAGACAAAGCTCAGGATGCCTTTTCTGCTTTCAGAGGTTTCTTCCAACAAAGGCAGGCTTAACCCCACTCCCCCAGCCCCCGCCTCATCCCCCCGCAGGCATTTGGCAGGACATGCAGTACCCCGAGTCCTCCCCAGGGTGGCCCAGCCTCACCTGCAGCAGGCTCGCCAGCAGCCTCCGCTGTGGCCCCCGGATGGTGGCTGAAGCCTTTGGGACAGCAACCCAGAGAGCCCAGCATGGGCCCAGGCTCAGCGGCAGGGCCAGGGCAAACACACTGGCCCTGAGCTGCCGCCTCCTCTTCCTCTCTCGGGCTTCCCGATCTGCAATAGACAGCAAAATCCCACAGGGCTCCTGGAACCTAGACCCTGTCAGATAGCTGCGTGGGAAGAACTGGTGTCAGCTCCCCACACAACGCCAAAACGGGTTCCCAAGTTATTCTGCAGGCCAGCTCCTCCCTACCCTTCAGGGCCCTGTAGCTGTGCCACCTCTTCAAGGAGCCTTTCCTCTCCGCCACCGATTGCACACCCCGCCCCCATAACGTGCTGTTCTCCTTCCTTAGGCAGAGATGACATTATCTTCTCTCATATGCATCTGCATGTAGACGCCAGTGCCTCTTCTGGACTAGAGCTCCTAAGGATAAGGCACCGTCCCCTGGTGGTTTCTCCAACCTCCACGGAGCAGAACTGGTACGAGCGTGGTAAAAGCATCGACCAGTGAATCAGTGATGGCACCAGCGGGAACTGTGTGCAGGACAAACAGCAATGAGCAGTGTCTTTGTCCTTGAAATATAAGATAGGCACTCCTCTGAGCAATTCTGTTTATTTTTTCTTTTAGAGATGAGGTCTCACTAGGTTGCCCAGGCTGGACTTGAACTCCTGGGCTCAAGCGATCTCCCACGTCGGCCTCATGAGTGGCTGGGATTCCAGGTGTAAGCCACTGCCCAGCTCTCTCCTGAGAAACTCTAAAAAGAGCGTTTCTCTTCTGGGCAGCAGTGAGCCGCTGAGGGCGTGCTACACTACACACTGATGCAGCATCCCCTTGGGTTTACTGATTTATTTTCAAGACAGGGTCTCGCTTTGTCACCCAGGCTGGAGTGCAGTGGTGCAATCACCGGGCACTGCAGCCTCCACCTCCTGGACTCAAGTGATCCTCCCACCTCAGCTTCCCAAGGAGCTGGGACCACAGGCATGTACCATCACGCCCTGCTGCTTTTTAAAATGTTTGTAGAGATAGGGTCTTGCTATGTCGCCCAGGCTCACCTCAAACTTTTGGCCTCAAGCAATCTTCCCAACTCAGCCTCCCAAAGTGCTGGGATTACAGGTGTGAGCCACGGCACCACGTGGTTCATCCCCTTCTTTTTTCTTTTTTTTTTTTTTGAGACGGTGTTTTGCTCTTGTCGCCCACGTTGGAGTGCAGTGGTGCAGTCTGCAAGCTCCAGTTCCCGGGTTTACACGATTCTTCTGCCTCAGCCTCCCAAGTAGCTGGGATCACAGGTGCATGCCACCACGTCCAGCTAATTTTTGTATTTTTTTAGTAGGGACAGGGTTTCATCATGTTGGCCAGGCTGGTCTTGAACTCCTGACCTCAAAATGATCTGCCTGTCTTGGCTTCCCAAAGCACTGGGATTACAGGGGTGAGCCACCACACCCAGTCCCTCATCCCCTTTTTGAACAAGGGCCCAAGCACACGGCTGACCCTTCTCAAGAAGCCCCAGCCGCAGATACCCGGGGCCACTCACCCTGGCCCAGCCATTTCCAACCCCTGCCGTGCCTGTGGTGGCCCGTGCCCATTCCTGCCACCCACTTCCAGTAGCTGTGAAGCTTCGCCTGACCACCCCAAACCTGCACGCTAAGCTATCACTATTCATGCCCAAGCCCTGCTCCACGCCTCCTCCTAGCCTTTGCCCATGCTGCTGTGTGCCTGGAGTGCCCTGCCTGTGCCCAGCTCTAGTGCCCCGTGCTTCCTTGACACTGGCAGCCCTTCCCTCCCTCTGGCTGCCCACAGTGTGCACACACCCCCAAGCTGGCAGCCCTAACACAGGGGGACAAGAGCAAAACTCCACCTCAGAAAAAAAAAAGAAGGATGAACCACGTGGTGCCGTGGCTCACACCTGTAATCCTATAGCACTTTGGGAGGCTGAGTTGGGAAGACTGCTTGAGGCCAAAAGTTTGAGGCCAGTCTGGGCGACATAGCAAGACCCTATCTCTACAAACATTTTAAAAAGTAGCTGGCAGCCTAAAAGAAGGATCCTCTCCTTCTTTTTTTGGGGGGGGGTGTTATTTTTGTTTTTTTTGAGATGGAGTCTCGCTCTGTCACCCCAGCTGGAGTGCAGTGGTGCGATCTCGGCTCACTGCAACCTCTGCCTCCCGGGTTGAAGCGATTCTCCTGCCTCAGGTTCCTGAGTAGCTGGGACTATAGGCACCTGCCATCACGCCCGGCTAATTTTTCTATTTTTAGTAGAGACAGGGGTTTCACCATGTTGGCCAGGATGGTCTCGATCTCCTGACCTCGTGATCCGCCCGCCTCAGCCTCCCACAGTGCTGGGATTACAGGCGTGAGCCACCACACCTGGCCCTTCTCCTTTGTGCCTGGCTGGGACCCACTCAGGGAGTGATAAGGGGTAGGCATTTGGCATGCTGATGCATGAATGGGTGAATAGAGACAGGAAAAGACAGCCACACACTCACCTGAATTAGACTTGAATTTGGATCCACAGACTGGGAAGAGAATGAACATAAAGTTCACTAAGTCAACAGCTGCTAGGTAGGCACCAGTGAAAACCTGGGAGCAAATGGGAACAGAGTCTTGGCATTCAAGCATCTTTTCTCAGCCCCTACAGCGTCTGTCATCCGGGACCCTGTATCACGTGTGTTACACTGATGTGGTGCCTCCACGTGTATTCCTCCAGGGACACCTCCCGCCAACCCCGGAAAAGTCCATTGTCATCTCCACTTGGCTGATGAGGAGATGAGGTGTTTATATGACCCAACCCAAGGTAGGCAGATGCCCACCAGTAGGGTTGGGATAAGAGCCCAGTCCCCAGCTCTATTCCACACACGTCCCACTGCATGAGGCAGTCTCCACTGTGTACCTTTGGCCCACTGAGCTGCTCTGGCCCTCAGTTTCCTCATCTGCAAAACAAGCATACTAACGGTGCCTCCGTCAAAGACTGTCGGGAGGGTTACTCGAGACAGTACACGGGCAGTGTTTAGACCAATGTCCGGGGAAAGCAAACCACCTCTAAAGGCACCAGCTACTCTGACAGTAGAGTCGGCGGTGAAGAACTTGCATTGTGGAGTTTGAATCTCGGAATCTTGGCACTGCTACTTACTAGATGGGTGACCCTTAACCTCTCTATGCTTCAGTCTCCACGTCTGTAGAACAGAAATAATGAGGACACTCACGTCATAGGATGCTGGTATTCCAGGAGTCAATACCAAAAGGTCTGTACTGCCAAGTATGTAGTTAAGTTTTTAATAAATATTATTATTGGACTTGAGCTGGGACCTATCGTATTCTTTTTTTTTTTGAGATGAAGTCTTGCTGTTGTCCAGGCTGGAGTGCAGTGGCATGATCTTGGCTTACTGCAACCTCTGCCTCCGGGGTTCAAACGATTCTCCTGCCTCAGCCTCCTGAGTAGATGGGATTACAGGCGTGTGCCACTATGCCCAGCTAGGTTTCTCCATGTTGGTCAGGCTGGTCTCCTGACCTCAGGCGATCTGCCCGCCTCACCCTCCCAAAGCGCTGGGAGTGCAGGTGTGAGCCACTGCGCCCGGCTGGCCCTACTGTATTCTATTAGCTAATGAGAATGGGCATCCAAAATGAAAGGTGATTTGCTTTTGAGACAACACTGCTCGAAGCAGGGTCTAGAATGCTCCAAATCTGCGCTCTGCCCACTGAGCTGCCTTCCTTCATTTCTACCTGGACGGGCATAAGGCCAAGACCAATCCCATGAGGTGCCTCCACAGGGGGCACAACAGGTTTTCTGGGGGATATGTGTTTTGGGATAGGAGCCTTCCACACAGGCTTGTTTGAGGGCCTGGGCTTTTAGGAAACTTGAAACTACTTCTCACTTGCCCCAAAGCCTACACCACTACCTGGATTAAAGCTGTAAATTACTATTTATTGAGCACCTACTAGGTGCCACGTGCTGTTTTAAGTGATGGGGATACAGCAGTGAACAAATCCTCGCCCTTGTAGAGCTGACATTCTAATGGGAGTTCACATACAAGAAGTAATAAACAGGTCAGGCGCGGTGGCTCAGGCCTGTAATCCTAGCACGTTGGGAGGCCAAGGCAGGCAGATTGTCCTGAGCCCAGGAGTTCGAGACCAACCTGGGCAACATGGTGAAACCCCGTCTCTATTAAAAATACAAAAAATTAGCCGGGTGTGGTGGCGCATGCCTATAATCCCAGTTACTCGGGAGGCTGAGGCAGGAGAATTGCTTGAACCCAGGAGATGGAGGAGGCAGTGAGCCAAGACCACACCATTGCATTCCAGCCTGGGTGACAGAGCAAGATTCTGTCTCAAAAAAAAAAAAAAAAAAAAAGGAATACACATAGGTAAAGTATATAGTGTATTAGGGATTAAGCTATAGAAAAAAACCAGATTAGAATAAGGGAATCCAGAACACTGGTACAAGAGGTGGGTCACCATTATAAGCAGGGGAGGTCTTATTGAGAAGGTGACCTTTTTTTTGCTTGTTTGTTTTTCGAGACAGAGTCTCGCTCTGTCGCCCAGGCCGTAGTGCAGTGGGGTGATCTCGGCTCACTGCAACCTCTGCCTCCCAGGTTCAAGTGATTCTCCCTGCCTCAGCCTCCCAAGTAGCTGGGATTATAGGCATGCACCACATCTGGCTAATTTTTGTATTTTTAGTAGAGATAGGGTTTCACCATGTTGGCCAGGCTGGTCTCAAACTCCTAACCTCAAGTGATTCGCCCGCCTCAGCCTCCCAAAGTGCTGGGATTACAGTGTGAGCCACTGCTCCCGGCTATGAGAAGTGACTTTTGAGCAAAGACTTGAAGGACTAAGCAGGGAGCCAAGTGGATATCAGAACAAGAGCCTCTGAGGGGGGCAGAAAGAACAGCAAGGCATAGGCTCTGAGGTGACACTGTGCTATGCATGTTGAAGCAACAAGACAGAGGCCACCACGCTGCAGCAGAGAGAAAGGCCAGGGCCTCTCCTAGTGCTGGCCCAAGCCACTGTCAGCTGTAGGCCCCACATACCTGGATTGTGAGCTGTCTGGCGAGAACAGCCCCGACAGTGTCACACAGACTGGTCAGGAGGCAGCACGCAGCACACAGCGCCGACTGGTCCTGCCTGGATTTCTTTGCACATCTCAGATAGAGAAGCCTGGAGTGACAGGGGTGTGGACAGAACACAGGAACCGTGAGTTTGGACCCAAACTCGTGCATCTGAAAAGGGAACTGTGACCCTGCACCCTCAGGTGGTGCTTTCTCCCCAAGGTATTTGGGAGGTGTTTTTGAACTCAGTTTACACATGGGAAACAATCAGAAGACTCCAGAACCGCCTGTCCAGACACCCACGGCAGGAGCTAGACCTCATGAGATGTGAAGACACCGCCTCTTTGAATGAAAAGGAATTAGTTTCTGACTCCAAATCAGGACGGCTCCATTTGATGACCCCCCACTCAGCACTGAAAAAGTAGCCATCGTGTTTTATTTTTTGAAAAGGAAACAGGAGGGTTATAAAAGTAACTCAGGCTGGGTACGGTGGCTCACACCTGCACTCTGGGAGGCCGAGGTGGGATGATCATCTGAGGTCAGGAGTTCTAGACCATCCTGGCCAACATGGTGAAACCCTATCTCTACTAAAAATACAAAAACAAATGGGTATGTCCAGATCCCAGGCAGGGTGAGAAGCAGAGGCTCACTCTTAACCCCTGCAAGGTTGGCAAAGTGCCTAACAGTGCTGGTCTGAGGACGGCTGTGAGGAACAAATGGCTAATGCGTGTCCAGTGCCGTGTTAGTTTCCAGCCTCTGATCTGGACAGTTTAATCTCTTTTACCAGCCTGACCCTTTTCCAGTGGGATCTGGGGTTTTGGTTCTTTCTTTTCGCTCAGACAAGTTATTTAACCTCTCAGAACCTCAGGGTTCACTACTGAAAGTGGGGGTAACAGTACCTACCTCCTGGTGCTGATATTCTGAGACAGGCATTGAAAGAGTTAATGAATGCAACACTGGGCCCATAGTAAATGTTCTCGGCGTCTTTTTATTTGTATTCCAGTCACTGGGTAGTGGGGCTGCAGAGTCTCTGCAATAGGACCAAATGCCTTAGGAGAATATCCACTGAGCGCCTACGGGGAGACACTTCTAACCTCTCCCAGGGGTGCTGGTCCTTTCTCCCCTGCCAGGGAATGCTTGGGCAGCACCATCCTGGGCACTGCTAGTGGATATCCATGCCTAGGACAGAGCGGCTGAGGACCTGGAGATTCACTCTTAGAACTTAGGCTACAGTGGGCATCTGGACAAACCAGTTCAGGTGCTGGACAGACCAGGGCAAACACAGGCCAGCTGGATCATCATCACGCCCGTTCCCGCCTAAGAGGACTTTGGGTAAACTGAGGCCAGAAACATCAAGGGACTTGCCAAGGTCCCTTAAGAGTTGGTGACCTAGCTGGAGCAATACAAATGATGTTTAATGAGCATTTACTAAGTGCTTTAACGGTACTGATTCATTGAATCCTCCCATCATGCTATGAGGTATTATCACCAGTCATAGGAGGCCCAGAGAGGTTCTGGAGCTTGCCCAGGTCACACGGCGAGTCAATGGGGAAGGGCTGACAACAGCACTCATGCTCGCGGTGTCCTCGGGGCCCCATCCGCTCCACCACCCAGCCTCCTTCCTTTGGCTTTCAGCCCAGCTTCCCTGTGCGTGGGATCTGGAAAGAAGTATCCCACTTCAGTCTACACAGCAATGTTCCATTGGATCCTGTCACTCAGCCATCTCCTTCATCCCCCTTTCCGCCCCCTCCTCTAGGTTTCCGAAAGGGAGTAGCAGGGGCGTGGCGCCCGTTTCCCCTCCCGACAGCCCCCCGACCCCCGGCCCCATTACAGCGCGTGGGCGGCGATCCAGCAGGAGGAGGCGCAGATCCACAGGCCGAAGGAGATGCAGACGCGGTGGCGGGCAAAGCAGCGGTCCAGGTAGTCCCAGTCCCAGAGCGCGGGCGCGGGGCTGGGCGCCTCCCCCATGGCGCGGCTGGGCGCTCTCCGCGGGGCCGGTGACCTGGGCGCAGCCTCCCTCGCCGCGGGCAGCCCCGAGCGCCGCCTTCTCTGGGTTCCCTTCCGCCGCGGCGGCTCCGGCCGAGCGCACCCACCGCGGGCAGAGAAAGGCGCGCTCCCGGGCGCGGGCGGCGGCGGCGAAGGCGCCGGAGAAAAGTTTCCGGGACCGCGCGCTCCCCACCCCTTGCGCTATTGTCGGGGGTCGGCGGGGCGGAGGCCGCCCCCCAGCGGCGGGAGCCGGGAGCTGCCCGGGCACAAAGACTGCGGCCCCCGCCCCCTGGCCCGAGGCGGCGCCCGCTCCCCGCCGATCTCTTCGCGGTCACCCACCTCCAACATCCTGGCCGAAGCGGGGCGGGCGGCTGGGCACGCGGAGGGCCGAGTCCCTGCCGGTCGCTATAAGGCACGGCGTCCCTTCCTGCATATTCCGCACATTTCCTGAGCCATCAGCAATTAGTTGCGCTGCTGAAGCCCATGGGTGCTGGGATCCCAAGGTGAAGGGGGCCTGGTCCTGATCCCGGACAGGGCGCAGTAAAAAGGAGGGGCGGGGTGCAAGGCCAGGAAGGAGGAAACAAACGTGCCGGAGAACAAATACCCCCACATCTGCGTCTCACTCTCTTTTCTGAAGCTGTCAGTTTCACCCTCCGCCCCCAGGCAGTCGTCCAAGCCCGGCTTCTGGATGCCATCCTAACCCACAGCCCTGGCAGCCAAGGAGCTTGTTCTCTCTGGAACCGGCCGCCTCCTGTCCAGCCACACGCCTCACAGTTCAAGCACACAGGGCCGTTTTTCTTGAGAGCAAACTATCGTTGTAATTTTTAAATCTCCTTATTGATCTTACTTTGTTTAAAGCAAGACATGACTTGAAAAAAATATTTCTACAGAAGGTGAAGATTTGAGAAAAAATCATTTGTTTTTTTAATTTAAAAAAACTACAAAACTGCAGCTTTATTGAGATATTATTTATATGCCGTAAACATAATTTTTTTTTTTTTTTGACAGAGTCTCACTCTGTTGCCCAGGCTGGAGTGCAATGGCTGGTCTTGGCTCATTGCAACCTCCACCTCCCAGGTTCAAGCAATTCTCCTGCCTCAACCTCCCAAGTAGCTGGGACTACAGGCACGTGCCACCACACCTGACTACTTTTGGTGTTTTTAGTAGAGATGGGGTTTAATCATGTTGGCCAAGCCGGTCTTGAACTCCTGACCTCGTGATCCACCTGCCTCAGCCTCTTAAAGTGATTACAGGCATGAGTCACCATGTCCAGCCAACATAGTCCTTTTAAAATGTACAATTCTGGCCAGGCACGGTGGCTCACACCTGTAGTCCCTGCACTTTGGGAGGCTGAGGTGGGCGGATCACTTGAGGTCAGGAGTTTAAGACTGGCCTGGCCAACATGGTGAAACCTCATCTCTACTAAAAATACAAAAGTTAGCCTGGCGTGGTGGCATGTGCCTGTAATCCCAGCTACTACAGGAGAATCGCTTGAACCCGGGAGGTGGAGATTGCTGTGAGCTGAGATGGTGCGACTGCACTCCAGCCTGGGCGACAGAGCAAGACTCCATCTCAAAACAAAACAAAAAATAAAACGTACAACTCAGCAGTTTTTAGTGTATGCATAGTGTTGTGCAACCAACATCATTATCTACTTTTAGAACATTTTCATCACCCCCACCCGAAAATAAACCCTGCCCACCGGCAGTTACTCTCCACTCCCCTCAACATTCCCAGCCCAGCAATCGCAAATCTACCGTCTGTCTCTATGGATTTGCCCATTTTGGATATTCCACATCAGTGTAATCATCCACTGTGTGACCTTTCTGTGACTTTCACTAGCATGTTTTCAAGGTTCCTTCATGTTGCTGCATGTATCAGTACTTCAGTCCTGCTTATGGCTCATAATACATTGTATAAGTATTTTTATACCGCATGTCGTTTATCCATTCATCAGTTGGACATCTGGGTTGCTTTCACCTTTGGGCTATTATGAATAATGCTGCTCTGAACATTTGTATACAGTTTTTGTGTGGACATGGGTTTCATGTTCTCTTGGGTATATACCTAGGAGTGTCCTTGCTGGAGTCTATGGTAACTATGTTTAACGTTTTGAGGAATTGCCAGACTATTTTCCAAAGTGGCTACACTATTTTAGTGGTACATTGTGTTTTCAAAGTTAAGATCTGGCCTGGTAAGGAGGCTCATGCCTGTAATCCTAGTACTCTGGGAGGCCAGGGTGGGAGGATCCGTGGAGTCCAGGAGTTGGAGACCAGCCTAGACAACCATAGGGACCCCTATGTTTTTGAGACCCTAGTCTCTCAAAAGAAAACAAAGTTGTAACCACTCAGGAGAAATTAAACCTAATCACTAATTTGATGATATTAGATTGGTGCAAAAGTAATTGTGGTTTTGGCTATCAAAAGTACTTTGGTGCAGGCCAGAAGCAGTGGCTGACGCCTGTAATCCCAGCACTTTGGGAGGCTGAGGCGGGTGGATCACTTGAGGTCAGGAGTTCCAGACCAGCCTGGGCAACATGGTGAAACCCTGTCTCTACTAAAAATACAAAAATTAGCCAGGTGTGGTGGCAGGCACCTATAATCCCAGCTACATGGGAGGCGGAGGCAGGAGAATCTCTTGCACCTAGGAGGCAGAGGTTGCAGTGAGCTGAGATCACGTCACTACACTCCAGCCTGGGCAACAGAGCAAGACTCTGTCTCAAAAAAACAAAAAACAACAAATAAAAGTACTTTGGTGCAAAAGTAATTGCGGTTTTGGCCATTAAAAGTAAGCTACTTTTTTTGGCCATTAAAAAGTAGAGACGGGGTTACATCATGTTGGCCAGGCTGGTCTTGAACTCCTGACCTCAAGTGATCCACCCACCTCGGCCTCCCAAAGTGCTAGGATTACAGGTGTAAGCCACCATGCCTGGCCAGATATGCTGATTTTTAAACAAGCCATAAAAATATGACACGCACTACAGTAGGGGCATGCTTAAAGTACATTGACGACACCTCGCATTGTGGGCGGGCGTGTGTGGGGGAAGGTTTTCAATAAATAACGCTGGAGAATGTTTGCTTTTGGCAACAAGGCCATGGCCGCAGCTCTGCAGAGGCCCTTGGAAGCGGCAAGAGATGGTATAGGGAGAAAGGCAAATAGCAGAGGCAGGGCACACCCACAGCAGGGAGGCGAGACGGTCAGCGGTCAGTCGCGAGGGAGTCGGGACTTCATCCTGCAGTGAACACTTTGGACGGTATTTTCTAACCACCTCACTCCGGGTCATCAGAACCCTGCCCAGTTCTCCCTGTACTTTCCACAGGGCTCTGCACATGGTCGGCCCTCAGGAAATGCATCAGTTCCTTAACCAGGCTCCTCAGAGGTCCAGCAGCTGCCCAGGAGCTAAAGATAACGTTTTTGGCCATGGTTCAGAGTTAGCCAAAAAGAAAAACTAATAAGAGGACCAGAGCACTTGTCCTCCTGGATGCTAGGCAGTGATGTGACTGCTCAAAGGCATTTCCTGTTGGCAGAGGTGGCAGGACCTCAGGCACCGTCCCTCTGAAGGAAGGGCTGCAGCGGCCTGGGCGGCCCTACGGGAGTGGGCAGCCAATGGTGACCGTAAATCCCAGCCACCTGGGGGAGACAGGCCAGCAGCTCAACAGCTTTCTCTTCCGGGAGGGCACGTTGCTTGAATCTGGGAGAGGGAGGTTCTAGTGAGCCGAGATCACACGACTGCACTCCAGCCTGGGCGACAGAGTGAGACTCCATCTCATAAAAAAAGAAAAACAGAAATACCAGAGACGGTAATTTATAAAGAAAAGATGTTTAATTGGCTCACTGTCCTATAGATTGTATAGGAAGCACAGCAGCTTTTACTTCTAGGGAGACCTCAGGAAACTTACAATCATATTAGAAGGCGAAGGAGAAGCAGGCACATCTAATATGGCCAGAGCAGAAGGGAGACAGAGGGGAGGTGCCACACACTTCAAAGCAATCAGATGTGACGAAGACTCAATATCACGGAGAACAGCACCGAGGGGGTGGTGCTAAACTATTTGTGAGGACTCTGCCCCAAAATCCAATCACCTCCCACCAGGCCCCACCTCCCACCGGGGGGCTTACATTTCCACATGAGACTTGGGGAGGACACAGATCCAAACCATATCAAGAGTGCTCTCATGCTTTTGATTATATTTCGTAACTATGTTATTTAATTTACATACCATACAATTCACCAATGTAAAGTGTGTAATTCAATGGTCTTAAGCATATTCACAGAGTTGTGTGACCATTGCTACAATCAATTTTAGGATATTTTTATCACTGCAAAAGGAAGGCCTCAATCTTCCCATTCCTCCCATCCCTGAGCAACCACGAGTCTACTTTCTCTATATGGAGATTTGCTTATTCTGGACATTTTAAATAAGTGGAATAGCCAGAGAAGATGGGGGCTAGGTAGTAAATACCACAGCTTCCCTGTCACCCGGTGACTACATTCTACATGTTCCTCAGTGGAAGTGAGCCCCCGCTGCGCACTAACCGAACCCAAGTCCCTGGTTTAGAGTCGGAGGAACCCAACTAGGACACCCACAATGGGGAGTTTCTGTTTCACCTTTGTCCCAAATGTGTCTCATGAACCATCCCTTGCAATTCTTTTTCTTGTGATATAGTCTCACTCTGTTGCCCAGGCTGGAGTGCAGTGGCGCGATCTCCATTCACTGCAAACTCTGCCTCCCAGGTTTGAGCGATTCTCCTGCCTCAGCCTCCTGAGTAGATGGGACTACACGTGTCCCCCACCTCGCCCGGCTAATTGTTTTGTATTTGTAGTACAGATGGGGTTTCACCGTGTTGGTGCATGAGCCACTGCGCCTGGCCAGGAGGAGGTTTCTAGGGCTCCCAGGTGACTCCTTGTCATCAGAGCTGGTGTTTCCAGGAGGCCCTCAGTCTTGACACGGAGACTGCTGGGTGCAGCTGTGCCCCGCAAGAGCAGGGCCTGTTCTACAGTGCCAGTGTCTTGTGACAGTTCCACAGGCAACAGGCAGTTTCTGCTCTTTTCCATCTGCACAATGCAGCCCAACCTCACAGATCCAGGTGCTTGTAGAGTCTGCGACTTTTTTCTTTTTTATTTCTGTTGCCATGTTTTTTCCAGGGCTTCCCCGCCCCATTCTCAGAGCTCACAGTGGCTGCAGTCACTACACCACTCCCAGGCTTGTAACCCATCACAGCCTGGACTCCTTTGGTCAAAGCCCTCACATTCTCCTAGGAAATAAGAGAAAACATTATCTGAGATGTCAGCAGGCTGTCCTTTAAGGGATATGCACAGTACTGTCAGTGGATCACTTCAAGATAAAAAGGAGTCAGTCACTCAGTAAATTCCTCCCTCCCTCCCTTTCACTGGTCCTCTTTCTCCCACCAGCATTCTGTCTTCATTTCATCTCTTCTCCCTCCTTATTCCCTCTTCAACTTTGTTTAGTCCCATACTTTCAAATGCCATCTACAACTAGACTCAATACCAGCTGTTTTCTGGAAATTCGTCTTTTTTTTTTGTGAGACGGAGTCTCGCTCTGTCGCCCAGGCTGGAGTGCAGTGGCGCAATCTCGGCTCACTGCAAGCTCCGCCTCCCGGGTTCACGCCATTCTCCTGCCTCAGCCTCCCGAGTAGCTGGGACTACAGGCGCTCGCCACTGCACCTGGCTAATTTTTTTTTGTATTTTTGGTAGAGATGGGGTTTCACTGTGTTAGCCAGGATGGTCTCGATCGCCTGACCTTGTGATCCGCCCGCCTCGGCCTCCCAAAGTGCTGGGATTACAGGCGTGAGCCACCGCGCCCGGCCTGGAAATTCGTCTTAATATCAAAAGTTAACCTGCTTCAACCACATTAGAAATGGACTCTAAACAAGTTTTAAGTTTACTTAGTAAAAAAAAAATTAGTACACTATGATTTGCAAGTTACTTATAATAGTAAAATATTACCCTAGAGGCTACAGTTGAGACATATGAATTTTATTGAAATTATGACAAGTTTTCAGCCTTCTTGTACACAGCCTTTAGAAACCTGTAAACATTTAAAATTTCAAATTAAATGTTCTGTATGACAGCTGTAGGCCCAAGAGGAAACTTGTCATCTTTTTGCATATTGGTAAATTTTATTCCAAATACTGGTACGTACCAACTAGGAAATAATTCAAACTAGGAGCTACAAATATCTAAGTTTTGCCCCAGCTTTGCAATTTAAAGCGAGCGCCCTTGGGTAACTCAGTCTCTCCAGCGCCAGTGTCCTCAGGGAACAATATTTGCGTGGCCTGCATCACAGGCTCATCGTGTGGGGCAGCAGATAAAGCATGGGATGAATACAAAAACATTCTCTGGGTACAGCTGATCACCCCCTCCTAACCCCTGTCCTGTTTTCGCTATAGTAGTCACTTAAAAACATTTTTAAACTACATTGGGTACAACTATATGATTTACCTCTTTTGCATGTAGATTTGACCTTTAAAATACTGCCTACAAATTGTAGCTGTGACATAAGCAACTAAAGTTATCAATATTTTAAAGTGCAGAAGACATTTTTGAAGTCTGTTTCTTTAGCACTTTCTATGACCAAGTGTGTTGGCTCAGAGAAAAGACAACTGACTAAATGGGTGCAAATATTTGTAAATCATAAATCTGATAAGGGACTGGTATCCAGAATACATAAAGAACTCTTACAACTTAATAACAGACATTTCTCTACAGAAAATAGACATGTGGCAATGAGCACAGAAGATGCTCAGCACCACCGGTCATTAGGGAAATACCAATCAAAACTACAATGCAATACACTTCCCAGGTATTAGGATGGCTAAAATAGAAAAAGACCGGAAATAATAGACGTTGACAAGGATGAGGAGAAAATGAGAAACCTCACACATCACGGGTGTAACGTAAAACAGCACAGCCACTTTCGGAGAGTCTGGCAATACCTCCAATGTTAAACACGCAGTTACAGTCTGACCCAGCAAGCCCACGCCTAGGTATATACTCAGGAGAAATGAAATCCGTGTCTCCACAAAAACTTGTGCACCAAGTGTTCATTACACCATTATTCACAGTAGCCAAAAAGTGGAAACAACCCAAACGTCCATCAGATGATAAACAGATACAACGTGGCGCAGCTATACACTACAACGCCATTCGGTAATAAAAAGGAGTGGAACACTGACACACGCACAACATGGATGGATCTCTAAGACACCACACTAAGTGCAAGAAGCCTGTCGCAAAGAGCACACCGTATGATTCCAGTCACATGAAACGTCTAGAACGGGCAAATCTATACATAAAGATTGATTATCGGTTGGCATGGGCTGGGGGAAAAGGGGAACAGGGAGTAACTGCTAATAAATAAGGTTTCTTTTGGGGGTTATTAAACCCTTTTTGGGGTTATTAAAATGTGTTTATGGCATGTGATACTCAATAAAGCTGTTATAAAGAGTGTTGGATCAGAAGTTTAAGAAAAGTTTTAAAACTTACTTGATGGAAAAAAGTTTTGTCAACGATATTTTCAATCTGCTTTACTTTTTTATTTCTGCCTGGCTGCATTTTTATTTCATCACCATTTGTTTTGTTCTCTAGGAGTCGCTGGTGTTGATGCTGAAAAGTTACAGGATCTCTTCCAGGAGGAGGATGGCAGTACAGCAGCTTACCCTGCAAAGACAGCATGAATGACGACAGTGCATCCTAAGAGCCATCTGTGGCCTCAGAGGAGACATCCCCACCCAGTCACACTCCGATGGAGCTCTCCGCCTTCTGGTTACGTTAGCTGAGTTGAGCTTTGGTCTACTGCAGCTGAAGAGTCCTTTTTCTAACACATCAATGGTCAAAGTGTTCTAAAGACCTACCTCTTCCCATGGTGCCCCAGACTAGGATGAAATTTCTTTCTTCTTTTCTCGTTTGCATTCCCACTTAAGTATTCTTCAGCATACTGACATGGTTATACTTACGGTGAATATTTTCCAAAACAAAACTCAAGACACAACTGGGCTGATATGACTCATGGTAATGCCGGGTAGACTGTTACAGTTGGGAGAGTTCGCGGTAATGCCGCGTAGACGGTTACTGTCGGGAGAGTTCGCGGTAATGCCGGGTAGCCTGTTAGAGTCGGGAGAGTTCGCGGTAATGCCGGGTAGACTGTTACAGTCGGGAGAGTTCGCGGTAATGCCGGGTAGACTGTTAAGAGTCCGGAGAGTTCACGGTAATGCCGGGTAGCCTGTTAGAGTCGGGAGAGTTCGCGGTAATGCCGGGTAGACTGTTACAGTCGGGAGAGTTCGCGGTAATGCCGGGTAGACTGTTACAGTCGGGAGAGTTCGCGGTAATGCCGGGTAGACTGTTACAGTCGGGAGAGTTCGCGGTAATGCCGGGTAGACTGTTACAGTCGGGAGAGTTCGCGGTAATGCCGGGTAGACTGTTACAGTCGGGAGAGTTCGCGGTAATGCCGGGTAGACTGTTACAGTCGGGAGAGTTCGCGGTAATGCCGGGTAGACTGTTACAGTCGGGAGAGTTCGCGGTAATGCCGGGTAGACTGTTACAGTCGGGAGAGTTCGCGGTAATGCCGGGTAGACTGTTACAGTCGGGAGAGTTCGCGGTAATGCCGGGTAGACTGTTACAGTCGGGAGAGTTCGCGGTAATGCCGGGTAGACTGTTACAGTCGGGAGAGTTCGCGGTAATGCCGGGTAGACTGTTACAGTCGGGAGAGTTCGCGGTAATGCCGGGTAGACTGTTAAGAGTCGGGAGAGTTCGCGGTAATGCCGGGTAGACTGTTACTGTCGGGAGAGTTCGCGGTAATGCCGGGTAGACTGTTACTGTCGGGAGAGTTCGCGGTAATGCCGGGTAGACTGTTACAGTCGGGAGAGTTCGCGGTAATGCCGGGTAGACTGTTACAGTCGGGAGAGTTCGCGGTAATGCCGGGTAGACTGTTACAGTCGGGAGAGTTCGCGGTAATGCCGGGTAGACTGTTACAGTCGGGAGAGTTTGCGGTAATGCCGGGTAGACTGTTACAGTCGGGAGAGTTCGCGGTAATGCCGGGTAGACTGTTACAGTCGGGAGAGTTCGCGGTAATGCCGGGTAGACTGTTACAGTCGGGAGAGTTCGCGGTAATGCCGGGTAGACTGTTACAGTCGGGAGAGTTCGCGGTAATGCCGGGTAGACTGTTAGAGTCCGGAGAGTTCGCGGCAATGCCGGGTAGACTGTTGCAGTCGGGAGAGTTCGCAGTAATGCCAGGTAGACTGTTACAGTCAGGAGAGTTCCTCGACTCCTGTAGGTGGGGTTGCTCACTGGGGGCAAGTCTGCCTCTTTCCATCATAAATGATCTGAAGCCTGTGACAATTTTTACCTCATCTTGACATCCTCCATAGTAAGTGGTAAATGAATACATGACTTATCCATACCAATAGTATGAACTGCTTTCTTCCTGAACTGAAGGCAAAGCCCATATGGTTGCCACTATGCTCCAAGAGCTCCACTGATGTGGTCTTGAGAAGGGGAGGAAATAAAGCCAAATCCTCACAACTGGTTATTAACAGGGCCCTGTAATGCTTATTTGTGGAAAGAAACTTGACAACAATTATCGGGGGCTCATTATGTGCCAGGCATTGAGCTTAGTGCTACACACACACACACACACACACACACACAAACACACAGAGAGTTTTCATTTATTTCCCATAATAATCTCATGAGATAGGCCCTGTTCATCTCCATTTTACTATGGGGAAACCCCCAAATAGCATGTTCTCATTTGAAAAGGAGACATAATAATCTCAGACTTGTTACGTATTTTTACTGAGAAGACGCATGTACAACAGAACTATTTCTAGCAGGGTTAGCTTTGAAAAAATGTTAGCTGTTATTATCGTTACTACACAAATACAGAGATAGGCATATAAACAGCTATACTACAAAGAAGACTGTGACAATAGTTGCAATCATAACAAGCAAAGGGCTGTAGGAGACGAAAAAACCAGATGCATAAATTGGTGATTTTCACTCATAATAGGTGTTCAGAGAGCTCCATCTTTTGTAATCTCTATAATCCATTTAATGTTAACTACCCTACATCAAGATCAAACTCCAGTTTCAGTGTATTTCCTTTATGATCGAACAGGTTGCCATTCTCTAAGAACACAGACTGGGGAAAAGACGTGCGTATCGGAGAGCATGAGAGGCGGGGTGCACTTACATTGACATAGTCCTTCAGGATGTAGCGCGCAGATCGAGGCTGGTCTGGCTGGCCATGCGCTGTCATGAATCCCCGCATATCTGTGAAGAGAAAAGAATTTTGCAAAATCTTAGATGACAGAATATCACAACAAAGACAACTGAGGTGATGTAGCTTCTATTACTAACTATACATTCTTACTCCTAGCTTTAAAAAAATTAGGTATCATTGTAGAATATATATTGTTTAGCATTAAAAACACTAGATCATCCAGGAGAATATTTACTTATATCTGATATATTAACAATCACCTACCACCATGCTATGAAAGACAAATTTGATTTCTCTCTACTCCAGTTATTTCTTCTACCTCTTTATTTTTTTGTTGAGACAGAGCCTCGTTCTGTTGTCCAGGCTGGAGTGCAGTGTCACAATCTTGGCTCACTGCAACCTCCACCTCCCGGGTTCAAGCGATTCTGGTGCCTCAGACTCCTGAGGAGCTGGGATTACAGGCGCACGCCACCATGCCCAGCTAATTTTTGTATTTTTGGTAGAGACGGGGTTTCACCATGTTGGTCAGGCTAGTCTTGATTTCCTGACCTCAGGTGATCTGCCCGCCTCGGCCTCCCAAAGTGCTGGGATTACAGGCGTGAGCCACCACGCCTGGCCTCTTTATTTTAAACATTTATTCATGGAGGCTACCTGTAGGAGAATGCTACACTGTCAATACTACTTGCAAAACAGAAAGCAACAGATGAAGTTTTCTTATTGAATGATGTACCCACATTTTTCCCCCAGTAAGATCCCTTTAATACTAACTCAGTCAGAAGGCAGCAAAACACAGTTTTAAGAACATGGCTTCAGCAGACAGGCTGTGTTCCAAACTCAGCCCCCTCACATACTAGCTGTCGACTGGCTTTTCCAGTTTAGAAGAAAACAGTTACAATCCTAATTCACACAATATACAAAAATAAATTTAGGCAGATTAAAAATCTAAATGTTAAAAAAAAATTACAGGAAGATAGTTTTATCTTTTTGGGATGGAGAAGACCTTCCCAAGTAAAACACCAAACCCAGTCAAACCAAAAAGGAAAAATATAGTCTGTTAAAATTGTCAACTTCTTTGGGGGCCAAAGAAACCATAATTAATGTTAGAAAAAAATGTGTAGCACATATAACAAAGAACTTCTACAAATCATTAAGACAGAACCATGTATAGGAAAATGTGATTCTCAGAAGAAATATAAATAGTCACAAAACATTTGGAAAGATGCTCAACTTCACTAGTATTTAAAGAAATACAAAGTCAAATGAGAGTAATCTGGCAATATCTTTGAACATTTACTGTCGAGATTTTCTTTTATATGGACTTGCAGATAGTGAACTTAGCAATTGTACGTGTGGTCATTTGTTTTTACAGACTGGCTTTTTCTTTACTCTGATTTTATCAGGCAGCATTAGATGAAACATCTTAAAAGACTCACATTATTTTCAGTTTTATCGGAAGTACAATCAAACTGAAAGTTTGGTGGAAGTCCACCTTTCTGCATTTTCCAGGCTAACATCCTAGAGGGAGATCTCACCCAGGCTATTCCACTGACCAGCCACCTCACCTTGGGTCAGCTTGGGCTCTGGGTTCAGATTCTACTTCTTAAAAGCAGGGGCTAGGAGGTGAGGTAATCTTTAAGGTCTTTTCTTGTTCTATGACTCTGTAATTAGAATAGTCTTACACAAGTGTTTAGTATTTATCCTCTTTAGAGTCTCTAAGTTCAAGGTTTGATTTAAGTGTGATTCCTATCAAATCACCTTCCACCTTTCTCTGCCAGTAAATACTCGAATAAGCTGAACTTCCCAGCCAGTGGCAATCCCTTTCAAGGCAAGCCACACACGCACAGAAATGCTTCTCACGCTGCTATTCTTTTTTTTTTTTTTTTTAGGTAGACACAAGGTTCTCCAGGCCACCTTTAAAGTTTACATTGAAGGCAAGAAATCATAGGTCCTCATGTGGAATTGGGATAAAACATGAAGGTGGGAGAGCTGTGGTCTCATTTTCATGTCAAGTAAGTTTACAGGGGCTGATGGGAGAGGAAGGAGGGTGCTTTGTGCCCCTGTCCTAACCAAGCTCCACTCTGTCCCTGTCTCTGAGGGGTCTCCCTTCTGGTGCTCCCCTCCCAACTCTCCTGCCTCGCTGTGGTGCGCGTATTCATTTTCTTCCACACATCCCCTTTCTTCTTGTTTGGGAGAAGACTCCAGAAAGAGCCAACACAGCCTCCGATGAGAACCCCTGTGCCTGCACGTGGGTACGATCAAAGCAGCAAATGTCCTGAAAGCTTTTTGCACTGTAGGTTACTTTGTAGGCAAGGCCCGCAGAGACAAAAACGTTAACCCTGGAAGATGACTTGAAAAATGCTAAAGAAATATGATAAATTTATATCTTTGCAGAATAACATTTCTAGTACTATTACTATTCTTATTTCTATTCATTAGCTATACTGTTATTTTTGTTCACGTTTTCTAATGAATCCCAACTTACATCCATAAGCTGTTAACAGCTCTTCTGATGTTGGAGGTCGGTGGGGATCTTCATCTTCTCTAGGCTTTATGATGTTAATGCCATAGGTAGCTTCTAAAACATGTCTTGGAATATTCTGGCAAACGTAGCTTGTCAGGGAATCCACTCTCTTGAACTGACTCCCTCCTCCCCAAGGCACACGAAACGTGCCTCTAAGAGCATGGCACTTAATCACTTGTATGACGAACACTTTCTCCTCTCCAAAGGAAGAGTATAGTTATCGATTAATTTTAAAAGACTCAGTTGCTTTTTTTTCCTTTTAAACAAGGCCTTAAGCTCCCACGACTCTTCCATATGAATTCTTTTAAAATAATAATTTAAAATATCTCTGAAACTGACTTTAAAGATGACACATTTTTACCCTGAAAAGTAGATTATGCATTTGCGATTCTAATGTAGAGATAAAGCAAGGGGAGTCTCTGTTTCTAATGTCTACAATTATGCAGGATTACTTTTCCTCCTTTGTCTAATCTCTCATAGTTTGTCTGAATTTTCCTTAAGCCACTAACAATATTCTACTTGTACTACAGTTATTCACGTACATACCTCACGTGTCCCCAACAGATTGATGCTTTGTATAGGGCAGTAGCCATCTCTATTTATGCCCTATCTTCCACAGTACCTAACCTAAGGCTACCTGCAATAAATAATTCATGTCTCACTATTAATTTACTGAGAAACTTAAAAGGCCGGGCTCATGCCTGTAATCCCAGCACTTTGGGAGGTCAAGGCAGGCAGATTATTTGAGGTCAAGAGTTTGAGAGGAGCCTGGTCAACATGGTGAAACCCCATCTCTACTGAACAACAACAACAAAATTAACTGGGCATGGTGGTGCACACCTGTAATCCCAGCTACTCTGGAGGCTGAGGCAGGAGAATTGCTTGAACCCAGGAGGTGGAGGTTGCAGAGAGCCGAGATTGCACCACTACACTCTAGCCTGGGTGACAGAGTGAGACTCCATCTCAAAATTAAAAAAAGCTATATGCTTTGTCATATATATGTATCTATGAATAAGCTGTGGCCTTAAGTGTAGTTATGAAGGAAATTTTACCCTACTTACAAGCCAGCAGATCAGTGTGCCAGTTTCATGAAGTCTCCTGTTTTCTGCTAGTATCTACAAAACAGTAACAGACTAACTTGTTAGCTTGTAAGTACAGTAAAATCGCAGACCTTGCGCAGTTTTTTTTTCCTTTCATTTTCTTTTTTCTTCAGGAGTCTCGCTTTGGCGCTCAAGCTGGAGAGCAGTGGCACCATCTCAGCTCACTGCAACCTCCGCCTCCCGAGATTCTTGAGTCCCAAGACTCAAGAGATTCTCGTGCTTCAGCCTCCCGAGTAGCTGGGACTATAGGTGTGCACCACCATACCCAGCTAATTTTTGTATTTTTAGTAGACAGGGTTTTGCCATGTTGGCCAGGCTGGTCTCAAACACCTGGCCTCAAGTGATCCGCCCACCACAACCTCCCAAAGTGTTGGGGTTACAGGCATGAACTACCACACCTAGCCCCTGCATAGTTCTTAACAAATCCATCTTTGAGTCCTTTTTTCATGCCGGGTGCTGTCCTAGATGCTTTCTGTAAGTTAATTCGTTATACTGCTGAGAAGTAGCAGAGTTCCTAATTTACTGCTTACTAGCTGTAAGAGCTTAGATAAATTATTTAACTTCTCTGTGCCTCAGTCTCCTCAAGTTTGAGGAAATGGGAATAACAGCAGTATCTGCCTAAGGGTTGCTTTTTGAGGATTAAAAGATATTTGGTTAGGGTTTAGAAAAGCACATAGCAAGTATTCAATATATGTTAGCTATACTGATTAAATATAATCAACCGTGAGACAGCTTTTCCCCTACTTAGAGAAAAGGGAAGTATTTGGGAAGGTTAAGCTAGTTTTCCAAGGTCACTCAAATGGTTACATGGCATTGTTAAATAGGTTTGCAACTTGGAACCGAGTGTCTGAAACCTGGATTCTCCCATTTCTTCAAGGCTACACTGCGGAAATCAGGAAATGAGGTTCCGATTCGGAAGTTCTCATGCTATCTCACAGTCTAAACTTGTGCAGATCACTAGTATTTTAAATTCTTCATCAAATTGGAATCCCTCAAATGCCCACAATAAACCTGAAGCCCTAATATGCACGTAATACCTAGAGTGTTTCCAAAGCAAAAAGGATATTAATGATACAGGTGGAACATGATCTCTCATCTGATCAATTGGGAGGATTCCGCTGCAAGTCATTTCCGCCTTGGTAGACACGAAAGACGGCATCACCAAGCCAGGACAGTCACACAGGCAGAGACCAGGCTCCACGTAGAGAGTCTGGAAGACAAGTAAGAGTTTTGAGCTGGGTATACAACAGATGAAAGGAAGAAACAGCTGCATGCGAGTGGCAAGGAACCACAAAAATACCTGAAAGTGCTTCGTGTGACCAGGTGTGGCAGACACAGATACTTTCTTGTTGCCCATGATGGTATTGATTGTTGAACTCTTACCAACATTAGGGTAGCCCACCTAGAAGAGACTCAGAAGTTACCAAATAGTAAAACAGTACATCTGTCAAAAGACTCAAAGATATGACATAAGATGATGGCAAGACTAGCATTAAGCGTCTGGTTACTTTGAAAATTACTTGAAATCCATGCGCTCTATATTTGCTGAGACATCTTTTTTCTCCTGTGGTGTGGGTATATTTATTCAGACATGTCTCCAGTGACAAATGGTCAGGCTATGTACATTTTAATTTTATAGGTTTTGCTGTTAACAGCAGATGCTACAGAAAATTTCATCCCCTTGTCCCCAGCCTTCCCTCACTGCCCCATCTACAGACAGCGGTTTCCATCACATCTTCCACACTGGGTGAGGCTGATCGGATGGACATTTGAATAATCACAACACACAATTATTTTTAATTTTCAGTCATTTTTAGTTAAAGCCAAGCAGAATGTCTGGCATGTGGCAGGTGATCAATAAGTGTTTGCAGAATTTCTAGAGTAAGAAATTCAGAAAATGAGGGAGGATGCTCAGTTTTTCCATAAATGTGAGAAAACATGTAGAGAAGCTGAACTTTCTGATACAAATTTTTGGCAACAATATAGAGAATGAAGCTTTAAAGCTCAGAGGCATTACAAGCAACTTTCCCCGTGTTCCTAACAAGTTAGTTCTAGTGCTGAATTGGGAATTACACCTAGGTCTGTCTGATTCCACAGACAGCTCTTTTAACTACACTGAAATAAGATGCTCATCTACTTCAGTCATTGTAAACAGGCATTTTGGGGCAGGGGGTTGGGGCAGGAGAGAAGGGGGCTCAAAACTAATTAGGATTAGCTATATTGAGCATGTAACTGAAAAGCTAGAAGACGTTAAACGTGCCACGATCTACTTTCCCTCACTGTTATATTCTGGATAGATCTGTATAATAAATACCTTCTCTAACATCTCACATCTCCTCAGCTAAGGATGGGGCCATCTAGAGCCATGCTGTAGCCCCTCGGGGTTTGCGCACTTCCGCAGCCAGCCACTTCTGGAATTAGGGTATATAAAGCTGGGGATGTGATCTACTTTCCCCTATCTACTATGCAGTGTTTATGCAACCAATGCATTTGTCATATTTTGTCCAGCACCAAGATGCTGGGGTTCTCCCTATTAAGCATCTGAACATTTACAGTGTAAGCTGGCAAGGATCACAGGGTGCCCAAAGAACACTGGGCTGAAGTCTGAAGACAACCTTAACATCTCTCTCATTCTGCTGCCTCGGTACTTCACACGGCAGAAAAAGCTGAACTGAAAGGAGACTGGAGAATACATTTAATGTGAATAGGTATGTTACAATATAAGCCTTGAGGAAGTCGATTCCTTTGAGTTGGGCTCTGTCTATCCTACTGCCTAATCCCATGATGCCAGTAGGCAACAAGAGGGCAATGGTCCCGATGATGCTGGAAGCCTGGTTAGTCTCTGGGGTCGTGTAGCTACTGAAAAAATGGGGATTAAAGACAATCATGTGGCAACAATGTTATGACATATATCATCTTACCAGTCCGATCGTAAGTTGCCCATCTTTCACCTTTCTCCCGGTATGTAGTTCCTTAAAGAGCTCTAGTAACTCCTGTTTGGATACTAGATGGCTAAAATTGTGTATCTGCCTCTTCTGTGGGGTTTTCCTGCTCTGAGCCTCAGAATCTGCAGCAGAGCTTTCCTTCCAGTCCTGGCCACAGTCCTCTTCCTCGGGACCATCTTCTTCTGAGCATGTCTGCCAGTCATCTTCCTCCTCCTCTGGACAGTCCTCATACTCACTGTCATCTTCATCAGTTGTGAGATTTTCACTAAGTGAAGGAGAATCCCTGGCTGGGAGATGTTCAGTCTCACTGTGAGAAATTTCAGCCTCGTCAAAACTGGAGTGTTCAAACTCAGTTGTGTTGCTTTGTCTATAATCTTTGTTTGCCTCTTCCTGATAAAATAATAGAAACGCTCAGAAATACATAACTGCAGTTTCTACTTTAGTCAAAATACTTAATGAGCTGATTATGTAAGATGGACAGAGGACGGCTGGGCGTGGTGGCTCACACCTATAATCCCAGCACTTTGGGAGACTGAGGTGCACAGATAATTTGAGGTCAGGAGTTTGAGACCAGCCTGGCCAATGTGGTAAAACCCTGGCTCCACTAAAAATGCAAACATTAGCCAGGCATGGTAGTGCACACCTGTAATCCCAGCTACTCGGGAGGCTGAAGCAGGACAACCGCTTGAATCTGAGAGGTAGAGGTTGCAATGAGCCGAGATGGTGCCATTGCACTCCAGCCTGGGCGACAGACAAGGCTCTGTCTCAAAAAAAAAAAAAAAAAGATGAACAGAGGACAAGCAAAGTTCGATGGAGATGGAAAGGTGAATACAGGGAGGAGACAATGAAAGCCTTTCAGTGCCATGACAGACAACCATCGAGGGTGACGCCTTCTTGGAGGGGAGGAGAATTGGACCTTCCCTTCACTTTTTACTTTATATGTTTCTATACTATTTGAACTCTGTATAAAGAACATGTATTACTTTTGTAATTTAAAATCATTCTTTAGGCTGGGTGCGATGACTCACACCTGTAATCTCAGCACTTGGGTAGCTGAGGTGGGAGGATCGCTCAAGGCCAGGAATTCAAAACCAGTCTGGGCACTACAGCAAGACTGGGTCTCTACAAAAACAAAAGAAAACAAGAAAAACAACAACAAAACTCTTCAAAGGCAGCAAGGGGAAAAGCTTATGTTAAACTGAACTCTTTGGCAGTACATTATTTTGCAATGGGCTGCACGATAAAACGAAGCATGTCTCAGGAACAATAACACATTCAACATACTCTTCTCTGCACAAAGCAGTTCATTTTACATTTGTATTTTTAAAGACGGTGGTTGGCATGTTTAAAAAAATCTGCTATTCTCTCAGAATTGCTTTTAGAAGTCAAAGCACCGTGAAGCACACACAGATCCCCGTGTGTGAAATGCGGTAGCAAAACTCAACTCTACATGTGGAAATTATTTAGTGATGAAAGATTTCCTTTGGAAAGTGAAAGGTAAAAATCATTTATTACTCATGGGTGTGTTAATTCTTCTGAATCCCTCGTGACAACAAAGCAGAAATAAGGGTGAATTTGTTGGGACTTGAAAGTAATGGAAATCTTGTATCATTAACAAGTAATTTGGTTAGAATAATTAACAGTCACAGAAGGGGACACAATGAACTCAGCCAAACATGTATCTTAAATCTCAAGAAAGCAGAAAGAAAACAAAATGTCAAGAAAAATAGGTATGATTTCACTATCAAGCCTGGCAACTCAAAAAGAAACCGGGCTTATGAGAGAAATACAGAACCGGAAGCAATTTCTATGGTAAATGAGCAGTGAACGTAAAGAAGTCAGCGTCCTCACTGTGGGCTCTTTTGGGTCATTTTCAAACATGAAAATAGCATGAAAACGAGAATGTGAACTGAACATGAATGTGCAGTACAAAAACTACAGCGGGGAGCAGTTCGGCTTCAGGAAAAGTACTAAAGACAATCAAAGGACTTTGCCCTAATTATGTTAAAAATCAAAAGAAAGAAGGAAAAAGTCAATCTTTTGGGGAACATAGTGCAATTCCAAGGTGACCAAAGGAAACCAGAGATACTCAACTCAGAATTGGGCTGTGCCTTTTGAAAAATGTCACATTTTTTCAGAACTTTCACATTTTTCAAACAACTGAAGTTGAACAACTGTAGAAGATGAACCAAACTTTCAGGCAAGAAAACAGTGAAAACAGTGAGTATCAAGCTACTTCTAGGACTTCTGTAATTTGATACCCAAATTACAGATACTAGTAACAAGTTACAAGTAAGACTTCACAACCTGAGAAATCATGGACAACAGCAGAGTCCAGAAAACTTGGGAGAAGCAAATGGCACCTAAGTCTTAAAAAGGAGGAAAGAGTATCTTCCATAAACTATACACTGTTAAGCCAGACACTGACATTAAAACAATTCCACAAGTGGCCTGGTGAGCCCTCAAAATAAGACAGTCATCAACAGGAGGTAGTAAGAGTTCCCTGAAAACTGATTACGCAAAAAATTTCACTTCCCTTTGTTATCTACCACTTGGTTAGTAAATCAAGAAGGCCACAGATGCAGAAACTCATCTCTTCCATTTTTGGTAGGGTTACTGCATTAGGGCAGAGCAATATAATGGTAATTATCTATTTTAAAACTTCAGCAAGACATTGACTTCCAGGAAAGATTGGAAACAACAGAAATAATGGTTTAACAGGGCAAACTATTCTTCTGCCTAACAATGGTAAGTATCTATACTTACTGCCGAGAAGATTAAATGAGTAAAATACATAAAGTGTTTAGAACAGTGGTGTCTGGTAAAGAATATGTTTTTATTAACTTATTAATTTTATGGGTTAGTTTTAATTAATTATAGTAATAATTATTATCGGTATATTCTTGTGAATATATCTATATTCACATAAAAACGCCTGGCACAGAGTGCTGCTAGTAAGTCCACAAAAGGTCACAGAGCTGTATCCCTTGTCCTAGCCTGTTCAACAATGTTATCAATGACATGAAAATTCACAGCTAGAAGGCGAGGAAATGCTAACTGTACACTCTAAAATGAACTCTACCTTGGTACTAAACCATTAACATATTTAAAAGGAACAGTACTCTCCTAAGTTGAAGTAAAACAGAACAAATATCTTTCTCTCCATGTAAAGATGGGATGAGGTTTGCTTAGTAAGTCTTTTTTTATTTTTTTGATATTTGAGGGATTCGGCTGCTCATAGGTTCAATGAGCCAAGAGCAAACAGCTTCTGAAAGGAGATGAACTAACAGAAACTGAATTAATGTGAATATCCTGATCACAAGAAATATGAATGCTCTGTATACGCCCTAGGCAAACACCACCTGGAATAATGTATTCAATTAGGTGTGGTCAGTTTTGCCTGCGGTCCTGACGCAAGAAGACAGGCACCCAGGATGGGCGTCCCGGAGCTGGTGTCTGAGAGAGCTGAAAATATACAGCTACAGGAGAGAACCGAAGGGACAAAGAGTCCTCAGATCAAAGGGTAGGGTGGCTGACTGCGTTCCACTGAATGGAAGAACTTTCTACATTTAGAGGTAAAAAGAAATGAGTTACCTGGTCTCGAGCATCCTGTCGCTTACAGTAGTCAAAGAGAAATATGCAACTGTTTGATATGGAGGTGGAGGAAGAAACTCCTTCCCACAGTTAGAGTTAGAGTTTATACAATGAGCTCACGGAGGGGAGGGTGCTGCATTCATAACCCAGCTCAACACACACTCCACAGTCAATAGATGCGTGATAAACAGAGAGAGGAGAAAAGCACAGGGAAAAAGACAGTACTTCTTACGTCTCTCCATCTCCACGATCCTAATTACTAATTTCTTTTCATAGTTGGTATTATGATGATGATTTTTTTTTTTTTTTTTTTGAGACAGAGTTTCGCTCTTGTTGCCCAGGCTGGAGTGTAATGGTGTGATCTCGGTTCACTACAACCTCCGCCTCCCGGGTTCAAGCAATCCTCCTGCCTCAGCCTCCCGAGTAGCTGGGATTACAGGCACCCGCCACCATGCCCGGCTAATGTTGTATTTTTAGTAGAGATGGGGTTTCTCCATGTCGGTAAGGCTGGTTTCAAACTCCCAACTTCAGGTGATCCACACCCCTCGGCTTCCCAAAGTGCTGGGATTACAGGAGTGAGCCATGGCGCCTGGCCCTCTTATAGATATTATTTTATTCAAAAGTAAAAATAAAGCCCAAACTACTTTTGCAAAATTTGGGCTAAAAGATAATGTGGTATATCTTAATTTAGGGTTAGTTTCTCTGTTTTCAGAACAAAGTCGAAAGAGATTCTAATCAAGTCCTGAGAACTGACTACATCCTTCAGTTGTACCCTTGTGTTCTGACTTCTCTTAAAAGTAGTTACAGGGTCATTGTGGAACTTCCTATACAACTTCCTGTCTACAACCTTTAAAAAAAATTATACAATTATACAAAAATAATATAGCTAATATCAGTGTGTAACAACACTGGCGATGTCAGACTGTCCGACAACCAGAGAGAAAGTAACTTTGTGATTCACTTTCTGTAGGTCATCCGAATCCAGCACACAGGGGAAAAACCCTAATTCCCACAAATTTCCAGTAAGAGTAAACAAAACACAAATGAAGCACATTATGAGAAATCAAAATCCTCCTCTTTGAAACCCAACCTGTAAAAGTCCCTCAGGTTACCTCAGAGTCACCATTCAGGTGAATGGCTCCGGCCAAAGCTGACCAGAAAATAACCTTCACAT
Source organism: Chlorocebus sabaeus (assembly GCF_047675955.1). Taxonomy (NCBI): domain Eukaryota; kingdom Metazoa; phylum Chordata; class Mammalia; order Primates; family Cercopithecidae; genus Chlorocebus; species Chlorocebus sabaeus. The sequence goes on from NC_132918.1 coordinate 89,630,279, forward strand.
CTTCTTTTTCAAAGTACGTGGCCCAGGCACTCCGCTGCTCAGCAGTCAGCAAGTCCGCCTTGTTGATCAGAATCACGTTCTCCTTACTGGCATCGATTTCTTTCACATAACATTCCTAAGCAAGACAAAGAGATTTAGAAAGACCTCTTCAAACAACTAAAAAATGAGGCTAATCATATTGAAGATCCCAACACAAGTTTTTACTGCCCCCAGTTTTAAATCATTTCCTAATTTAAACAGTTTTAATCACGACGCATTATACTAATCCTTTCAGTAAGCTTTGAAAAGAAGTTCCACCATTAATATTTTGGTTATGCACCAGCAGATTTAAAAATAATCTGGGCCAGGCATGGGGGCTCATGCCTGTAATTCCAGCACTTTGGAAGGTGGAGGGGGGAGGATTGCTTGAGCCCAGGAGTTCGAGACCAGCCTGGGCAACATGGCAAGATCCTGTCTCTACAAAAAATTAGATATATAAGATAGTAATAAATAAATAAATAAATAATATGTATTATGGTTCTCAAAAAGAAATATGAATACCTGACATATTATACAGTATTTTGTTAACTAACCCAAAGCTATATTACATCATTTCATGGGATTCTCACATGTTAGTTATTAGCCCCTGTGGTGTTTCATAAACTTAGTTCACTTGTAAAATACCACAGGGAGTCATAACTAAAGTGTGAGGAGAGAGAACTTTACGGGATGAATGAAAAAGTGAAGTGACCAGCAATATGCTAAAATAAATAAAATACTATTTCCACTGGTGTTTCCTGAAAAATGGGAAACCAGCAAATGCCTTAAGTAGCTTCTAAACTAAAAGCTAGAAAGCTCATTTAAGTGTCTCTGCCTTCCTGCAGATGGAAATCATTGTTTGAGAAAACATCTGTTTCAACAGTGGCATCATGCAAGCTCCTGACCTTGGAAGGAGGGAAGGCCTCATTAACAAAGCCAGAGCAGGCAGAATGTGTGCCTACAGTCACTGCTGAGTGATGTGGTCCTCTCACAGCTACTCAAAGGACTGATGTTTGAATTTTGTCAAACTTGACTTACCAAATCCTCACATCTAAACAGGAGTGGGTTTCGAGCATCTACTATCTGGACCACAATATCACTGAAACACAAACACGAGATAGACCAATCAGTGTGAGGTGAAAGGGATTTTCCTAACCACACACTAATGGCCAGAGTAGCAAACGCCTGCAATATATTAAGCACTGGACATCTATTAATTTTTAAGGTATGATTATTCCTGGTTTATACACGAGTGACTTAAGGCTCAGGGCAGTTAAGTAACTTGCCCAAGGCCACCAGCTAATAAGTCACACAGCTAGAATGGGAACCCAGGCAGCCTGGACCAGAGGTGGCGCTCTTAATCATAATGTGCTATTGCTCTCATACAGCCTAGAGGGGTTCCGATGATGTTTCATTGCTAAGACATCCACCGTACTTCTCTTCAACTCTCCTGGTGAGATAAAAGAGTATTCCAAACACTTCACTCCAAGGTGAAAGTCTACTAAATATTCAATCCCTAGTCTGCACTCATGTTAAAGCCTCAAAAGCAAACTAGTAAATCAGTTGCTCACAGCTGCCACTATTGAAGCTAGTATCTCATTTAAACCCAAGAATAACAAGGAAGAAAGCATATTTTTGGCAAACAATTATCCACCAATTCCAACAATGTATTTAAATGGCAAAAAGACAAAACAGGAACGTATTAACTTAGGTTGCCCAGCTGAAGCAGGAATGGCAAGTCCAACTTCTTCTATCACATATAAGAAGGTACAGCAATAAGACAACTTACTGCAGCTGCTGCAAGCCCCTCAAATCCCTCACAAATATAGTGGGGACTACAGGTGTCTGGCACCGCAAGGAGAAAAAAAGATTCCCTTCTCTGGGAGGCTCCTCCCTCCCTTCAGCCTCTGGGCTAGATGTTATAAAGGCCCACCACGACTGCTGCTGAAGGAAATAAGCTACAGATGCATGACAGCCTCACGGCAGAGTCTCCCCACAACCCTATTCTTTTAACCAGCCTTTTCTGAGGCAACTTTGCAAATATGCTAAATTCCAAGGAATGAAGGTTACCATTTAGGACATTCTTTTGACAATTAAAAGTGCATTTTCTTTTAGAATAGTTAAAATGTCAGCATAATCCTGTGACACAAAGGAACTCACAGACTTGCTAATTTTGGACAAATTGTTTTTTAAGTTCTCTAGTTAAGCTGGTTCTACTATTTCCTTCTTTAAGGTAATAATGCACTTTCAAACTGGGTATTTAATAGTAAATGAAAAAATGATTACAAAAAAATGGACAAAGCCTAATCAACTAAAACCACAATGTCTACAAACATTATGTCTACATACCAAACATGTAGGAGGAACAATCAGTTTAGAAACACCAGTAAGAAAAGACATTTCAAGACAGCTGCTTCACGTGCTGAGCGAGGATCGCCAGCCGTGTAGCAGGAGGGTCTGCACAGCACAGTGAAGCGCCTTATCTTACTGGAAGACAGTGTTCCGCCCTCAGTGCCTCTGCAGTTTCCTGCATTTCAATGACGTGTTATACATCTAATCTTTTCTGATAACTACTATTAGAAGTAAAGAGGCAGATGGTTTAGCCAGCCTGTTACCAAACCGGAGACATCTGCTGTGGAGAAGACATCAATAAATATTTCCCATTCAAAGATGTAGCGGCAGTCATTTTTAAGTAAATATTTCTATGTAACTCAGATCCACTTTCATATACCTATATTCCTTGAGTTAGAAAACATGTTCTCTTATTTAAAAAAAGGAGAAAATCACATAACAAAAATAAGACAGCAAATAATACTGTAATCCAAACTGAAGCTAGAAGTTTCAACATGTACAGGCTCACTTGGGAAATTATTAGGGACGGAAACAGTGTAAGAGAGGCTTCTTGCTAAACTGAACACAGATGGTTACCTCTGCTCCCTCTCAAAACCTACAAAAACAAAGGCTGAAACCCATTAGGATAAAGAGAAAGAACAGCAGCAACCAAATGTCAAACCAACAAGAAGCAAACCTGTTTGTGCCCTAGACTTCCAAGAATGCCCAGGATTAGAAGCATCAGCTCTCTCTCTCTCTCTCTCTCTCTCTCAAGGCCAAGAATGCGGCCCGCACCTGTAATCCGTCTGAACAGTGTGCTCGGAGGTTGGCTTCTCTGTTCCGTTCAGTGAGGCAACTGCAGCTCACCACACAGCCCCCATTCCCCACCCCAATAGCAGAAGGTGAGCGTTTATTATGGAGAAAATGAACTTCAGAAGTTCCAGGACTGGGACCTCAGGCACAGGGAAAATGGGAAAGAGTTGCCAAAGTGCAAAAAGGGGAATTCAGCGTAAGCCTATGAAGATACTGAACTGTGAAGATGCCCAGCGCCCTTGTATTATACCACCTCCTGCCCCTTCCTGGCAGGAGATCATTCTTCTTTTTAAAAACTGACTGGAACCGGGCACAGTGGCTCACGCCTGTAATCCCAGCATTTTGGGAGTCCCGAGGCGGGTGGATCACCTGAGGTCAGTTCGAGATCAGCCTGACCAACGTGGAGAAACCCTATATCTACTAAAAATACAAAATTAGCTGGGCATGGTGGCACAGGCCTGTAATCCCAGTTATTCGGGAGGCTGAGGCAGGAGAATCGCTTGAACCTGGGAGGCGGAGGTTGTGGTGAGCCGAGATCACGCCACTACACTCCAGCCTGGGCAACAAGAGCGAAACTCCGTCTCAAAAAACAAAACAAAACAAAACAAAACCACACACACAAAACTGACTGGCTCTGGGGAAAAGACCTATAGATCCTAACATCTTGGAGTATTCCGACAAAATAAAACTGACCCCTGCCCAGGCACCTTACGGTGAAGCTCACCAGTTGGCAAATTCCACTAAACAGGTAGGCCTGTCAACCAGCCTTGTAATGCTTTGTTCTTAAAGACAGATGAACATCACTAGACACCTGAGGAAGTCCTCTTCTGTAAAAGTCAGAAACCAGAAGAAAAAGAAAAGGAACAAAGAAGACAGACAGATAACATAGGAAGTAGGACAATATCTGAAAACAAAACAAAAACTGTAATTAAGTGTGAAGATGGAGGGTGCTGCCCTCAAGGTCCTGGCTGCAGTACTTCCACGCTTGTTACCGTTTCTCTTTGGAAATGAGAAAACGGGCATTCTCAGGAGTACACAGCCTCAACCACCCAGGAGGCATCAAAGAGAAGGTTCCTCTGCTCACAGCAGTTCCCCAGTTCCCCAGGAGAATGGCCGTGGGTCTTCCGAAGCCCCCCCTCAAGCCTGAGTAAAAGCAGCCTGCCTGGATCCGTCATCTGCAGAAGGCCTTTCCTTTCTTCCGCCTTAGAGATTTGCCTTGCTTCTGTGACCTCCCCACATCCCAGCCCAAGAGCCCTTTCTACACCCCCAGAGGCAGAGGATGGGGGCATTCAAGTGACTTTAATTGTCATCACCCTAATAAGAAATGTAAGTGACCTTTACAAGTTTAGTCCAAGTACTGTTTTCTTTTTTATTGAGAAGGAGTCTTGCTGTCACCCAGGCTGGAGTGCAGTGGTGCGATCTCGGCTCACTGCAACCTCCACCTCCTGGGTTCAAGCGATTCTCCTGCCTCAGCTTCCCAAGTAGTAACCAAGCCTGGCTAATGTTTGTATTTTTAGTAGGGACGGGGTTTCACCATGTTGCTCAGGCTGGTATCGAACTCCTGACCTCAAGTGATCAACCTGCCTCGACCTCCCAAAGTGCTGGGATTACAGGTGTGAGCCACTGGGCTGGGCCCTGTTTTCTTAATAACAATATGCTAAATGTGATAAGATTCTTTTCTGAGAATCCCAATTAAGGCATTCTGTTTCCTAGTCTTCTTACTAGGTTCACTTTATAGATTTCAAAGAAAACAAAAACCAGCCTGAAGGGTCCTTGTTGAAAAACATCATTTCAAATATAAGGTTCATTTATGGCATCCTTGAAAGTAATTCAGAAACTCTTTGAGGAAAACAAAAACCTCTTAACTACACCAAAGAGGTGAGATTAGAGACAGGTGATTCATCAACTTCCAACAATCAGGAATTCTCCTTAGTGTTACACGAAAAAGAATAAAAATCTCTCATTCTCAATTTGTCAAAATCATTCTCTTCTTTTCAGAGCCCAATTAAAAAACATAAAAACCACCCGGTGATTTCCTCAATGCTTGTCAACCTCTCCTTCCTCTGCTATGACTCAGCCCCCACTGCCTTTCTATCTGCTGCAAAGCAGGAACTCTACTGCCCTCCGTATTTTCCCACGTATTAAGTTCTCTGAGTGCAAGAACTGCATTTCATTCATTTGTGTGCCCCTGGTTCCCAGTGCTTTGCTTAGCGTTTAGCTCAACATGGTGACAGTCGGCTGACGTGAGCTGTGACATCCACCTCTCCCCATAACATAGATGCTCTTTGCAGGCAGGAACTTAACTCTTTTTCGTACTCATATTTTCCACATTACCAGTAGAAACTAAATATACATTTGCTAAAATATCTATATAGGTTCTTCAGAATTCATCTTACAAAAAATGTTCATTATTCTCACACACTTATCAACATATTCATCTAATAACAAAAAAACTATACAAAATATATGGTAGTATCATACTGTTTTTTATAATTCTTAGTAACCCTCTGCATAGCTTAATTCCTCATACCCTGAGCCTATAAGCCTATATCAACATCCAAATCGAATATAACTTCACCACAATGTCTTTATTACACAAAAGAAAATGATGAATTCACCTTCTCTCAATGACTCTCCAGAGCTGGCGCCAAAAGTCCAAATTTCGTTCAAATGGAGTCAATATCAGCTTTTGTTCCTCTTCTAGCCTAGTTTTTGAATGAGAAGTTTATGTCTTTGCCAGATTAGAATAGACAATTTTTAGCAGTGTAAATGCTCGATTACATTAAAAATAAGTATGGTGTGCAAATATCCAGAGTCAAATTATTTTATATATTTCCTGCTGAGACACCATAAAAATACTATTTATTTAGACAATACTCCACCAGATTGAAATTTTATCCTGAAGCTATTTATGCCCTGAAAGTTTCCCTATCACACAAAGTCACTTCTTTCCCACACTCTTCCTGGAAAAATGTGCAGGCGAGCAGCGATCAACTCCAGGGCGCCCAATGGCCAAAGAGGGGAATGAAAGGAAAAGGCCTGGAGCTGCGCAGAGTAACCAACTCACTGTCTGTGCAAGGACACATATGCACCTAGCAATCTTGTTTTTGCACACATCCATTTGCACTTGTTAGCAGAATGCTACCATTTCCTTTTTAAAAGAATCAAAACTTCAAAATGCAAACGGTGGTGTAAACACACCAAATGTCTGAACTCGGGATTTCAAGGTAAGCTGCCATAGAGTCTATGATACTCACCGGACAAGCTGACGTCTCCATTCTAGAAAGTTATCTTTCTCTGCTTGTTTGAGTTCTTCTGGGGTAGTATTTTTGTTCCAGTTTGGTCTGAAACAATCATAGAAGGAAAAAAATTCCTCATATAAGTAACCAAAATAAGATAGGGAATTTGGATCTAATAATGGTAGCTGAGAAAAAGCAGCAATTTAGAAAACGAATACTCAGCGGCCTTGTATGTTTTGTGGCATTTTAAATTCTTCTTCAGCTTACCTCCTCGGTATACACAAGAACTGTTTGTTTTCTTCATGGAGCTTCTTAATTCTCTGGCTCTCCTCAAAAGACAGTAGTCCAGTTCTAGCCTCAGCAGGCACAAACTTAATATTAAGTTTCTCTGTTCAAATAAAGAAAAGTACTATTACTTAAGAGGCAATGTAGATATACTGTGTTTGGTCATACTGATAAACTTAGAAAACTAAAAGTCAGAGCCTAAGAGAACTTAGGCTTTCTTGATTACATTCTTCTAGCCTTGGATGAATTATTACTCTCAAATGAAGTTTTATACCAAATAACTATCCAGAGTTACTACATTCTTTTTGACTGCCACACAGTATTTCATACTGTGGCTAGATCACATTTTCTCTACTACTGAACATTCAGTTTCCAAGTTTTCATTATTAAAATACAGCATCATCTGGGAGCTTGTTAGAAATGTAAATACGGCAGCTCTAACCCCCACTCACTGAATCAGACACTCTAGAGTCTGGAGGATAGGGCCAGGAATCTGTCTTCAGGAGCTCTCCGGGCAATTCTGCTGCTCTGGGGTAGATGCTGAGAAGTAGAGGTGCTGGCTCATAGGATATGCAACTGCAAACTTGCTTTCTGTTTTTGTTTTTGTTTTTTTTTTTGAGACAGGGTCTCACTCTGTCACCAGGCTGGAGTGAAGTGGTGCAGTCTCGGTTCACCGCAACCTCAAGCAATTCTCCCATCTCAGCCTCCTGAGTAGCTGGGACTACAGGCCCACACCACCATGCCTGGCTAATTTTTGTGTTTTTAGTAGCGACAGGGTTTTGCCATGTTGGCCAGGCTGGTCTCGAACTACTGACCTCAGGTGATCCACCCGTCTTGGCCTCCCAAAGTGCTGGGGTTACAGGCATGAGCCACTGCACCCGGCCTGCAACTGTAAACTTCTAACAGATACTGCCAAAACAAATCTTCCCAACTTCCCTCTCTACCGTCTCACCCCAAAACCTCAGAACACACTACCATTAACCCAGATCCTTCTCACACACACCCTTACACTTCTCTTTCCCTGCCACAGTCAGATATCTCAGAAGAATACAAGTTGCTCATTCCTTGACTTCCTCACCTCCCACTTCCTGTTTCTCTAGATTCCAGCTGTGGCTCTATCACTCCACTAAAACTGTTCTCGCAGAGATTACTAATGACTTTAAGAAGAAAATAGCACCGGGACGGTGGCTCACGGATCCCAGCACTTTGGGAGGGTGAGGTAGGCGGATCATGAGGTCAGGAGTTTGAGACCAGCCTGGCCTACGTGGTGAAACCCCGTCTCTACTAAAAATACAAAAATTAGCCGGGTATGGTGGCACATGCCTGTAATCCCAGCTACTCAGGAGGCTGAGGCAGGAGAATCGCTCGAACCCGGGAGACAGAGGTTGCAGTGAGCCGAGACCACGCCAGTGCACTCCAGCCTGGGTGACAAGAGAGAGACTCCATCTCAAAAAAAAAAAAAAAAAAAAAAAAAAGAAAATAGCTTTACTAAGATATGATTCACATACTATACAATCCACCCACTAAAGCATACAATTCAATGATTTTCAGTATATTCACAGAGTTGTGCAGCCATCGCCACAATCCATTTTAGAATATTTTCATCACCCCAAAAAGAAACCTTTACCCATTAGCAGTCACTGTCCATCCCCAGGTACCTGGTGGAAATCAGCTACTTTCTGTAGATTTGCCTGTTTAGGACTTTTTGGTGTTTCCATTTTTTGGTGATTATGAATAATGCTGCTATGAATACACACGTACATGTTTTTTGTAGACGTGTTTTCACTTCTTTCGGGCATACACCCAGGAGTGGGACTGCTGGATCAGATGGTAATTTCACGTTTTACCTTTTGAGGAACTGCCAAAATTTTTTATAAAACAGCAACACCATTTTATACTCCCACAGCAACGTATGAGGTTCCAATTTCTCCACATCCTCACCAACATTTGTTATAGGCCTCTTTTATTTTAGCTATCCTAGTGGGTGAAGTGGTATTTCATTGTGAAACCCAGCAGTTTATTTTTGTCCCTTCACTCGTTTTCGCTTACGCTACCCTCTCCATTAGTCTGGTTTACTCTAGCTCCTTAAGTGTTCTTGTTCCTCTTATCTTCTCCATTCTTCTACTACCTCTATTTCAGTTCTGGCCTGTTTATCTTGCTAGACTAAAGGGATACGGTCTCCTAACTCATCTTGCTTCCTTAAAATTCATCAGTGATCTTTTAAAAAATGAAATCTCATGTACCTATTAGACATCTCTGCACTCCCATGTTCCCTGCAGTGCTATTCACAATAGCCAAGAAATGGAGCCAACCTCAAAGTCCATCAATGTATGAATGCATAAAGAAAACGTGGTATATGTATATCTACAACGGAATACTACTTAGCATTACAAAAGGAGGAAATCTTGACACTTGTGACAATATGAATGAAGCACTATGCTATGCGAAATAACCCAGGCACACAGAAAGACAAATACTGCATGATCTCACTTACATGTGGAATAAAGTCGAGCTCACAGAAGCAGAGAGAAGATGGTGGTTAGCAGAGATTAGGGAGTGGGGGAAATAGGAGGATACTGGTCTAACAGTGAAGTTTTACTGAGGCCGGATGAATAAGTTCTGGAGATCTAACGTACAGCCTGGTGCCCACAGTTGATAATAACGTATTTACTAGTTAATAATATGAAATTTGCTAAGAGAGTATATATCTTGTTCTCACCACACACACACACAAAAAACAATGTGAGGTGATGGATATGTTAATTACTTGATTTTAGTAATCATTTCACTACATATATATATAATATAAAACCAAACATCACGCTATGTACTGTAACTATAGACAATTTTTAGTTGCCAATTATATAGCTCATTAAAACTGGAACCCACACATCCCCCCAAAAAACACTGAAAAATGAAATATGAAATCATGTTGCACACTTGTTTAAAGCTTCCCTTAAACCTTTGTTCTCTCCTGAATCTGACCCTCGTCCACCTGCTTAGCACCTGTGCTCATCACATCCCGCCTCCTGCACCAGCAAAGTCAAACTTCTAGCCATTTTCTGAACAAAGTCGGCTGCTGCTTCACATCTTGGCTCGAGTCCTCTGCCTGTCTGTGTAAAAGGTCTTATCTCATATGTCCTTCTAACATCTACTCATTGTTCAAGACTCAGGCTGGGTGCGGTGGCTCATGCCTGTAATCCCAGCACTTTGGGAGGCTGAGGTGGGCGGATCATGAGGTCAGGAGATCAAGACCATTCTAGCCAACATGGTGAAACTCCGTCTCTACGAAAAATACAAAAATTAGCGGGCATGGCAGCATCTGCCTGTAGTCCCAGCTACTCGGGGGGCTGAGCAGGTGAATTGCTTAAACCCAGGAGGCGGAGCTGCAGTGAGCCGAGATCACACCATTGCACTTCAGCCTGGGCAACAGAGCGAGACTCTGTCTCAGAAACAAAAACAAAAAACAAAACCTCAGCCCCAGATGGAAATGTGACAGTGTCACATGAACTCAGCAATAAACAACTTACCAGCTACAAACTCTGTTCCTGCAAGTTCTGCAGTAGCAAGGAAGTCATCAAGGGAGCTCTCTTCAGTCACTGACTGAAGATTAAGACGACCCCAATCATAGCCATCATTGAGTTCACTTGTGTGCAACTATGAAAAAACACAGGGTGGTAAATACAGCTGCTCTCTTCTGCTCTTGGCATCCAATAAGCTCTAAACTTCCTTGCAACTAATCTATGGTCTTGAGGATGGTTGTAGTCCCTTTAGAATCAATACTACTCACAGTTAACGTTTAAAGGAGCACGCTCTTACCTCATAATAGGCAGTTCTCTTTCACCATTTCATTAATTTTCAAAAACTTTTGAGGTGAATTTTATTGTATTTTCATTTCACTGATGATGAAACTAAGGCTTCAACAAATAAAATAACTTGCCTATAGTCGAAAACTAAATGACAGAGGTAGAACTTGAACCCAGATTGACTCTGCTAGTCAAAATTAGTTAAAACTTTACCTGATATAGTCCCACAATAAGAAATACAGTTTATATAGTGACCCAAAGCTGTATGTACATATAATGATACAAGCATTCAAGTACCATTCCGTACAGTAAAATGGAAACAAAAGAATACTGAAGCCACACCCTATCACATGTAACACATTCTGATATTTCTCTATCTTGCTGGGGAAAAAATAAAAACAAAAAAGCTAGTTGCAAACCACTAAATTGATTTCCAGACACAATCCAGAGTTTGATAACCATCACCCTAAGCTATATACTTAGTATAGGTACAAATAAAAAAAAGTGCCAGGTGTGGTGGCTTGTGCCTGTAACTTCAGCCCCTCAAGAGGCTAAAGGAGGGGGACTGCTTGAGGCCAGGAGTTTGAGATCAGCCTGGGCAACGTAGCAAGACCCTGTCTCTCCAAAAAACAAACAAACAAACAAACAAACAAACAAACAAACAAACAACCAGGCCTGATGCTGTGCACCTGTAATGCCAGTTAGTCAGAGATTAAGGCGGGGGATCATCTGTGCCCAGAAGGTGGAGACTGTAGTGAGCTGGTGAGTTATGATCACACCGATGGCACTCTAGCCTGGGTGACAGGGCATGACCCTGTCTCTGAAAATGAATGACTGAATGATGAAAAAATAAATATTAAAGGCCAAAGGTTTAAGTGGTCATAGAATCAGCAAAAATACGGAATTAGGATCCAATTCTTTACCATTCATATTCAATCTTCCCACTATTTCCTAAAAGGCTTCATTAATAACAAGTTTCTTCGAAACTAATAAAAATTACCAGTAATCTAATCTCCAGAGTAACTCTGACCTGATGAATACTGATAAGCACTCTATGCTGTTTACTCTGTAGACTATATGGATGAAAGTCAGCTGGTATGACAGTGGCACACGGTTAGTTAGCTCCAGGGGCACCCTTAACTTTAGCACACGATCTTAGAACTCAAATGTTCTCATTCATTCCTGGGGGAATGAATGGTGAAAATAACGACTAGAATGATTAACACAAGTCAAGTCACTTCGTTCATTTTTTTAAAGATCCTTCTATAGCCTAGTAAAACATTAGGTCCTGTCACACCTGAAAAATGAATGATTTATCTTTGAGCTAAACCACTAGGGGGTGCTTTGCCAGGGTGAAACAAAGATCTGAATTATTCTGTATTTCTGGCAGTAACCAATCGCTTCTGGAGGATCCATTCTTTGAACAAATCAATACAAAAATACGTTGTGTCTCTTTCCTGCTCCGGAAGTTCCAAGCACTTCAGTGGCTTCTTGGGCAAAACACAAACGTACTCATGACCTGGCACTGAAGACTCTTCACATTCTCACTCCACGCCTCATCAACACACTAACCCTTCTTTCAAGTTTCTTCTACCTTTGCGTTCTGGGCCTTGCCAGGAGGAGGGCCTGCTACTTGGCTTGGCAGAAACTCCAACTCATCCTTCAAAACCAGGCTGAGGCGTCCCTCCCGCAAAACTTACCTGACTTTTGACCCCGAATTTTGCAGCACTCAGGCTAGACAGAAAAGATAAGAAAGATGACATGGTCTGTCTTACCCAGGAGTCAGTGTGACGAAGGCTTCGGCTCCGCTGAGTCTGATGGCGCATAAGGGCCCGTCCCAGCGACCCACCGGCCGGGGCTCTCCTGCGGCCCATGGCAACACGACCGCTGGGCGAAGCTTCCCTACTCCGCGCGTGCAGTTTCCGGGATTCACAGTTCGATCCCCGGAAGTGACGATAAGCGAGCCCAAGTAGTTCAGGCTCAAACTTGAGAGGGCAAAGCAGAATGACTTGTCCTAAAGTGCTCTTTCTACCTCTCGAGCTTGCCAGCATTATAGACTATAAGTGAAAAAATGGTTCTGGGAACTTTTCTATAGATTTCCTGGCGAACATCTCGAGTTTGGATAAATGACTGAGTTAAAAGAGTGGTCCATTCTTGATTTGTGCGTGGGTCTTTAGCGTCCGGCGAGAAACTAGCGTACCTCGAAAACATGGCGGTTCCTCTGCGCGGCACTAGCTCCGCCTCCCGCCGCTTCCGTCAGAAGGACGCGGAGACTCGGAGGAGGAATGTTTCGGAGGCGCTGGAACGGGGGAGGTTCCCCGCGCTGGTTTTCAGCCGGCGTCCCAAGGTGTGGTGTCTCCGAGGTCCAGCACGGCGGCTTTTTGTCTACCTGGCCGTCCCCAGCTGCGAAGTGGGGAGAAAAGTCTTCGCCTGGATGTGAATTTGGAATGAGAGGCTGAATAGTATTTCCAGAGCTTGGCAAGGTTGTAAGGAAAGTTAACAGGAATTGACTTGCGCTTTATTTCAAATTTAAAAATGTTTTAACGGTTCTAGTTACAATTTCATTACCCTTTTTAAAAATAATTAAAAATGAAAGTGAAAACAGTGAGCCAGCTCCACTCCTAGAGGCCTGGGCTTCTGTTCCTCACTTGAATGTTTCATTTCCCTATGATGGGAATAATAGAAAGTCAGCTTAGAATTGGCTGTGTGCTGGTGAACTACATTCTCGTTGATCCAGAGAACCATCTCTTTGTTTTGGTGTTTAGAGAGAGGAAGCAGCTTGAGCAAGTCATAGACTGAGTGCGTGCAGTGTCAGAAATCAAACCCAAGTCTTGTCACTAGCCTGTACACTCCTGGGGAGAGCGGGGAATGAGGGTTGTTAACATGTATTATGTATTTATTTGTTTATTTTTATTTTTTGAGACAGAGTCTCGCTTTCCCCTAGGCTGGAGTGCACTGGCGTGATCTCAGCTCACTGCAACCTCTGCCTCCCGGGTTCAAGTGATTCTCCTGCCTCAGTCTCCCAAGTAGCAGGAATTACAGACGCGTGCCACCGCACCCGGCTAATTTTTGTATTTTTAGTAGAGACAGGGTTTGGCCATGTTGGCCATGCTGGTCTTGAACTCCTGACCTCAGGTGAATGCCCACCTTGGCCTCCCAAAGTGCTAGGATTACAGGTGTGAGCCACCGCATCCAGCCAAACATGTATTTTTAAATCATAGGATCAAGGTAATGCATTTATTACCTAGCATAGCTTGATTTAGCCATTCCACAATGTACACATTTATCAAAACATTATGCTGTACAACATAAGTAATATGCAATTTTTACTTGTCAAAACAACAGCCAAAAAGAAATAAATCATAGGATCAAGAATCCATTTAACCCAGGGCTTCTCACACTTTAATGTGCATATAAATCCCCTGGAATCTTGTTAACATGCAGATTCTGATTCATAAGGTCTGGGGTGGGGCCTGTGGCTCTGACAAGCTTCCAGGTGATACCCATGTTACTGGTCCCTGGGTTACACTTTGAGTAGCAAGAGTAGTCCACTCTTTTCTGGTGCAAATGAAGACACAAGTGGACTGGCTAAAGGTCATAGCAAGTTAGTATCAGGCGAAACTGGGTCCAGACTCCCACCCATTCTGAATTCCCTGCCAGGCCCTCTGTGTGCTACACCTTACCCCTCTTACTGAATTGAAGTGAGTTTTGGGAAATGCCCAAGGGACTGCTGACAAGCTGCGAAGTAGTTGGCAAGCCTTTGAGAAGACAGAGCTCACAGATGAGCAAAGGGATGCATCAGAACATGATTTCTCCCATTTCCCAATTTAGAAACAGTGTATCTTTAAAATCCTACACATAATCTCCAGAAGGAAGATATGAAGAAACCCGTGAAATAGAATTAGTAGACAGCTCCTGGCGTTCTCTCCAGAGCTAAGTGGTTAAAGATCAAACTAACTGATGAAGTAAGATAAGGTAGATTTCACATTTTGATAATAATACTAGGAGGTGAGATAAAGAAACTTGCCATCGCATTCCTAGAGCTCAGCCAGGAACTTGGGACTTCATCCTAGTTTCCTTTTTCAGATTTTGTCACCTCTGGAGAAAATAAACACTTTGGTTTTCCATTGTTACTTTTCTAAGGGCTTAAAAAATCTTGACCAAATAAGACCAGGTGTGGTGGCTCACGCCTGAAATCCCAGCACTTTGGGAGACTGAGGCGGGTGGGTCACTTGAGGTCAGGAGTTTGAGACCAGCCTGGCCAACATGGTGAAACCCCATCTCTACTAAAAATACAAAAATTAGCCTGGTGTGGTGGCACGCACCTGTAATTCCAGCTACTCGGGAGGCTAAGGCAGGAGAATTGTTTGAACCCGGGAGGTGGAGGTTGCAGTGAACTCAGATCGTGCCTCTGCACTCCAGCCTGGGCAACAAAAGTGAAACTTCATCTCCAATAACAATAAAAATAAAAATAAATCTTGACCAAATAAACCAAAGTGATAATCAGGAGTGGTGAGGAGTCAAAAGGTCATAAAGATTTAATTAGCAGCAACTACTCCTAGCTGACAAGAAAAGCATAGATAATTCTTGTATTTCTCCAGGATGTTATGAAAATCTACCAGTGACAGACAATTGAGTCTCTGTCTTCTTATCTGGTTAATGAGGCTAATAACAATTCCTGTCCTGAAGAGGTAACAAATGAGATAATGCTGCAAGGTCACTGCCTAGTAATTTGTGGGAGTACTGTTGGGCACAGCTGAACACATTTTCTTTCCCCAGAAACGAAGCAATGACAGTGAAAGCCCAGCTGGATAATTGTTCAGTGAGAAGGACAAGAAGGAAGGGAATTGAGGGTGTTGATGAGACAAGATCATGGGACCCAGATGAAAAGGAACGAGGTAAGCTTGTGGGGGAGTGATGATGGTGGTGATGAAGGGTGGAGCAAGGTGCTGGCTGCTGCCCAAGTGAGGGGGTTGCCACGATGAATCAGGCCAGGTCCCTGCCCTCCAAATGCAGAAGCCATTTCACCCACACACTTCAGGAACAACACTACCTAGCCGAACCCCTCTCCCTGCTTTCTCACGCCAGCGGAAACTCTCACCCACCAGGCTGGTGACTGGAAGATGGGTCCGATCCTCCCAATTCCCCACACAGCTGAACACTTCCGTTAAAGCCAGGATCCTCTGACAAGCTGGCTCCTGGAGGAGGCTGCATTGATTTGGGGATGGGGAGCCTGGCACCCAGCTTCTAAATAGTGATACAGGGAGTGTTCCCTATTCATGGGGTTGCATAATGCTTGATTTCTATCGTGTCTGAGCACATGTAGTTACAAGCTCTGAAACCCACACCCAGCAACAAACGTTGGAGTTGCTTTCGGCTCTCCAAGTCCACACTGTTGTGCCTCTGGGCTCCACATCTGTCTGCGGAAGGAGAGGAAAGAGTGGGTTGGTTTCTGTTTTGTTTTTCTTTCATACCTTGGCCAAAAATGAGTTGGTGGCAGAGAAGTTGTTCCAAGGCGAGCTTGCAGCCTGGTCTCTCCTCCTTTCCCATGTGATACACCACCTCCTTCTACAAGGACATTGAAACAGTTTGCATAAGGCTGAGAGTTGTGAAAACAGACGTCTGGCAGCCTCTATAGAGCGTAATTGAATCAGTAGGGAAACTCCCTATGATTATCTGCCATTCTCAGTTTATCCCTATTGAAAATGGGTGGATTCTCGCATGAGTTTCATAATTCAGCAGATTTTTAAAAATCTTTTTAATTGATGTATAATAATTGTATGTATGTATGAGGTGGTTTTGATACATGTAGACATTGTATAATAATCAAATCCGGGTATGCAGCATATCCGTCACCTCATTTATCATTTCTTTGTGGTAAGAACATTCAAAACCCTCTCTTGTAGTTACTTTGAAATATACAACACAATATTGTCAACCATAGTCATGTTGCTGTCAGCAGACATTTATTGGTGGTTACTATATAGATTAGTTTGAGGCCCTGTGCTCAAATATTGATTTCTTGCCTGTGCAAGGAAAAGTGACCTCTTGCTTTGGTGACACAGGCCCCAAGATCCTATGTATTTGAACCCATGAACTTTTTCTCAACTCGTGTTATGTATGGAATAGCTAGTGTCTTTTATTCACAGATGACTTTGCAGTTACTTTCTCCCTCTTGACAGTCAAGTGAAAAAGGGTATTGTTATTTTACTGCACTTTTAGCTGTAGAAGTTGAGATTCAATACAGTTAAGTTAAGCAAAGTAAAATAAAGGAGGCTAAAAGTAGAATTAATAATCACCAACTCTAAAATCTGCACGTGGGAAGTCCTAGGTTTCTCCCATTCATTCATTCACTCACTCATTCATTTATTCATTCATTCACTCATTCACTCATTCATTCACTCATCATTCATTTATTCATCACAGGACTCTGAGGATTCAGCACTGGACAAACTCCCTGCCCTGAAGAGCTTACACTTTACTGGTGATCAGCCTAATAGACTCAGCCAGGGTTAAAGAGCTTAAGTCAGGGAGCCATGAATCCGGCTCCCTGACTTGAGCCAGGTCATGGTACAGCCATGAAGGTGTACCACCAGGCATACCTTACTCCATTAAGAGGGCCTCTGACCACCAGGATTTTACATTTTGTCTCTAAAAGTGGTCCGTCTCC
The DNA here is from genome assembly GCF_047675955.1 of Chlorocebus sabaeus. Classification (NCBI taxonomy): domain Eukaryota; kingdom Metazoa; phylum Chordata; class Mammalia; order Primates; family Cercopithecidae; genus Chlorocebus; species Chlorocebus sabaeus. Next base: position 89,647,441 of record NC_132918.1, read on the forward strand.
TTAAATCACCATAATAAATATACTAATATATGCATGTAAACCTGGATGGTGATGGAATGCAAAACTATGTTGTATGAGGAAAAGGTGATCGAAATGAGACTCGTCTAAGGAGGGAGACTCTGGGGGTATGTGGCAACCATTTCCATTTATGTGGAGGACTGTCATAGGGAAAGGAAAGAAGACTGTTCTGAGAAGACACAAGGCAAGAACAACCAGAACAAATGGGTAGAAATCACAGGGATACAATTTTAGGTTCAATTTGTTGGAAACTTCTTACAATCAGAGGGGCTCAAAGATATATTGGACAACTTAGTAAGGTAGTGAGCTCCCTGCCACCAGAGGTATTTAAGCAAAAGCCAGATAATCAGGTGTCAGATGTTCTAAGTCAGGTTCAAGCCTCAAAGTGGGTGTTGGAATAAAGAACTGCTAAGGTACTTAACAGACTCCTGACCCTGGTAGGTTGTCTTCCTCTTTATGCTATCTCTTGCCTCATTCCAGTATTTGAAATAGCAAGGGAACAGTGATGGTCTCAGAAAGGGTGCCTAGGTTGGCAAAAGTAGGGTGGTGGCTTCACCATGTAACATGAGAAACAGAGTACATCTTGCCCTCACTGTCATGAGAGAGTTGAGGGTACCGCGAACCACCATGTAGCAAATTTAGCCATCATTAGTCACAGATACTACTCACACAAGTGGAAATGTTAAAAATAATCGGTTTGAAGGAAAGATCCATGGTTTCTGCTTTAAAGTTAGTCATGTAGGGGTAATGATTTCTCCTCCTTCCATCTTCAGAGGGGACAAACCAACATTGACTGCTCCCTGCCTTTGGTGGCACTGAGGAGAAGGCTCGCTTGTACGGCTCATGGTTTCATCACTCTTGGCTTCCTTCTTGTGCCCTTGCATTTCTGCCTGGGCCTTGTCCAACGTTCCAAGCAGGCAGCCCATGAAAGGAGAGGCTCCAAGGCAAGGGGCATGGTGAGAACATTTCTGGGAGCTTTGGTCACAGGGTGACCTCCAGAGGTCATAGACCTCTGACTTGTCTATTGGTCCTCTCTCACTCCTGCAATTTCCTGCCATGGGCTCTGTTTTGATCTTTTGTCTTTTATATTTATTTATTTTCAGAGAGCTTTGTTGGAAACATGGCTTCTGTTTTGAGTTAATGGTGTCCCTTAAAAAGACATGTTCAGGCCTGGTGGCTCATGTCTGTAATCCCAGCATTTTGGGAGGCTGAGGTGGGAGGATCACTTGAGCCCAGGAGTTTGAGACAAGCCTGGGCAACATAGCGAGACTCCATCTCTACAGAAAAGTAAAAAAAAAAAAAATTAGCTGGGTGTGGTGGTGTGTACCTGTGTTTCCAGCTACTCAGGAGACTGAGGTGGGAGGATCACTTGAGCCCAGGAGGTTGAGGTTGTGGTGAGCTATGATAGCGCCACTGCACTCCAGCCTGGGCCACAGAGCGAGACCTAACCTCCAGTGCTTGTGGATGTGTCTTTCTTTGGAAAGAGGTCTTTTGAGATGAGGTTCCACTGTGTTGTGCAGGCTTGGTCTCAAACTCCTGGGCCCAAATGATCCTGCTGCCTGGGCCTCCTGAATACTGGGATTACAGGCATGAGCCGCTCATTGTACCAGGTTTGGAAAAGGGTGTTTGCAGACGTAACCAAGTGAAGATGAACTCATACTGGGTTAGATGGGCCCTAATCCAGTAACTGCTGTTTTAGAAAGAGAAACATGTGGCTGCATATGCAGAGGACAAAGGAGAGGCCAGAGGCAGAGACTGGAGCGATCTGTCTAAAAAACACGGAATGCCAAGGATGACAGGCAACCATCAGAAGCCAGTAGGATGCAAGGAAGGATGCCGCCTCCTCCCGACCTCCAAAACTGTGAGAGGATACGTTGTTGTTGTTTTCAGCCCCCTCATTTATGGTCATCTGTTATGGCAGCTGTAGGAAATACCTGTAGCTTTCCTGTGATCTTAGACATGAACGAGAATTTGCTCAACTCCCCAACAGGCAGAGAAGAGCAGCAGCGTGCTCCGGGACCCTCGGTGAGTCAGGGCTGGAGGGTGGGGGTCAGGATTCCTTCTTGGCCAATCTTGTGTACCTGAGCCTTGGCTCTGATCATGGCATGTCCCTGCTCTAGTGCCTCCAGTGACTCACCACAGCTTATGAGACGCCTCCGCCTGCCATTCAGGGCCATCAGGAGTCAGGCCCTGGCCTGACCCAAACACAAAGAACATAGGCTTTGGAGATCTTGGGCAAATTTCTTAACTCCTCCAAGCCGTGGTCCTTTCCCCCGGAAAAATGAAGAGACTAGCACAGACCTGACAACACTCTTAGGAGCATGAAATCTTTGGAGGGATCTGACTCAGCACAGTGTGTGACATGCGGTGGGAGCTCGGTCCTTTTGCGTTCCCTCCTCTTGCCCGGTTGTTGGATGTTCGACACTAACTACCTTCTGCATTGGCCCTTTTCTTCCTCTGGACCACTCTCTCCTGTCTCTGTCTACAGCAGTCTGCCCATCCTTCCATGCTTGAAGTCCACTTCCTTCCTAAAGAGGGCCCTGGTCTGGGCACTGTTTGACTACAAGTTATTTCTCCTGCAATGGGAAATGGGCTGCCAGACTTCCAGAGACCCAAGTGCGATCTCCACCACTACAGAGAGCTGTCTCACTGGTGGACCGTCATGCTGGACTCTAACGTCTTTGGGGGCAGTGTGAGCCATTAGCATAGTGCACTTTTCATTAGGGGTCCAGCGAGTGGCCACTCAGTCAAGTCACAGGGGGAAGTATGTTTGGCTTTCTGCTCCTGTTCAGGTCATCAAATGAACCTGTGAGCCCCAAAGCAGCTCTTCCTAGAGGGGGAGCAAATGAAGGATGTGGGTTCTACATATATATGTGTTTAGAAGCTTCTGGCTTTACGTTTAGCCACAGGAAAGGGCCCTGGATTGAGATTCAGGCCATGTGGGTCCTCATATTGGTGTGGCCACTAAATTACTGCATGGCCATACACCTGTGCTGTCAGGGCCTCAGTTTCCTCATTTGTAAAGCCAGGGGAGGTTGACTAGATTATCTTAAAGGGCCTTCCAGACAAGGCTCTTCCAGTTCTGACAGTCTGTGCTCGTGACGGTCCCATGACTTTGAAAATAAACACATGGTTAATGTTCATTCTACAGACACTTGCCACACACTAGTTTGGTGACTGGCATTATGCTAGAAGTTGGGGATACAAAGTGTGAATAAAATACAGTCAACAGCCATAAGGAGCCTGTAGTCTAGTGGGGGAGGCAGAGAGTTAAAGACGATATTACAGGCCGGGCGCAGTAGCTCGCGCCTGTGATCCCAGCATGTTGGGAGGCCAACGTGGGCAGATCACAAGGTCAGGAGTTCGAAACCAGCCTGGCCAGCATGGTGAAACCTCGTCTCTACTAAAAAAATACAAAAATCAGCCAGATGTGCTAGTGTGTGCCTATAATCCCAGCTACTCAGGAGGCTGAGGCAGGAGAATCACTTGAACCTAGGAGGCAGAGGTTGCAGTGGGCCGAGATTGTGCCATTGCACTCCAGCCTGGGCAACAGAGAGAGACTCTGTCTCCAAAAAAAAAAAAAAAAAAAAATTAGCCGGGCATGGTGGTGGGTGCTTGTAATCCCAGCTACTCAAGAGGCTGAGGCAGGAGAATCACTTGAACCTGATAGGTAGAGGTTGTAGTGAGCCAAGATCATGCACTGCAGCCTGGGCAACAGAGCAAGATTAAAAAAAAGACAATATTATAACAAGGCAAGTGCAGAGGTAAGGGTACACACAAGGGAGTGTGGAGAGGCGATGAGTAGGCCTAGGCGGTTTACCTGGAGAAAATGGTATCCAAGCTGGCTGTCTAAGAATGAGTAAGACTTGGCCGGGAGAAATGGCAGGAGGAGGTCACATCAGTAGATAGAGCCATATAAGTCATGGCAGGAAGGAAAAATCAGTCTCACCAGCATGAGGAGAAGCATAGGCTATTCTCTGTGGCTGCTTCATAAATTAGGAGTCCAGGAGAAAAGAATGAGGCTGGAGACATAGGCAGGTGCCAGACCTGAACGTTCTCACATTATACTGAGGAGAGGGAGTGTACCCTGTGGCTGATGCGAAGCCACTGTGAAGGTTGAAACGGGAAGAGGGAAAAGGTCAGATGTTGGTTTGGTTTGGTAAGTCCTGAAGGTGGCGTTGGAGGGGCAGGTTGAAGGGAGGAGAGGCTTCGGAGCCTGGAGGAGGAAGGCGGGCTGTGGTGTGGACGTGCTGTTTGTAGGTTGGCAGGGGCTGGAGGTTGCTCTAACTGCATCTTTGCGGGGGAAGCACCCGGTCAGTTCTGCTGAGCTCTGGGGGAGCAGGTGGCTTTGGGAAACTAGTGAGGATTTAGGGCACGTGTTGAAGAGAGTGGGAGAGGGAAGAGAGTCGGGACAAGGGAAAAGAAGGCTGGATGGGAGGTGTACTGCTGCTGAAACAAACTGCCACGAACGTAGTGGCCTCAATCAACACAAATTCGCAGCGCTTCAGGTTAGAAGCCCACCACGGGCCTCACTGCGCTAAAACCAAGGTGTCTGGTAGCCACCTTAAAGAAGCAAAAAAAAAATAGGGTTTTTTTTTTTTTGAGACAGAGTCTCACTCTGTCGCTCAGGTGTGAGTGCAGTGGCACAATCTTGGCTCACTGCAACCTCTGTCTCCCGGGTTCAAGCGATTCTCCTGCCTCAGCCTCCTGAATAGCTGGGATTATAGGCATGCACCACTATGCCTAGCTAATGTTTGTATTTTTAGTAGAGACGGGGTTTCACCATGTTGACCAGGCTAGAGAAATAGGTAAAATTAATCTTAATAATTTATTTAACTCAACATGGCCAAATACTATCATTCGATATTTAATTAATATAATATTATCAAGATTTTTTGCATTCTTTTTGTTTTACTAAGTCCTGAAAATCCAGTGTGTAGTTCATACTTGTAGTGCATCTAAATGTGGGCCAGCTATGGTTCAAGTGTCAGCAGCAACCCATGGCTGGTGACTGCGTACTGGGCCACACAGGCTGCCATGCTCTCCCCCATCTCTTTGCAGGTTCATCTCATTCCTGTCTCTGCCCAGAGCCATCTTCCACTCCTAGCACTGCCCCCTTTTCTCCAGAGACTTTTCACTATCTGCTATTTCATTAGATTTTTGTTTACTGTCTGCCTGCCCGCCTCCACCAGAGGCTATAAATCCCATGCAGGCAAAGACCTCTCTATCTGTCCTCTTTAGTGCTATATCCCCAGCAACTATGTGACATTCACGGGAGACTCTCCACAAGTGTTTACTAGATGACATTGAAGATTCCAGATTCGTCCTGTGTTATCTCTGAAGTCAATGTCCACTGAGTGGGATGTTGGAGGAGGGGGCGAGAGGAAGGAGCATTATGTAAGATATAAGGTGGGAGGAAGCTGGCCCAAATCCTCTGTGAGATGAAAGGCTGACTCCTGGATGTCAAGTTTAGGGCTGGGACTCCTGATGGCAGCGTTTCCTTCCAGCTGTGACCCGGTTGTGTGTAGTTTCATCCACTAGCTTATCCGGTTTGATGAGAAACCATCCACCAAGCAGCATGTCTGCCTGCTACCAGTAGATGGCGCAGTGTCATTAAAAAAGTACGCTTTGCAGTTTCTCACCTGTTTCCCAGCTCCAGTTTGCTGAGGGTCTGTTCTGGAGTTGCTCCGTCTCAGATCTGTGATGTAGACTCCTACGTGGCGGGGCCAGCTCTCCCAGCTGAAGAAACGCAGCCTTATTTGTGATGTGTGTTTCAGGTGGGGTGGCCAGCTTCTTCATACGGTGAGGCGGGCCCTAGAGGCTGGCACAGGTCCAGGCCACAAGGGGACAGCGGGTTCTCCTCCAGGGCATGACTCACACCGGGGTGTTCACATTGGCCTAGAACCTTTCTGTTCTCCCAAGGTTGAAAACAAGCTTATTAGGAAGGCGGTCAAGGCGTGACATAGCCTCGTCAACAGGAGCAGCTCTGTGGGCCTGGGCCGCTGGGACTGGCACTCTGGCTGCTGCTGAAGAGCCTGCCCACCAGTGGACTCCTTTTCCCTGCCTCGGTGGGCCACTGGTATCCATGCCACTGCATGAAGTGCAAAGTGGTGCCTCTCACTGAGTCTGAGACCAGCCTTAGCTCCTGCTACTGCTCCCTCTTCCTCTTCCCCAAACCCTCTTGAGCCTTGGAACTTTGAGCCATTTGGAAATGATCACTGCTTGAACGTGATGTCTGCTTTTGTGGATCAAGATTATGGACCAACTAAAGGTCACTTAACACAGCCTCATTTGATATGTTTTTACCAGAATTTCTTGTTCTTTAGAGTGTGTACTATCTCCTTCATTGCCACTACAAGGCAGTCCAGAAATTTAAGGAATTAATATTGGCTTAAATGGCTTATTATAGTACTAACTACCTCATTCCAACAGCGTGTCTGGTATCCCTCCATTAACCCATCAGTGCAGCTGAGGAGTAAGGCATTATAGCTCTGGTTGAAGGACCCTGTGGGGCCAGTTAGCCATGAAAAGGCCATTCCTTCCCTTGGAGTCTAAGAGAGCCAAAAAACACAATCAGGAAGCTTTCTTCTTTCATTGTTACAAGCTCCATCCTAATTACTACATGTGTATGCTCCTTCTTTTCTTTTCTCTTCTTTTCTCTTTTTCTTTTCTTTTCTTTCTCACTCTGTCGTCCAGGCTGGAGTGCGGTGGCGCAATCTCAGCTTATTGCAACCTCCGCCTCCCAGGTTCAAGGGATACTCCTGCCTCAACCTCCCAAGTAGCTGGAATTACAGGCATGCACTAACATGCCCGGCTAATTTTTGTATTTTTAGTAGAGATAGCGTTTTGCCATGTTGGCCAGGCTGCTCTTGAACTCCTGACCTCAAGTGATCCACCCACCTCGGCCTCCCAAAATGCTGGGATTACAGGCATGAGCCACCGTGCCTGGCCTTATGCATGCATTTTCATGCTTCTGTACTTTTGCTACCCTCTATACCCAGAAAGTCCTTCAGTCTTTTCCTGTTTGGATAAATTCTGTTCATCTTTCAAAGGTCACCACCTCCATGAAGCTTTTTCTGATCTTCCTAGTCACAATGAATGCTTTCTTCCTCCAGCTTCTCATAGTCCTTTGAGTCTTTCTCATAGCGTTCAACCCACTCTGTCTTCTTGTCCACATGCATATCTTGCTCATTAATTCTAGTTATTGAGTGCCTATTTGTACCACACTGGGGATACAGGGTACTTGCAGAGAACCCAAAGTCCAGTGGAAGCCCAGAGTTGGGTAGAGTTTACAACCTTCATTGGACTAGGAGGCAGGAATCCCGTCTGCTCCTAGCTCAGGGCCTGGCACCAAAAGGTAGTCAGAAAAGTAACTTAAATGGAAACTCAGCACCAGTGACTCTTGAGAAAACTCAGAGTTCAAAGGAAGGTCAAAAGTTGGCAAAGGTAGAGGATGGGCAGGGATCAGTTTTATTTTGTTGGAATATCCCAAGGGAATTTCCAGGAGTGGTTGCTGTGACTCTGGCATGAAGACGTGGCGTGGAAGCCAGAGACCTCAAAGATCCCCGGTGGACTGGGATGGTGGGAAGGGATCGCTGGCCTCCTCCAGGACCAGGCTGGGAGTTTCGACGCAGGATCATTCGGACATTTATCCCACTCCAGCTATAAGTCTTTTTGCTTTGACCATACTATAGAGGCGAGCGGGCTGTTTCAAGGGCCCAGAAATGAGTTACTGGCTAAGGGTCAAGCCAGTCAGAGAACAGCTACACTGTCCAGTTGGCACATGATAAAAGCAATACTGATGCAATTATCACTCCCATTGGAGGGTGGCCAGGCATTATTTGTCACTCAAATAAAAAATAGCATTTGAATTTTTACTAGGAATTCTCATCCAAAATATGTCCATGATATAATGACACCACACGACCGGCTTGCCAAAGTAAACTAAGTCCTAACTACACACGAGCATTACTTAGAAATTGTGTGTATCTCAGAAAATTGCTCTACCCTGAGGCCCGACAGCAGGAGCGGGTCTTGCTGGGGTTCGGATGGGGAAGCGCCTTATTCATTGATGATATTCTACAGTAGTCACCCCAGTCATGTTACCACTCACCTCACTGTACACTGTCTGCTGCTTACCTGTGAATACGAGCTCAAGATAGTGGGAGATAAGCCTTGGTGTTTTCTGTGCCTCTTTTTTCTTTAATGGAACACAATTCTGAAAATAATATTAAACAGCACCCAGTCATTCTCAGAAAGCCGCCACACAAGGAAGAAACCACTATTTTCCCAAACTTTTTGCACAGGAAATTATAATCTGTAGTCTCATCTTCTGCCACCTCCCTCAGAAGTTTCGATCTAGACATACATGTATTCAGCGAGTTGCAATTCAGCCTGGGGGTGGAGTGTCAGGATTCAAGTCTTTTTGCTGCGGGGTAACCCCAGGTCCCAGTGATTTCCGTAGACAAAAGAGGTTCTGGTAAATTTGGGATGTAATTTCCGGATTGGACCGGTCTCCCCGCTCCCTTGACCAATGGCTGTCACCCGGTCCCTTTAAGAGACCAGGAATCCGTCCGGCGTCTGAGCCCCAAACAGATCCTCTTCTCTGCTCCTCCCCTGTCCCCGCGCGGCGAATGGTTCGCGCCGGCCTATATTTACCCGAGATCTTCCTCCCAGACGGCAAGGATGTGAGGCAGGCGAGCCGGCCACCACCGCTCGCAGCACCGGAGAGGGCGCGCTGCAAAGGCGGGCAGCAGACCGTGGAGAGCCCGGGAGCGGAGCTGGACACCGCCTCGAGGGAAGAAATGAGGTAGCGGCGGTCCCCGGACCCGGCCATGCGCGCCCCCTGCCCTCGGAGCCCAGCGCTGTCTCGGCCAAACCAGCCCGGACAGTGAGCGGGCCGAGCGCGAGTCCCCGGCGGAGCGAAGATGCAGTGAGCCCCTGCGGGACTGCTGCGCGGGGCCAGCCGCGGCTAGCCGGACCCGGCATCCGACAGCACTTTGGGCGAGCTGCTGACTCTGAGACCAGCCCAGCCGAGGGGCTCTCCGTCTCCAGCACCCCTCGGAGGTGGGGAGCACCGGCCCCTGGGCACAGTCACTGTAGAGTTTCCGCGGGTTTTGGCCCCAGTCCTGGGGGTTGTGTGTGTTAGGGGATCCTCTTCACGTTCGCCGAGGAGTTCCCGCATTATTCTCACACCATCCTGGGTGCTGTTGCCGGGGCTCTCTTTATTTATTTGCACGCGCGCTTCTAGCTTTTTTCCTGACATTTTCCACTCCACGCTCGTTCTCTCTCCCTCGCATTTTGTTGCTTGCCTGAGACTCTTTGCCCTCGCCCTTGCCCAGGCTGGGGTAATTCTGTGTGCGCGCGTGTCCCTTTCTCCCCCCCCCCCCAACCTTTTTTGCACACTCGAAGCTGAATATTTTCTTTTTTAGAAAATTTACCCCAACCCCCTGCGGGGTTCCTAAGCACTCTGTCTCCTCCCCTCCCCCCAACTCCCTACCACTGGGCCGCTGCCAGTAGTTTTATTCTTCGATCTTGCCCGGGCCGAGCCCGGCCGGGGCCGGTGGCTCAGCGGGCCTCGCACCCGGCGCTCCCCCGCCGCCGCCCAGCTGCGCCGGGGCGCCCTCCGGAGATGCTACCGTGGAAGAAGCACAAGTTCGAGCTGCTGGCCGAGGCGCCGCCGCGGCAGGCGTCCAAGCCCAAGGGCTACGCTGTGAGCCTGCACTACTCGGCGCTCAGCTCTTTTGCGCGGGCGTGCCCCGAAGGCGCGCTTAGCCGGGTGGGCAGCATGTTCCGCTCCAAGCGCAAGAAGCTGCACATCACCAGCGAGGACCCAACTTACACCGTGCTCTACCTGGGTAATGCCACAACCATCCAGGCGCGCGGCGACGGCTGCACCGACCTTGCTGTGGGCAAGATCTGGAGCAAGAGCGAGGCGGGCCGTCAGGGCACCAAGATGAAGCTGACAGTGAGTGCGCAGGGTATCCGCATGGTGCACGCCGAGGAGCGCGCGCTGCGCCGCCCGGGCCACCTCTACCTGCTACACCGCGTCACCTACTGTGTGGCGGACGCGCGGCTGCCCAAGGTCTTCGCCTGGGTGTACCGGCACGAGCTGAAGCACAAGGCCGTGATGCTGCGCTGCCACGCCGTGCTGGTGTCCAAGCCCGAAAAGGCGCAGGCTATGGCCCTGCTGCTCTACCAGACGTCGGCCAACGCGCTGGCGGAATTTAAACGCCTCAAGCGGCGGGACGACGCGCGTCACCAGCAGCAGGAGCTGGTGGGTGCACACACCATCCCGCTAGTACCGCTCCGCAAGCTGCTCCTGCACGGACCCTGCTGCTATAAACCGCCAGTGGAGCGCAGTCGCAGTGCGCCCAAGCTCGGCTCCATCACCGAGGACCTACTCGGCGAACAACAGGAGCAGGAGCTGCAGGAGGAAGAAGAGGAAGAGGAGCACCCCGAGGGCTGCCCGGAGGAAGAGGAGAACCATGTGGCAGAGGGAGATCCAGCAGAGGAGGCCGAGGCTCAGCGGGCGGTGGTGGTCGCCATGCACTTTGAGTGCGGGGACTTGTTGGACACTCTGGAGAATGGCCGTGGGGAGGCGCTAGGGGGCGGCGGGGGCTCCCTGGGCCCGGGGGCCGGGCCGCCACCTCTGCTGCTGGGCAGCGCCTCCGACATGAAGGCTGAGCTGTCGCAACTTATTAGCGACCTGGGCGAGCTCAGCTTCGGCAACGACGTGCGCACCCTGCAGGCCGACTTGCGGGTGACGCGCCTGCTGTCGGGCGACAGCACAGGCAGCGAGAGCTCCATCGAGGGCGGGGGCCCTGACGCCACCGCCGGGGACTCGTCCGGCCAGGCCGACGGCGCCAGTGCAGACGAGCCCCACTCGGGCTGAGCTTCTGCGCGCGTCGCCGGCGCTCCAACGTGGCTACCCATCAGTGGTCCCGACAACCTCCCTGTCCCTTGCCCGCCCCAGGAAAGGGAAAATGGGGCATTCGGGGCCCTTCCTACACTTGGAGCCCAGGCCCAGCGTTCCCCGTGACCGCTTCCCCCTACCTCCCCGCCCCCGCTCCCGCCCCAGCACTTCTGGCTCTATTGCGCTTGGGGATGCGGGGAGATGTGAGGGGAAAGCCCCGCTAGGAGGGAGAGAGAGGCAGCCCTCTGGGGTACGGGTGAAGGAAGGCTGGCTGAAGTTGCTGGTCTCAGGCCGTAGGTGCCTGGCCAGTTTCCTGTTTGTGGGGCACTGGGGCTGAGGAGGAGGGGTTCACTTCCTCCTCCTACCCCCAGGGAGAGGCCCTGCGCTGTCACTGACATCTCATTAAAAAAAAAAAAAGAATTTGCTCTCAAGGTGTTTGAGGCTTTATGCAACCCTTTAGCCCTCGGTTCTTTTTGGTGTAAGAACTCCGGCTGTTTACCTCAGACTCAGACCCCTGAAATTTTGCCAAATTCCTCACATAACTGTTTGGGGGGGGGGAGATGAAGGAGAGTTGCATTTTGTTTACAGTTAAAGACATCTAATATCTTAAAAAGGAGTTTTCCTTTAGAAACACACACACGCCCTTCCTCTTGCTGAAACGATCTCACTCCATGATACTGTGTAAAATATTTTTGCACTGTTGTGAAGTATTTTTGACTTTTTTCTGTACATAACTGTGTTCTCAGAGCTGAATGTTTATATCTTTTGCTGTGCAAAAGAAACACGTAAAATGTTGTTCAGTTGTATATACAGAAATGTGTATAAAACATTTTGTTATTTTTTAAAAGTAGCACTGTTCTGGTTCTGTTTTGCACGCCACTGGGGAGAGAATAAAGAGGAAAATTTAACAGAACAGGTGAGCGTCTGGAACTGCTGCGTTGGGGTGGGAGAGGCTGTGTCCAACCCTGGGATGATGTCATAGGACAGTCTTTGGCCTTTCTTGTGCTTGGAGAGAATTAGGAAAGGAAGGTCCACTTTATGCGCCATCTGGGGCCTTCCTGGACCTCCACAACTCCAGGTGCTGGGTCTGGGACCAGCCTTTTCATGTATTATCCTGTATTTGTCACTAATTGAGTTGTGGGAGTGTGGTCTTTTTCTGGTCTTTTGGAGAGGCCAGAGTGAGCTCCATATCACACTCTCAGACCTGTGAGGTTATTTTTGGAGGAGTGACTTCCAGGTCTGCCGAGATTTTACCACCTCCTTCTGTGGGCCATGCAAGTAATCAAGCGTAAGGAGACTACCTTATCTTTTCCATTACAAACAGTTCAGGGAGCTTTAAAGATGAACTAGAAACCCAAAGAGGAGTTCTCTGAGGAGTGAGGCCATCTCTGTTTTTCCTGGGAGGAAAACCAAGTAGAGAGAAAAGTTGACAAGTCCCGATCCTGGTGTGAGTGAGTCACGGTGCAGGTGGGCGGGTGGCTGCGCAGGCTGCAGAGCCCATTTCCTTCCCTTCTACAACCCAGCGTGACCCAGTGGGGGGATAGCGCGAAGGTCGAGGTGGAGAGGAGCTGTTAGAGCGCGGTCTGGGTGTGCATGTTTCAGCGCTTTCATGCTTTCTGTGTGTTTGTTTCTGTTGTAAACTCCAAACAGATGTCTCTAGTTTGGCTACACCCGATCAGCTGGAAGTTGTAATAAGATGCTGCCAAAACTGTGCCTTCTGCAAATTATATTTTCCTTTTGCCCCTTCGGGCCTCTCTTCCTGTGTTGCAGAAATGGATCTCACTCCTGGCCTTCCCTGGTGTCCTGAGGCCACTTTGCTTTGTTTTCATCATAAATATGTTCCAAGCAGCTAGACCTAGAAATCCTAAGGAGTCTGGAATTCACTGAACCACAGAGGAAAGGGGGGGGTGAAAGATTTTCTTCCTAATTAACCGAATGGTTCAGGCATAGAACTGTCTTTAAGAAAGAAAAGCAAAGGGGGCGAGTTATTTAAAAAAAAGATATATATGTATCTTTTTTTATATATAGAATATTTCTTCTATATATATAGAATATATATAAATATTTCTTTTTTTGTGTATATATATATATATGAAAGATTTTCTTCCTAATTAATGGGAATGGTTCAGGCATAGAACTATCTTTAAGAAAGAAAAGCAAAAGGGGCAAGCTATATATCTTTTTTTTTTTCTTTTTGAGACGGAGTTTCGCTCTTGTCACCCAGGCTGGAGTGCGGTGGCACGATCTCAGCTCACTGCAACCTCTACCTCCTGGGTTCAAGCAATTCTCCTGCCTCAGCCTCCCAAGTAGCTGGGATTAGAGGCATGCGCCACCACGCCTGGCTAATCTTGTATTTTTAGTAGAGACTGAGTTTCCCCATGTTGGTCAGGCTGGTCTTGAACTCCCGACCTCAGATGATCTGCCCACCTCAGCCTCCCAAAGTGCTGGGATTACAGGCGTCAGCCACTGCACCCGGCTGAGTGGAAAACATTGCAAACATTACAAAAAAAAAATTCAGTCTCTTCTTAAGGGCATTAGACAAGGTCCAGGCCTTTGAATCTATTGTATTTTGGCCTGGTTGTGAGCCCCGATCCCTCTCCCTGATAACTCAGATACACATCATTGAATGACATTAAAAACCCCAGCTAGAGAGAGGTCAGGAAAGTCCAGTCTCAGCCCACCCACCCATCCCAGCCCTTCCACACCAGTGCGCTCACCTGATAAGCAGAGGGCTGTGTGGGCCATCACTAGCCTGTGTGACTCTATTTCACTTTTGAAATTATTCCCATGCATAGCCAAGTTCCTCTGCTGTTTGAAACCAATGAAGAGGTGAGACAGAGTGAAGATAATACGGCTAATACTTGGGAGGCAGGCAGGGTCTGTGCGTCTTCATGGCAGGGTCTGTGTGTCCTGTGAGAATATCAGTGTTGGCTTTCATCTGTGACTGATAGGCATGTGGTGATTGGTCCAAAAGTTCAGGCAAATGGCATTGAAACCAACACCATCAATAAATATAAAGCAGCCATCTCTTTAAAGTCTGACATTTCCTCTTACGTGATTTATAAATAGGAAGGGGGGCTTGAAGGCTGAGGAGGAGGAAGAAGAAAATAAGCAGGCTGGAAAGAGCCAGCTCCCTTCCTCCTCCGTCTGTGCCCTCCCCATCTCTCCTTCCTCCCCTCTGCTTTTTGGCATCGATCCCCACTGCACCCCGGAGCTCTGACTGATGTAATTCTAGAAGAGATGCAAAGGTGACACGTGATTCACCTCTTCTTGCTTCTCAGTCTTCCAGGGATGATATCACTAGAGTAAGAAGACATGTTTTGAATGAAAATAAAAGAAAGACCCTAAAACTACTTTGCTCCTGGAGCTCAGAGGGAAAAGAATGGAGCAACAAAAGCAAAGCTAAGTCATTAGATAAAATACACCTTCCAGAAAACACTTGAAGTCTGGTTTACTCATCAAATTTAGCTTTTCCTTCTTGCAAAGTGAGGCTCTTGTTTCTTCATGACTTAACCTGATGGTACTTTAAATGCAGTGAGACACTTTCCACATTCTTTCCCAGCCTAGGTCATGCTCCATGTTCAACAATGCAGTGTTGACTGCATGAGAAACAGAGTGGCTTCCGGCAGCGTGCAGTCACCCAGGGGAGGCAGTGTGAGTCGGGGAGGAGGCATTCATCCACTTCTCACAGCACAAACATCCCAGGTTCACTTCTACCATTTGTTGCATATGTGAGCAGGAAGGTGGGAGGAATAAAATGGCATAAAATAAACAGTAGTGTTTCATACCCTCCCAACTATTACAGCTTCAGAGAACCCCCTCCACACACACGTGTGTGTGCACGTACATGGTTTCCCTAAAGAAACACCTCTCGCTGCCCCACAGTCAGCAGAACAGATTCTAAACAAATTTAAAAGGCTCTGTTATACTAAGAAAGCACAATGCCCTCCCAGGGGACAGAACTGTTTTTGAGGGTTCTGCCTGTGAATAGAGAGACCACTGGTTGGTAGAATCTACCCCTGGCACCACATTGGAGATTTAAAAATCTCACTGGAGTTGCCAAGGATTATGAGAAACATGCAAATTCTATTAGGAGCAAGTCGCTGTCTTTTCTAACAGGATTTAGTAATTTAATAAGCAGACTCTTTCCTCTGTGTGGTATGATCAGTAGTCCAGCATCTGCTGCCGAGTGATGTATGACCGAGCTAGAAATGTGCAGGGACTGCTGGGGTAGGAGCTGTGGCTGACACATGGGAAACTACTCAGGGCTCCAGGCAGCCAGGAGGGTGCTCGGCCCAGGGTGCTCTGCACTCTCTGCTCCAGGCTTGTTGCACATGGCCACTGTCTTAGTCCATTTAGTATTGCTATAAAGGAATACCCGAGGCTGGGTTATTTATTTATTTATTTATTTATTTATTTATTTATTTTTTATTTTTTATTTATTTATTTTTTAAACCATTATTAGTCAAACATTATTATTATTTTTATTATACTTTAAGTTCTAGGGTACATGTGTACAACGTGCAGGTTTGTTACATATGCCATGTTGGTGTGCTACACCCATTAACTCGTCATTTACATTAAGTATATTTCCTAATGCTATCCCTCCTCCCTCCCCCCAATAGGACCGGGTGTGTGATGTTCCCCTTCCTGTGTCCAAGTGATCTCATTGTTCAGTTCCCACCTATGAGTGAGAACATGTGGTTTTTGGTTTTCTGTTCTTGTGATAGTTTGCTGAGAATGATGGTTTCCAGCTGCCTCCATGTCCCTACAAAGGACACAAACTCATCCTTTTTTATGGCTGCATAGTATTCCACGGTGTATATGTGCCACTTTTTCTTAATCTAGTCCGTCACTGATGGACATTTGGGTTGATTCCAAGTCTTTGCTATTGTGAATAGTGCCGCAATAAACATATGTGTGCATGTGTCTTTATAGCAGCATGATTTATAATCCTTTGGTTATATACCCAGTAATGGGATGGCTGGGTCAAATGGTATTTCAGTTTTAGATCCTTGAGGAATTGGCACACTGTTTTCCACAATGGTTGAACTAGTTTACAGTCCCACCAACAGTGTAAAAGTGTTCCTATTTCTCCACATCCTCTCCAGCACCTGTTGTTTCCTGACTTTTTAATGATTGCCATTCTAACTGGTGTGAGATGGTATCTCATTGTGGTTTTGATTTGCATTTCTCTGATGGTGAGTGATGATGAGCATTTTTTCATGTGTCTGTTGACTGTATGAATGTCTTCTTTCGAGAAGTGTTTGTTCATATCCTTTGCCCACTTTTTGATGGGGTTGTTTGTTTTTTTCTTGTAAATTTGTTTGACTTCTTTGTAGGTTCTGGATATTAGCCTTTTGTCAGATCAGTAGATTGCAAAAATTTTCTCCCATTCTGTAGGTTGCCTGTTCACTCTGATGGTAGTTTCTTTTACTGTGCAGAAGCTCTTTAGTTTAATTAGATCCCATTTGTCAATTTTGACTTTTGTTGCCGTTGCTTTTGGTGTTTTAGACATGAAGTCCTTGCCCATGCCTATGTCCTGAAGGGTATTGCCTAGGTTTTCTTCTAGGGTTTTTATGGTTTTAGGTCTAACATTTAAGTCTCTAATCCATCTTGAATTAATTTTCGTATAAGGAGTAAGGAAAGGATCCAGCTTCAGCTTTCTACTTATGGCTACCCAATTTTCCCAGCACCATTTATTAAATAGGGAATCCTTTCCCCATTTCTTGTTTTTCTCAGGTTTGTCAAAGATCAGATGGCTGTAGATGTGTAGTATTATTTCTGAGGACTTTGTTCTGTTCCATTGGTCTATATCTCTGTTTTGGTACCAGTACCATGCTGTTTTGGTTACTGTAGCTTTGTAGTATAGTTTGAAGTCAGGTAGCATGATGCCTCCAGCTTTGTTCTTTTTGCTTAGGATTGTCTTGGCAATACAGGGTCTTTTTTTGGTTCCATGTGAACTTTAGAGCAGTTTTTTTTTTCCCAATTCTGTGAAGAAAGTCATTGGTAGCTTAATGGGGATGGCATTGAATCTATAAATTACCTTGGGCAGTATGGCCATTTTCACGATATTGATTCTTCCTATCCATGAGCATGTTATGTCCTTCCATTTGTTTGTGTTCTCTTTTATTTCACTGAGCAGTGGTTTGTAGTTCTCCTTGAAGAGGTCCTTTACATCCCTTGTAAGTTGGATTCCTAGGTATTTTATTCTCTTTGAAGCAATTGTGAATGGGAGTTCCTTCATGATTTGGTTCTCTGTCTGTTACTGGTGTATAAGAATGCTTGTGATTTTTGCACATTGATTTTGTATCCTGAGAGTCTGCTGAAGTTGCTTATCAGCTTAAGGAGATTTTGGGCTGAGACGATGGGGTTTTCTAAATTTACAATCATGTCATCTGCAAACAGGGACAATTTTACTTCTTCTTTTCCTAACTGAATACCCTTTATTTCTTTCTCTTACCTGATTGCCCTAGCCAGAACTTCCAACACTATGTTGAATAGGAGTGGTGAGAGAGGGCATCCCTGTCTTGGGTCAGTTTTCAAAGGGAATGCTTCCAGTTTTTGCCCATTTAGTATGATATTGGCTGTGGGTTTGTCATAAATAGGTCTTATTATTTTGAGATATGTTCCATCAATACCGAATCTATTGAGAGTTTTTAGCACGAAGGGCTGTTGAATTTTGTCAAAGGACTTTTCTGCATCTATTGAGATAATCATGTGGTTTTTGTCTTTGGTTCTGTTTATATGCTGGATTACATTTATTGATTCGCGTATGCTGAACCAGCCTTGCATCCCAGGAATGAAGCCCACTTGATCATGGTGGATAAGCTTTTTGATGTGCTGCTGGATTCGGTTTGCCAGTATTTTATTGAGGATTTTTGCATTGATGTTCATCAGGTACATTAGTCTAAAATTCTCTTTTTTTGTTGTGTCTCTGCCAGGCTTTGGTATCAGGATGATGTTGGCCTCATAAAATGAGTTAGGGAGGATTCCCTCTTTTTCTGTTGATTGGAATAGTTTCAGAAGGAATGGTACCAGCTCCTCCTTGTACCTCTGGTAGAATTCGGCTGTGAATCTGTCTGGTCCTGGACTTTTTTTGATTGGTAGGCTATTAAGTATTGCCTCAATTTCAGAGCCTGCTATTGGTCTGTTCAGGGATTCAACTTCTTCCTGGTTTAGTCTTGGGAGAGTGTAAGTGTCCAGGAAATAATCCATTTCTTCTAGATTTTCTAGTTTATTTGCGTAGAGGTGTTTATAGTATTTTCTGAGGGTAGTTTGTATTTCTGTGGGGTCGGTGGTGATATCCCCTTTATCATTTTTTATTGTGTCTATTTGATTCTTCTCTCTTTTCTTCTTTATTAGTCTTGCTAGCAGTCTATCAATTTTGTTGATCTTTTCAAAAAACCAGCTCCTGGATTCATTGATTTTTTGGAGGGTTTTTTCTGTCTCTCTATCTCCTTCAGTTCTGCTCTGATCTTAGTGATTTCTTGCCTTCTGCTAGCTTTTGAATGTGTGTGCTCTTGCTTCTCTAGTTCTTTTAATTGTGATGTTAGGGTGTCAATTTTAGATCTTTCCTGCTTTCTCTTGTGGGCATTTAGTGCTATAAATTTCCCTCTACACACTGCTTTAAATGTGTCCCAGAGATTCTGGTATGTTGTATCTTGGTTCTCATTGGTTTCGAAGAACATCTTTATTTCTGCCTTCATTTTGTTATGTACCCAGTAGTCATTCAGGAGCAGGTTGTTCAGTTTCCATGTAGTTGAGTGGTTTTGATTGAGTTTCTTAGTCCTGAGTTGTAGTTTAATTGCACTGCAGGCTGAGAGACAGGTTGTTATAACTTCTGTTCTTTTACATTTGTTGCGGAGTGCTTTACTTCCAACTATGTGGTCAATTTTGGAATAAGTGCAATGTGGTGCTGAGAAGAATGTATATTCTGTTGATTTGGGGTGGAGAGTTCTGTAGATGTCTATTAGGTCCGCTTGGTGCAGAGTTGAATTCTTTTTTTTTTTTTTTATATATATATATATATATTTTATTTTTTGACACAGGATCTCACTCTGTAGCCCAGGCTGGAGTGCAGTAGTGAAATCTGGACTCACTGCAACCTCAGCCTCCCAAGTATCTGGGACTACAGTTGCATGCCACCATTCCAGACTAAATTTGTACTTTTAGTAGAGATGAGAATTTCACCATGTTTGCCAGGCTGGTGTCGAACTTCTACCCTCAAGTGGTCCACACACCTTGGCCTCCCAAAGTGCAAGGATTACAGGTGTGAACCACTATGCCTGGCACATTTTATATTAAATTGACAAATTTCATAAATATACAACAAACCGAAGATGTTACAAGAAAAATAATGGAGAAACTGAATAGTTCTAAACCTATTAGAGGACATACATTTATTACTATTCTATTTTCTGTAAAGAAAGCTCTAGATACCAATGGCATTCCTGCTGCAAACTGTCTAATATACAATACAAATAACACCAATATTAAACTCTTTCAAATGTATAAAATTCAAACTTTTTTCCAACTTGTTTTTTGAGGTCAGAATAACCATGATAGTATATTTATTTTAAAAAAAACTCACAAAAGTTACAGTTCACTTTCTTTCATGTACATAGGTACAATACCATCAAATTAAGTCCAGTGACATATGAAAAAGGCAGTACATTATGGTCAAGTGGTGATTATTCCAGAAAAGCTAGAATGTTTTGTATTTCATAGTCAGTGCATTTCCTCACAATAGCAAGAGGAGGGGGAGAGAGAGAGAAAGAGAGAGGGATCAAGATCAAATCATCATCTCAATATATGTGAAAACATAATTTTATATAATTTAGCAACCACACATGATTAAAACCTCTTACAAATCTAGGACACAAAGGCTCTTCCTTAAATGTATGATAAGTAGCTCAAAATCCTGCAGTAAACACCAGGGTACATAGTAGATTTTTAAGTTTGGCTCCTAAACTTGGAAATAGGTAGAGGATAACAAAATGGCTACTTCTGTTCAACACTGTGCTGGATGTCAGTGCCAGTACAATAAGGCAAGGAAAAAAATGTGTGTGTGTGTGTGTGTGTGTGTATATATGTGTGTGTGTTTGTGTGTATGATGTTTCCCAAGAAATAATCATTACTAAATGACATGAATGCATATGTAGAAAACCCAAATAATCTATAAATATTAGAATAAATTAATAAATTTAATAGAATAGCTGCATAAAACAGTAAATAAACAAAAACCAAATCACTTTTATTTCTGTACACCGGAAGCAAGCAACTAGAAAATACAATTTTAAAATTACCATTTATAATAGCATGAAAATATGTCCTGGAATAAATCTAAGGAGATGTATGCAAGGTATATACACTGAAAATTATGTAATGCTAAATAAAGGAAATAATATTTTAATAAATAAAAAAATACATAGCATTCATGGGATAGATTACCCAATATAGTAAAGATGTAATTGCTTTCTTAATCAGTCTATGGATTTAATGAAATTTTAATCAGCACTTCAGTAGTTTATGTGTGGGTATGTGTAGTATACAAAGCAGACTCTGAAGTTTATAGAAAAATGAAAAGGGCCAAGAGAAACTAAGACAGTCTTGAGAATAACATGTCTGGATGCCTTGTGTACTACCAGATGTTGAACTTATTATAGAGCTATAGTAATTCATGCAATTTAGTATTAACTAAAAATCAATGTATTAAAAATCTGTAATCTACTTGTGGCACCTCAATATGTGGCAGAATACAAATATGTAAATTCTGTTATACATAGAAAACTAAAGCAGATCAGTGGACATGCTATCAACATTGACCTCTATTGAATTCAGCAAATCAATTATTTGTAAACCTTTTATACAGATTGCTATGAGCTGAATTGTGACCATCCCCCTTGCCCCGCCAATCCATATGTTAAAGTACTAACTCCAAGGACCTCAGAATGTAAATTTATTTGGAGCTAAGTCCTTTAAAAAAGTAATTAAAGTAAAATGAGTTCATAAGTGTAGGCTGTAGTTTAATATGAGTGAAAAGATTACAAAAGGAGATTAGGACACAGACAGACAGACACAGAGGAAAACACCAGATTAAGAAACCAGAGGAAGATGGCATCTACAAGCCAAGGAAAGACATCTTATAAGAAACCAACTCTACCAACACCTTAATCTCAGACTTCTAAGCCCCAGAACTGTGAGAAAATAAATTTATGTTGTATAAGCCACCTAATCTGTGATACTTATGGCAGCCCTAGCAAACTAATACACAGATCTGATTCAAAATGAACAGCCAATTGAAAAGGGTGATTTAAAAATTCCCATTTGTATTAGCAATGAAGAAAATAATGTACCTAGGACACATAATTTTGATTTGTTATTAAAATGCTATATAAAAGTCAAATTAAAATGAAGATATATAACATTTTCATGAATCTGAAGACTCAATATTGTAAGAGTCATAACATCAAAGCAATTCCAGGAAATATTGTAGTAACTTTTTAAATCTATTTGATGATGTGATGAGGAAATTTTGCTGTGTTGCTGCAATATGATTCATCTTTCTAATGTTATGCCTTAAATAATTTAAACATAGTTTTTCAAATCTATTTTTCCAGTTCTTAGCATGATAACTATTTTTTTTGTTAAATTTGTTGATACTTCTCATAATAGTAATATTGTTCAATTTATAATTTTCTTTTTTTTTTTTAATTTATTTATTATTATTAAACTTCAAGTTGTAGGGTACATGTGCACAACGTGCAGGTTTGCTACATATGTATACTTGTGCCATGTTGGGGCCAATATTCAACATTCTTAAAGAAAAGAATTTTAAACCCAGAATTTTATATCCAGCCAAACTAAGTTTCATAAGTGAAGGAGAAATAAAATCCTTTACAGATAAGCAAGTGCTTAGAGATTTTGTCACCACTAGGCCTGCCTTACAAGAGACCCTGAAGGAAGCACTAAACATGGAAAGGAACAACCGGTACCAGCCATTGCAAAAACATGCCAAAATGTAAAGACCATCAAGGCTAGGAAGAAACTGCATCAACTAACGAGCAAAATAACCAGTTAATATCATAATGGCAGGATCAAGTTCACACATAACAATCTTAACCTTAAATGTAAATGGACTAAATGCTCCAATTAAAAACACAGACTGGCAAACTGGATAAAGAGTCAAGACCCATCAGTCTGCTGTATTCAGGAGACCCATCTCACACGCAGAGACATACATAGGCTCAAAATAAAGGGATGGAGGAAGATTTACCAAGCAAATGGAGAACAAAAAAAGCGGGGGTTGCAATACTAGTCTCTGATAAAACAGACTTTAAACCATCAAAGATCAAAAGAGACAAAGAAGGCCATTACATAATGGTAAAGGGATCAATTCAACAGGAAGAGCTAACTATCCTAAATATATATGCACCCAATACAGGAGCACCCAGATTCATAAAGCAAGTCCTTAGAGACTTACAAAGAGACTTAGACTCCCATACAATAATAATGGGAGACTTCAACACTCCACTGTCAACATTAGACAGATCAACGAGACAGAAAGTTAACAAGGATATCCAGGAATTGAACTCATCTCTGCAGCAAGCAGACCTAATAGACATCTATAGAACTCTCCACCCCAAATCAACAGAATATACATTCTTCTCAGCACCACATCGTACTTACTCCAAAATTGACCACGTAATTGGAAGTAAAGCACTCCTCAGCAAATGTACAAGAACAGAAATTATAACAAACTGTCTCTCAGACCACAGTGCAATCAAATTAGAACTCAGGACTAAGAAACTCCATCAAAACCGCTCAACTACATGGAAACTGAACAACCTGCTCCTGAATGACTACTGGGTACATAACGAAATGAAGGCAGAAATAAAGATGTTCTTTGAAACCAATGAGAACAAAGATACAACATACCAGAATCTCTGGGACACATTTAAAGCAGTGTGTAGAGGGAAATTTATAGCACTAAATGCCCACAAGAGAAAGCAGGAAAGATCTAAAATTGACACTCTAACATCGCAATTAAAAGAACTAGAGAAGCAAGAGCAAACACATTCGAAAGCTAGCAGAAGGCAAGAAATAATTAAGATCAGAGTTGAATTCAATTCCTGGATATCCTTGTTAACTTTCTGTCTCGTTGATCTAATGTTGACAGTGGGGTGTTAAAGTCTCCCATTATTATTGTATGGGAGTCTAAGTCTCTTCATAAGTCTCTAAGGATGTGCTTTATGAATCTGGGTGCTCCTGTATTGGGTGCATATATATTTAGGATAGTTAGCTCTTCCTGATGAATTGATCGCTTTACCATTATGTAATGGCTTTCTTTGTCTCTTTTGATCTTTGATGGTTTAAAGTCTGTTTTATCAGAGACTAGGATTGCAACCCCTGCTTTTTTTTTGTTTTCCATTTGCTTGGTAGATCTTCCTCCATCCTTTTATTTTGAGCCTATGTGTGTCTCTGCATGTGAGATGGGTCTCCTGAATATAGCAAACTGGTGGGTCTGACTCTTTATCCAATTTGCCAGTCTGTGTCTTTTAATTGGAGCATTTAGTCCATTTACATTTAAGGTTAATATTGTTATATGTGAACTCGATCCTGTCATTATGATATTAGCTGGTTATTTTGCTCGTTAGTTGATGCCGTTTCTTCCTAGCATTGATGGTCTTTACATTTTGGCATGTTTTTGCAATGGCTGGTACCAGTTTTCCTTTCCATGTTTAGTACTTCCTTCAGGATCTCTTGTAGGGCAGGCCTGGTGGTGACAAAATCTCTAAGCATTTGCTTGTCTGTAAAGAATTTTATTTCTCCTTCACTTATGAAACTTAATTTGCCTGGATATAAAATTCTGGGTTGAAAATTCTTTTCTTTAAGAATGTTAAATATTGGCCCCCACTCTCTTCTGGCTTGTAGAGTTTCTGCCGAGAGATCCGCTGTTAGTCTGATGGGCTTCCCTTTGTGGGTAACCCGACCTTTCTCTCTGGCTGTCCTTAACATTTTTTCCTTCATTTCAACTTTGGTGAATCTGACAATTATGTGTCTTGGAGTTGCTCTTCTTGAGGAGTATCTTTGTGGCATTCTCTGTGTTTCTTGAATTTGAATGTTGGCCTGCCTTACTAGATTAGGGAAGTTCTCCTGGATGATATCCTGCAGAGTGTTTTCCAACTTGGTTCCATTTTCCCCGTCACTTTCAGGCACACCAGTCAGACGTAGATTTGGTCTTTTCACATAATCCCATATTTATTAGAGGCTTTGTTCATTTCTTTTTACTCTTTTTTCTCTACACTTCTATTCTTGCTTCATTTCACTCATTTGATCTTCAATCACTGATACTGTTTCTTCCAGTTGATCGAGTCGGTTACTGAAGCTTGTGCATTTGTCACGTGGTTCTCGTGTCATGGTTTTCATCTCTATCAGTTCGTTTATGGTCTTCTCTGCATTGATTATTCTAGTTATCCATTCTTCCATTCTTTTTTCAAGGGTTTTAGTTTCTTTGTGCTGGGTACATAGTTCCTCCTTTAGCTCTGAGAAGTTTGATCGACTGAAGCCTTCTTCTCTCAACTCATCAAAGTCATTCTCCGTCCAGCTTTGTTCCATTGCTGGTGATGAGCTGCTTTCCTTTGGAGGGGGAGATGCGCTCTGATTTTTTGAATTTCCAGCTTTTCTGCACTCCTTTTTCCCCATCTTTGTGGTTTTATCTGCCTTTGGTCTTTGATGATGGTGACATACTGATGGGGTTTTGGTGTGGGTGTCCTTTCTGTTTGTTAGTTTTCCTTCTAACAGACAGGACCCTCAGCTGCAGGTCTGTTGGAGTTTGCTTGAGGTCCACTCCAGACCCTGTTTGCCTGGGTATCAGCAGTGGAGGCTGCAGAAGATAGAATATTGCTGAACAGTGAGTGTTGCTGTCTGATTCTTGCTCTGGAAGCTTCGTCTCAGAGGTGTACCCAGCCGTGTGAGGTGTGAGGTGTGAGGTGTTGGTCTGCACCTAGTGGGGGATGTCTCCCAGTTAGGCTACTCAGGGGTCAGGGACCCACTTGAGCAGGCAGTCTGTCCATTTTCAGATCTCAACCTCCATGCTGGGGGAACCACTGCTCTCTTCAAAGCTGTCAGACAGGGACATTTGCATCTGCAGAGGTTTCTGCTGCTTTTTGTTTAGCTATGCCCTGTCCCCAGAGGTGGAGTCTACAGAGGCAGGCAGGCCTCTTTGAGCTGCGTTGGGCTCCACCCAATTTGAGCTTCCCGGTGGCTTTGTTTACCTACTTAAGCCTCAGCAATGGCGGGCACCCCTCCCCGAGCCTGGCTGCCACCTTGCAGTTAGATCTCAGACTGTTGTGCTGGCAATGAGGGAGGCTCTGTGGGCGTGGGACCCTCCTGGCCAGGTGTGGGATATAATCTCCTGGTGTGCCGTTTGCTAAGACCCTTGGTAAAGCACAGTATTAGGGTGGGAGTTACATGATTTTCCAGGTGTTGTGTGTCTCAGTTTCTCTTGGCTAGGAAAAGGAATTCCCTTCCCCCTTGTGCTTCCCAGGTGAGGCGATGCCTCGCCCTGCTTCAGCTCTCGCTGGTTGGGCTGCACCCGCTGACAAGCACTGACTGTCAGACACACCCCAGTGAGATGAACCCGGTACCTCAGTTGAAAATGCAGAAATCACCCATCTTCTGTGTCACTCAGGCTGGGAGCTGGAGGCTGGAGCTGTTCCTATTTGGCCATCTTGGGTGCCCCCAATTTATTTATATTTATTTATTTATTTATTCAGAGACAAAGTTTCACTCTTGCTGCCCAGGCTAGAGTGCAATAGCATGATCTTGGCTCACTGCAACCTCCACCTCCCAGGTTCAAGTGATTTTCCTGCCTCAGCCTCCCGAGTAGCTGGGAGTACAGGCGTCCTCCACCTCGCCTGGCTAATTTTGTATTTTTTTTTAGTAGAGATGGGGTTTCACCATGTTGGTCAGGCCGGTCTTGAACTCCTGACCTCAGGTGATCCACCCGCCTTGGCCTCCCAAAGTGCTGGGATTACAGGCATGAGCCACCATGCCCAGCGAGGCTGGGTAATTTATAAAGAAAAGAGGTTTATTTGGCTTAAGGTTCTTTAGGCTGTACAAGAAGCATGGTGCCAGCTTCTGCTCTGGTGAGGCCTCAGGCTGCTTCCACTCATGGCAGGAGGTGAACTGGAGCAGAAATCACATGGCAAGAGGAAGGAAGCAAGAGAAGGGGAGAAGGGCAGTGCCAGGCTCTTTTGAACAACCTGCTGTCATGTGAGTGAGAGAGAACTCACTCATTGCCTCCATCTCCCCATAGGGAGAGCATTAATCTATTCATAAGGGATCCACCTCCATGACCCAATATCTCCCATTAGGCCCCACTTCGAACACTGGGATCAAATTTCAAGATGAAATTTGGGGGAACACACGTCCAAACTACAGCAGCCACACCTGGATCTGGCTTTACCAGTAGCCGGGGCCGTTTCTGTTCCTTCTGGCTCATCCCTGTGCATAGGCCCAGTGTCCCCTAGACCAAACCTCCACTGCTGGCTCCAAAGCTCTTGTGACCCAATTGGAGCAGCCTTGACTAACCATCGTCTTGGTGGTTTGAATGGTGAGAAGATGGCCCTGGAACTTGGCACTCCTTTCTTCCTCTTTCTTGAGCTGCTCGGTGGTACCAGAAAAGGACCTTGTTTTTAACCCCCATGGGGAGTGACACTTCTGAAGGCCTCTTCTTCTCCCCTCCTCTTCATCTCTAGCCCGTCCCGTTTCTCCATTTCACACCTCATTGCCCTATGGCCCAGCTCCCCACCTGAATTTCTCCTTTCCACAAACCTAGCTGAGATCTTATATTGCCTGAAAGAAAAGATAGCCCAGGCTTTAAGGGAAAATCAAACAATCAAACCAAACACATAGGCATCAGCCAGCACCAATCCTGCAATTCCAGGGCATGCTCAGGGACCAAGACCCATGGGTCCAAACTCCTAGACTGATGCGCGTTTTATAGGCCTCCAGTTATCTTATTATTTTTTGAGACAGAGTCTTTCTCTGTTGCCCAGGCTGGAGTGCAGTGGTGTGATCTTCACTCAATGCAACCTCTGCCTCCAGGGTTCAAGTGATTCTCCTGCCTCAGCCTCTAAGTAGCTGGGATTACAGGCGTGTACCACCACGCCCAGCTATGTTTTTAAATTTTTAGTAGAGGTGAGGTTTCGCTGTGTTGGCCAGGCTGGTCTCGATCTCCTGATCTCAAGTGATCTGCCCACCTTGGCCTCCCAAAGTACTGGAATTATAGGCGTGAGCCACTGCGCCCAGCCTAGGCCTCAAGTTTTTATGGCATATAAATAAATTGTTAGCTTTGGGATGGCAGAAACTGGCATTTGGATTTCCCCTTACTTTCCCCTTTGTTTGTATCCCCTCATTTCATACACGGTAGATGCTTGATGAGAACTATTTCTGATGTTGTTCACCAACCCCCCCATTCCCCAGACCAAGTGTGAATGAATACGTACTGGGTGCATGATGCTGGAGGTGAGGAGGCTGGGCGTCTGTCTTCCTGGGGAGAATGCTGCTGGTGAGGGGGGTGGCAGCCCCCAGGGGAACTTCGTCTTCTTTTGCCCCCACCCTTGGGATCTGGTGTGGTGAGACCCCATCCTAGAAGAGTGGGTCTATTTTGTGCATGGAGAAGCTCTTGCAATTGTATCATTGTTATGAATCATCTGTGTCCTTCCTGGTTGGCTGAATTCTTCAAGGACAGGCATATGTCTCAGGCAGCTCTGATTTACCACACTTAACACAGGGTCTGGCACCTAGTAGGTACTCAGGAAATGCAAAGGAAGGGGTAAAGGAGTGATTCCACTCCAGGAGAGGAGAACAGGTCTAATCAAGCTCAAGGTCACTGTCCAGAAATAGGAACCAAGGTTTCAAGGATATATGTTTGGTGAGGAGGGAAGATTGGAAATCATTCAATTCCTCAACTCTCCATGAGGTATATTTAATTCCCAAGAATTTCCTTGGAATGTCCCTGACCTTCTAGGGAGGGGTGGTTCTGGTTTGGAGAAGGATGGTTTATTTGGAATCGACTTTGAGTGGAATTGGAGTCTTATCCCTGCTCATCCCAGCCCCAAATTAACTGCCCAAATCTCCCTAAATTGTGCCCAGTGAAGACTCAAACAATGTGACGGTGTGGCAGAAAGCCAGGGAGATACGGGTCCAGGCCTGGAGTGCCCTGGACTTCCTCAGTGTGTGAGTCACTCAAGTCACTTCCACTCTCCATCCCCTGGATCCTAACAGGTAAAGCGGGTGCCCTGTGTCAGACAATAGCAAGACTTTCACTATTGTGACGTAAAGAAGCCAAGGTTAAGGTCAAGAGTGTTTCTCCCTCCCCCCTTTCCCTAGCAGGACAAAACAGAAGAAGCCTCTGACTATGGGCTAGACACTGTCTCGGGCTCTGAGGACAGAGCTAGTCTTCGGGACCTACGTTCCTGGACCTTCACCAACTCTGGTTTGGAAGTGACATTCCCTTGGCCAGGCCAGGAACCACCTGGTAGATATCCCTTTCATTACCTCAAAACTTAGAGGCCATGGTGGGTTCTGAAATGGGAACTGGCACTGAATCCAAGGGCCGAGTTAGGGCTCAGAGAAGTGCAATGACTTGCCTAAGATTACTCAGTCCCCTGACTCTAAGTCCTACACTCTTTTCCCTGAATCCTTTAAGGTGGGGATAAGTTAGTATGGAGGCAACCCAGGTACTGTCCAAGGAAACTCGGCAGAGCCTAAGCATCTGATCAAAGGCCACGAGGGCGTCTGGCAGCCGGGTGTCTGGGGCTTCTGGCAAGGGAGACCAAGACCCACTTGAGGAAGTCTGGGAAGAAGAGTGAGTTGTTGGCCTGGGAATGCTTCCCTGTCTGTCCTGCAGCAGGCTCCTCCTGCTCCAGGACTCACCCCCACCCTGGATTCTTTCTCTAAAACAGTTGGGTCTTGGCTGATGACTAGGGAGTCTCCCTACCCTCTGCTCCAGGATCAGCCAATCATGACTCACCAGCTCACTTCAAAATCTTGTACCCTCTTTCATCCTGAGAGCCAGACACAACCTCATCACCCCTTGGTTCCAATCCTTTCATTTTACGGATAGGGAAACTGAGACTCAGAGAGGGGAAAGGACTTATGCGTGTGCCACAGGAAGCTTACAACAGAGCCAGGATTAGAACCCAGGTTTTGTTTTCCCCAGTCTCTTTCTAAGATGCCACACTGCCCTCTTTCAGACACTCAGCAACAATGCAGGGAGCCCCACTGCCCTGGGGACACCAGTCAGTTGTATGTGTGTGGTTCTCACGCTGGTAAAGTCTCCACTTTTGCCACCTCAAGCTATTGTTCCTCAGTCTACAGTGAATATCCCAGACACTCGCCTAAATGACCTTTCCATGGACCTGACAGTTTAGTAGGGGACTCCTGAATATTAAAAGTCTTTGAGATCTAAAAGGCCAAATATTAAGGCTATTTTTAGGCACCATGATGGGAGGAGGCCAGAGTGGGCAGTAGCAAATATTTCAGTGCAGGGAGTACTTTTAATCACTTTGTAGATGTTCTTCTAACAACATAAGCCACATTCCTAAGGGTTCCAATCTTGCAGCTGAACTCCTGCCCAGAGAAAGAGAAAATGAAGTTTCCAAGGTCACATGAGTTCAAGGAGGGAGGGTGGGTAGGGACGCTGGGTCCTACATCAGCACTCTCTCAGTTCTGTGTTCCAGTTCAGGGCTTGCCAATGATTCCCAGGTACCATTTACAGATCTACAAAACCATCAGCAGTTCCTTACCCACAGCTTCTGTCTGTCCTCCCCCAAGGCTTCCCCTGTGGAGAAACCTGCCTTCATCTTTGTATGTCGACTTGCCCGCAGTGGCTCTGATTCCTCGGGGAACCCTCACTGGTGCTCACCACCTGATTTCCAGTAGAGGAGCTCATCTTTTCCCGAAAGACCAGCATGTGATTCGGTGCTACTGTTTGTGTCTGCACCAAACCACGCCGCTTGTCTGAAAGAGATGCACAGACACACCCAGGTGTATGAGGCTTTCCTTCTCTTATGTCTGCAGCAGTGGTTGCAGATGAAGGAAATTTACAGAGTCCATGGCTGGTCAGATCCTTTTGGAGGTGTCCACACTGATGAGATCAAAACAGATTCCAGTCATATACGATAAATCTGCCACTCCATTCCTCTGCCCTTGGTCTTAGCAAGTGTCCAACGTTACCTGACAAACGTGGAATTGGGGGCTGGATGGCGGAGGAGCTGGGGAAAAATATTCCTGTGGATGAGGCTGTAAGGTACAGCTAAGGAGAAAGGCATTTAAGATCCAGTTCTCGCGCTGGTTTTCCCACATGTTAACTCTTTGACCTTGGGCAGGCTTCCTTTTGGCACCAATTCTTTCTGTGAAATAGAGATGGTAGTACCTAATCAAACTCTCTCTCAGGTGGTGTTCAGGCTCCAAATCTAAATGTTGGGCCAGTAGGTGCCTCGTAAAGTGCGGTACAGGAAAGGAGTGGCTGCTGCTGGAGTATTCACACGGAAAGAATACAGTCTGGCTGAGAGAGCTTCAGTGAGGCTCGCCCACGTTGCCAGTGTGCCCACGGGTAGGAAGGCTTTCAGAAACATATCTCATGGCCCAAGATGGGAAAACTTGAAAAAAATGAAGTAATCTATTAAGAGTAGGAAGCAGTAGGTGGGTATTTGAATGGCAGGCTTCATGTGGAAAGATTGTGGGATAACTTTCCATCCGAAATGCTCAATATCCACATGGGCTGCATGGCCATCTCCAGCCCAGTCTCCTCCCTCAGCTGTGGCAGGAGAGCACGGCAGCTGCCCTGTGCTCTCTGGCTGCATTTTTATTTGTTCCATATAATGGGATTCATTTAGTCAGCATTTGATTATCAACCCGTATCAGTATTACTGATGTGATTAGTGTTCTATACTCAAGCACACACACGCACAACTGCCCAAAACTTTCCACAAATATTTGCAATTGTGATTTCATTTACCTCTCAAATAGATGCCTAGATGCCCTGAAATGGACACACATCCTCTTAAAGTAATTCTTCAGACTGATTGTTTTCTAGAAATGTGGAGGTTCTGAGGTTTTTCTTGGAGACATATGCAGAGAGAGTATACACAAGAACATGTGGAATCCTCTCATCCTGCTAGAACGGTGTGTGTGTGTGTGTGTGGGTGTGTGTGTTTCTGTGGGTATGCCTGGGACTGCGCTCTAGGGTGGATATAAGCTGTATTGTCAACTCAACCTGTTGTGCTTGGCGTTGGTGTGAAATGATCAGTGAAAACTCATAACGCAATGAGAGGGCTATGCTGATCCTCCCAGATCTCTGCCAAAACATCCTTCAGATCAATCATCCTTTCCTTTCCATTGTGCTCTGAGTTTTCTTCTTTGTTTCTTTTTAATATTAAATGTGATTATACAAATCGAAACCACTGATTCCCTTTGGGAATGCTCTGTATTGCTGGAGACCATGGTCCAAAGATGCCTACTGCTGTGATGACTGTGGATTCTTTTGCTCAGCACAGTCCTGGTTTATGCCTGATGTTCTCACATAATTACAGGAGAGCTGCCTTTCACTCTCAGGGTGTCCCAGTTTGATGATAAATGATAAATGATGTAGCCACCTCTCTGTAACCTAGGCAATTTTGTCAACCTGCGCGTGTCTTCATTCATTCATTTCTGTTCTCTCCTTCACTGAAGGGACATTTCCAAGGTATCTACTGTGTGCCAAGCACTGTGCTGGTTCTGGAGGGAGGTGGGAGAGTGTGGGGAAGGGGTAAGATTAAGGGATAAGGTAGGGGGCTGGAGGATGAACCCAGGGAGATGAGATGCAGTCCTTGCTTTTATGGAGCTTGTAATTCAGCAGAAAAGGACAAAGCGTGTAAGACCAATCCAACATAAAGAAAAGCGTGGTCAGTTTATATGTATAGTATTGAGGGAAGCTAGTGGAGGGGCAGCCAACCCACCCAAGGGAGGGAGGGAGGGGTGATTACAAAGGGCTTCACAGAGGAGATGCTCATTCTCTTTAACCATCAAAGCGGGTCTCCTCAAAGGCTCTGCCTGGAGTCACAAAGCTGCCTGACTAAGGTTCTAGAGGAAGCGTCATTCTCCAGAACTTTTTTTTTGGTGGTGGGGAGGGAGGTGTTTTTGAAAATCTCCTACCTGCAACCTCTCTCCAGCCCTGTACTTTTAAAGGCCATTTCAGAAAAACATTCAAGTTTTCTTCCTCATTGGTCCGTTTCTTTAACTGCACACTTGGCCATCAGAAAAAAAATAGAATATGGTGAGTATAATTAACTAGGGTAGAGATTACCAGCTGCTTTAATAAATCTCATACTCTTACTGGCTTGACATAATAAAAGATTAGTTTTCACTTATGCAAGAGTCAGTGTGAATACTCTTGGTTGCCAGGCATTCATTCAGAGACCCAGGCTCCTTCTACATTGTGGCTCCACCATCTCCTAGGGTAAGAGTCATGGGCCAAATTGGGCATGCCAGCTGTTTGTAAATGAAGTTTTACTAGAACACAATCACACTCATTTACTTACGTATTTATGGCTGCTTTTGCACTCTGACAGCAGTTGCAACAAAGACTGTGTAGCTCAGAAGCCTAAAATATTTATGTCTGGCCCTTTACAGAAAAAATGTGTTTATCTGTATTCTAAGGTCTTGGAATTCTCTCTGGGACATCTGCATCTGGCCAAACAATGTCCTCCAGTGGACAAAGAATGTGTATGATCATTTAGAACATTTTAATGGGCCAGGTCTAGAAGGGATACACACAACTTCTGCCCACGTTCCATTGGCCAGAACTCAGTTCCTGGCTTTATGTCACTGCAAGGGAAGCTGGGAAATGTAGTCTAGCTGTGTGCTCAGAAGGAAAGAGAAATGGAGAAATGGGCTTGGAGAAGAAGTGTGCAGACTCTGCCACAGGTGGAGGGGCAGGCCTACTCATCCAAGTCTGCATGTACACTGGAGATTCATTTTTTTTTTTTTAGAAAGGATCTTGCTCTGTCACTCAGGCTAGAGTACAGTGATGTGATCATAGCTCACTGCAGCCTTGAACTCCTAAGCTCCAGTGATCCTCCTGCCTCAGCCTCCTGAGTAGCTGGGACTACAGGTGTGTGCAATCATGGCTGGCTAATTTTTTATTTTTTGTAGAAATGGAAGTCTCACTATGTTGCCCAGGCTGGTCTCAAACTCCTTGGCTCCAACAATCCTTCAGCCTCAGCCTCCCAAAGTGCTGAGATTACAGCTGTGAGCCACAATGCCAGGCCTGGAGATTCAAATATTGTCCCAAACAGTAAAAGTACCTACTCTCCTGTCCTCTCTTCATTTTATGACCACTGGCTCAGGTTTATATGGACGAAGGCTTTGGAAGGGTCATGGGGAAATCATTTATGTATGCTTTGTGTCGGTGTTCATCATTCAGTTTGCACATGGTCCCAGGGGCTGCTTTAAATACAGATCGTAGCCCAGAGCCCAAGTCACTTCTCAGAAACACACTGAAAATCATGTGAGCTCCAGACTAGAAGGAACGCTGGAGCTGGACTGTCTTTCATTGGGAGGAGGGGCTGTCCCTCAGTTCTTACAGCCCTTAGGAGCAGATCTCTCTTTCTCCCGGGACAGCCCAGCCCCTGGAAGGACAGCTCTGATTCTTGGAAAGTTCTTCTGAGACTTGTCTTCCTGTGAGCTGTTGCGCCGGTCCTCCATCTGCGCTGTGAGCTGCAGAGTGGGTCGTCTCGTTTCCTCCAGTGTGCAGGACAGATCAGAAACTTTGCCATGACAGGCCTCCCACTCCACTTCCTCGTCAGACCCAGCCGCCCTAGGGAAGCTGCCTGTGCTCTTCTTTCCCGGAGGCCTCAGCTGCCTTTTGCCAGGGAGCCTAGAGCCCTGCTTTCCAGATGACAGGGAGACCTGCATAGAGGTGTGAGCGCGCATTGCACGCTCTAGGAAGCCTCTAAGTGAATCCACCCCCTGCCATGGCCCCGCTGAGATGCGTGACAGAGGAGCCACTGTCCGCTGTCAGAAACACTTCTATGAACTAGCTAATGCTTCATGCTGGCCTGGAGGGTGGGCAGGGCAGGTGGACCTTTACAGTTGCTTGGTGGAGCCACTCTGGTCCAAAGTCTGGCCTTTGGTTATGAGGGTCCTGGGGAAATACTGGGTTTCCATCCTCAAGAAGTTTACCTGCTTTATAATATATGGTAATATTTGGAATTTTGTTGTTTTTTTTTTGAGATGGAGTTTCGCTCTTGTCGCCCAGGCTGGAGTGCAGTGGCACGATCTCGGCTCACTGCAAGCTCTGCCTCCCAGGTTCAAGAGATTCTCCTGCCTCAGCTTCCTGAGTAGCGGGATTACAGGCACCCGCCACCATGCCCAGCTAATTTTTTGCATGTTTAGTAGAGAGGGGGTTTCGCCATGTTGGGCAGGCTGGTCTCGAACTCCTGACCTCAGGTGATCTACCTGCCTTGGCCTTCCAAAGTGCTGGGATTACAGGTATGAGCCACTGCACCTGGCTTGGATTTTTATTTTCTTTATTAGCATGTTACATTTGCAATAAACTAACCTGATTAAAAAGTAAAGGATTGCATAATGCGTTTTTAGAGATATTTCGATTCAAAATGGTGTTTTTAGAAAGGCTTATGGTACCTAACAGGATTATCTGGGAAATTTACAGGTATGGATTTTAATGGAATACAGCGTAATTTTATTATAATTATTATTTTCTGATAACATTAGGAATAAATCTGTTAATAGTTGAAATAAAGATATCATTATCAAGAAACAAAAAGAAGGGAGGAAAGACAAAAGAAAGCAAAGGAAGCAAGCTGCATCTTTCTTGGAGGCTAACCAGCAGCTGGAGGAGAAGCGCAGGATTCAGACTCAGAGGCTGGGCTCACCCCCGTCCTGCGAGGCTCTCCTGTGACACTGCACAAGGTGGTGTGATTCTCTGAGGTCCTATGCTCTCAACTGTAAATAGGGGTAATTATACTACCTTACGACATAGTGCAATTCAAAGGAAATCGTACAGCTAAGCCACCTTTTATGGAAAAGTGTACAAATGTGAGGAATTTTCATTGCTGTCCTCCTGGAGGAGCCTGGAGGTCAGGCTTGGGTTGGGTCTCAGCAGAATTAGGGAGCATGCCAGGGATAGATTCTAACCACACAGCAGCTGAGCCTGCTGTTTCCTGTTCTAATTGCTTCCTGGGATTCCTGCTTCCCCCAAAACATCTTGAAGATGGAGACCAGGTATTTCCTTCGGACCTGCATTAGTAAAGGCCAGACTCT
Organism: Chlorocebus sabaeus; assembly: GCF_047675955.1. Classification (NCBI taxonomy): domain Eukaryota; kingdom Metazoa; phylum Chordata; class Mammalia; order Primates; family Cercopithecidae; genus Chlorocebus; species Chlorocebus sabaeus. The sequence goes on from NC_132918.1 coordinate 89,682,710, forward strand.
CAACTTGGTAGCCTCGCCAAGGGACTGTCACCCTGGGAGGCTGTGTCTAGCCAGTGATCCCACCAGCCCTCCAAGCCTTTCTTCTTCTTTTTCTTCTTCTTTTCTGGGGGGAGGGATGAAGTCTCGCTCTGCTGCCCAGGCTGGAGTGCAGTGGTGCAATCTTGGCTCACTGCAACCTCCACCTTCAGGGTTCAAGAGATTCTCCTGCCTCAGTAGGTGGGACTACAGGCACCCACCACCAACCAGCTAATTTTTTGTATTTTTAATAGAGATGGGGTTTTGCCATGTTGGCCAGGCTAGTCTTGAACTCCTGACCTCAGGTGATCTGCCTGCCTTGGCCTCCCAAAGTACTGGGATTACAGGCATGAGCCACATAGTCTGGCCTCCAAGCCTTTCTTCTGAGGAGGTTGCTCTTCTGTGTATGTGGCACATTTTAACTTATAAAGGATGCCCTCAGATGCTTTCTTTCCTGATGTTCATAATCACCCAACGAGGCAGGCAGAGAGCAGTATTAGTAACTCAGTTTCCAGATTTGAGAGATCTGGGGGTTAACGGGTGAAATGGAGTAGAAAGGAAAGTGACCACTAAGTGTTTAGAACCTGCCATATGGAAACAAAGTGCTGGGCCAAAGGTGTGGGTTTCCCATGGCGGAGAGTAACAGGTAGAATTGGTGCTGGAGTCCTGGTCTCCTGATTCTGCGTATTGCAGAATGGCACAAGGCAGAGGGGATTATGGGTAAGCGGTCCTGGGGGAGGGCGGGTAGATAGGAGAGTAACAGAGAGAGGCAGCGGAGGTGGAGAGGGAGGTTGGCAGTTGGCAAGTATGAGGCAGTGGGTGGGGTTGGGGCCACACTTCCCATTATGTGGCTGTCATCAAAGTGCCCAAAGAAATAAAGGTTTGCAATTACAGGGAGACTTGGGTTTGGGAATCTCCCAGCAGCAGGGCCCAGATGTTAATTAAGCCTAAGATAGGTCATTATCCCTCTCCATTGGATTGAACAGAGGGAAACTGATACAGATGGCAGGTTAAATACTTGCCTATATGGCTGTTAGGTGTTATTATTTCTGGTTTTTAAGAGGCACCCAACATGGGGCTTTGGGGCTCAGCCAAGGGGAAGGAGGTCACATCTAAGTGCTAGTCACTGAGGAGGTTCCCCACTCCCCCCTCACAACTAAAGAAGGGCACTCGGCGTCTGCCCCGTGGCTGTTCCGGGGCTGTCTGACTTGTGTGCACACACTGAGGCCACTGCAGAGCCAGAAAACAGCGTGCAGGGTGCAGAGGAACTTTGCAGGGTGTTCTGCCCTCAGCCTGTCAGTGCAGACAGGGAGAGGAGGCAGTGAAACCTTGAATGCCAGCGTGGCGTGGACACCCACCAGTCTGAGTGGACACTAGCGGTGGCACTGGCCAATAGGTCCTGGGGCCCCTGCTTAGCCAGCTGTTAACTCTTTGATTGCTGAATCTTGGACAGGTGTGTGTAGTGGGCACTTCCAGAGGAGACCCTTGGTAGCTGGGTGACACAAGAAGGAGTACTGGAGTGAGGTTTGGGTAAACAGGTGGCTGTTTAATAGATATGGAAGTAATTCAATGTTTTACCAATTAGTGTGGCTATAGTAGCAGATTATCTATCAATCATTAGAAAAGGACTTTTTTGTATAAATTAATTTACAAATATCAATGACTTTACAGTAATAATAATAATAATGACAACGTATTATTATTATTATTATTATTATTTTTATTTTTTGAGACAGAGTCTTACTCTGTCACCCAGGCTGGAGTTCAGTGGCGCCATCTCGGCTCACTGCAACCTCCGTCCCCTGAGTTCAAGCAATTCTCCTGCCTCAGCCTCCTGAGTAGCTGGGACTACAGGCTCCTGCCACTGTGCTCGGCTAATTTTTGTATTTTTAGTAGAGATGGGGTTTCACCATCTTGACCAGGCTGGTCTTGAACTCCTGACCTCGTGATCCACCCACCTCAGGCTCCCAAAGTGCTGGGATTACAGGTGTAAGCCACCATGCCCAGCCTATATTATTGTTAATAATAATACTATTTAATCCCTTCACAGAAGCACCGGGGGCTTTGTTTTCATGCCTATTTTCCAGCGGGTTCCCTTCTAGATATAAAGAGGATGTTCCTGACCTGTGGTCAGTGGACAGGAAGCCTAGGCTAACTCTTGCATTTGGGATGGTGAAAAGGAGAAAGTGGTTCTTTCTTGCTCATTATCTCAGTCACCAGGGTTTTGATGTTACTGCAACACAGATGGTAACCTGTGGATAGGCTGTCTGTTTCTGTTCACCTGTATAGATCACGTCATTGTACATTGATGAAAAAGTGAGTTGCTCAGGATGTAACTTGTGATTCTAAACATCAAACAGAATGACAAATAGAAACTGCACGTCCTATATAACCTGCAAAAGTGCCTCTGCCGATTGGTCTATCTCTATGTCACTCTTACCTTTGAAGCAAAGTTATAGGGGATGCCATTCCTTGACTGGCAGCTTGGAGAAGGTCGGCAATCATTTTCAGGCAAAGGCCATGGCATGACTTGGACTCCTCATGCTGCCTGTGGCTTCAGTCACTCCAGGTATACCAATTCTCCAGGATGCTATAAAGATTTCCTAATTAGACATTTATTGTGCTTGGAGACATGAGGATGAAGGCTGCTGGGCAGAGTGTGGCCATGATCTTAAAGATCAAAGTGAGATCTGGCTTACTTCTGGATCTTGACCTTATTTTTGTAGAGCTGAATAGTAATAATAATAATAGTAGCAAAGATGGAAAGAAGAGGCTTTTAAGTATTACAGTGGCCTAGTTATGCTCTACCTGGGAAAGGCAAACAGCTGTGAGTAACTCTAATTCTCTGCAGCATATCTGTTGAAGGGCTGACTGAACATTCAGGACAAGCCGTAGGACAGGCCTGCCTGGATTTAAATGTCCAATCCTTTGTGTCGATCTTGGGGAATTAAACACAATCATGGAAACTATTGATTCAGGCCAGGCCTGCCATGCTTGTCCACAGCTCCCCCCACAGATGTCTGGTTTCTGAGTTTGCTCAGCCATGGGAAGAGTCCCTGTTTAGGAGGACCTGCCTTTAATGTATTCTTGCTTTTCTCCTAAATTAGCATTCACCATGATGCCTACAATCATGTTACAATCTACTTAAATCACCCAGGAATGTTTATAAAATACTTATAACACAATAATTGAATTTCACAAATAATAACCCATATTTCATAGTTACAGCTTAGAACAACAATTTTATGTCCATGATCTCATTTGATCTTAAACAGCCCTTTGAAGTGGGCAGATGTTATAACCTCCCTTTCATAGGTGATGAAATTAAGCCACAGAGAGCGGGCATTGGCTTAGAGTCATAGTGTCAAAGATACAGCTGATCATCTGGTTACAAACTGTCTTTTTCAGATGGAAAACCCAACTAGAACAAAGAGGCTTGCCCAGTTCTCCTAATAATTGGAGCAGAGCTGACATGCCAAGGGCATCTTTTTGCAATTATTTGAAGAAAGTCACCTGAAATCTAAGACACTGTCCATGTGATCAGTGGCTTCAGTTTGAATGTTCCTTGGGGTCAGAGCCTGGCCTGGAACCTTTAACATGTGACCACAGGGTTGTATTGAGCCCACGATTATCCAATTTAAAGCAACGTAAGAGACACAGAACCAAACTATTGAGGGTGGCACATTCAGTCCTGCGAGAGGGACAGAGAAAACAGGTGGGGCATTCATGGTGGTCCCGGGAACTTCAGCCACTCCAGAGGGTCCTGGAAGGCTCCATTGCCTGCTCTCCTCTTTCCACACCCCTGCCTCCACAGCCTGTACCCCTCTCTGCCAGGAGCCTTATCCTAGGCTTCAGGGTGGGAGAAGTCTCTGGTCCTGCCCCATTCCCACAGCCTCACGCCACTGACCTCCTTACTACCCTCCCCCTCTCTAAATCCCAAAAGGCTCTCCCACTGCCAGGACACTGTGCCAGGCACTGAAGAATGGGCGACTTGCCACACAGTCCTGTCCTCAAGGAGCCTGTGGCTCAGGGAGAGGAGAGAAGGTCAACGCTGCGCAGGACCGGTGGTGCTTCCCCATGGGGAGTGAACTCTCGGCAAAACGCCAGTGGAATGTGGAGATGGGCAGGGGCGGGAGAGGGGAGGAATGCTTAGCAGGGAAGAGGATAATGCCCATGAGCCCAGAGGGAAGAGTGGGATTAGAGACTGGGGAAGGCATTTAGGCTACAGGAATCAGATGAGTCCCCTGGGGTCAAGTGTGTGTGTGTGACGATGAGATATAAAAAAGGGTCTGCCATTAAGAGCTTGTATATCCAACAACTTTGACCTTCCCATTGAAAACCATGGGTTTGAAGGATTTTGAGGACAGAGGGCCTGGTGCCCTGAGGCGATGGTATAGGAACTTCTGCTGTGTGGGTGTGGAGGAAGGATGGGGGTGAGGAGATCTGGAGGCAGACGGAAGGTGAAAGAGGCTCTTGCAATAGTCCAGGTGGGATGAAGGCCTGGGCTGAGGGAGAGATGCTGGGAATGTGGAAAGGGCAGCTTCCAGGGATATTTCAAAGGAATCACGAGGGCAGTGAGAAAGAAAGAGTCAGAAGCGCAGGGCTGCGCTGGAGCAGCTGGTATTGGCTCGGGAGACTGATCGTGCATATCTTTGTCCAATTCTGCTCTTAGGGATGCAATGCTGGTAGCTTTAAACCAGCTACGGCAGACGTATTTAACACCACAGAAGTCAAGAAAGGCCTTTTCTCTGCAGAGAAAACATTAAACATTGTTAAACATTGACCAGCACGCCTCTGCCAAAATACCTGAGGCTTCTCCTGCTGTGGGTGGTCCCAAGGGCAGTGTTAGCTGGAGCTGCCTGAGGAAGCTTCAGAGGCAGGTGAGATGGGTTTGGGTAGGGATAGTTGTGGTAGCTGTGGGGTAAGGAAGGCATTTCTGGTGAACCTAACGGTATGAGCTGAGGTCCCCCTACTTCAGGGGTATCTTGGCACAGAGCAGGGAACTTAAGTGATACTCAGTGATGATCATGGGCTATTGTTACCTACATTAGGTCTTTATGTGTTGGTAGATTGGATGCACAAATGAAATGTTCCTGAAATCCTGACAGGTACATGGTGCCGGTTTGCCAAGAACCTGCCTATGTGTGCCAGGAGTTCAGCTTCACACAGAGCTTTCCCTGCACCCAGCTGCCATAGTTCATTATTCACCTTAAGGGTGACTCAGAAGTCAGCTTAGATTATTATTTAGCAGGGGAGGAAACCGAATCCCAGAGAGTGCTTCCGCGACTTTCTTAAGACCACAGTCAGTTAAACCTTCATCAGCATTAGAACTTTGGAATTAGAACTTGTATTAGTTACCCACAGCTACATAACAAATTTCTCCCAAACTTAAAGAAAAAATAAAAAACTGTTTTTTGGTTTTTGTTTTTTTTTTGAGACAGAGTCTCACTCAATTGCCCAGGCTGGAGTGCAATGGCATGATCTCAGCTCACTGAAACCTCCACCTCCGAGGTTCAAGTGATTCTCCCACCTCAGCCTCCTGAGTAGCTGGGATTACAGGCACCTGCTATCATGCCTGGCTAATTTTTGTATTTTTGCACAGATGGGGTTTCACCATGTTAGCCAGGCTGGTCTCAAACTCCTGACCTCAGTTGATCCGCACGCCTCGGCCTCCCAACGTGCTGAGATTACAGGTGTGAGTCACTGTGCCTGGCCTTGTTTTGTTTTTAACTATGTTGCCCAGGTTGGCCTTGAACTCCTGGACTCAATTCTCCTGAGTAGCCGTGACTACAGGCACGTGCCGCCAAGCCTGGCTTTAAAAAAATCATTTTAAGTGGCTTACAACAATAATAAATAGCTCACAATTCCTGTGAGTCAGGGATGCAGGAGTGATTTAACTTGGTGAATTTGACCTGGGGTCTTTCATGAAATTGCAGTCAAGATGTCAGCTTGGGCTGCAGTCACCTGCATGGGGCTGGAGGATCTGTTTCCAATGGGCCCCACTCACAAGGCTGGCAAATTAGCACTGGTTGTGGGCAGAGGCTTTAGTTGTTCGTGGGCTGTTGGCAGTGGCTTTAGTTCCTCACCAAGAGGGAGTCTGTATGGGGCTGCTTCTGCGTCCTCACAACGTGGCAGCCAACGTCCTCCTGAGTGAATGATCCAGGAGAGATCAAGGTAGAAACTGCAATGCCTTTTATGACTTCACTTCAGAAGTCACACATCATCATTTCCACAGTATCACAGTGGTTCTACAAGTGAGTCCTGTTCAGCATGGGAGGAAAGAACATAAGAGGCAAAGATCACTCGGGACCATCTTGGATATTGGCTACCACAGAACCCAACACAAGCAATAAGTCAAAATCATGAAGCTCCTGAAGTCAGAGGACATGGCTCTGCCATTTGGTAGGTAGGGATCCTGTTAAAGGCTCAGCTTCCTCATCTGGAAATGGAATTGTAGGCCTTGCCTGGTTTGCTGTAATGGGTTGTGATGAGAACCAAGCTACAAAGAGTGGTACAGATGTTAATTACAATGATTTTTCCTATGCCACCCATGGAAAAAAAAATACAAGATACAGAATGCTAAATCCCAGTTTTTTTGTTTGTTTGTTTTGTTTTTTTGACTGCTATTCAGCAAAGCATAGGAGACTTTCATGACACCTGGAGAGGCGGCCGTAGTGTCTGTGTCAGAGTATGGGTTCCAGAGCGGGGCTCCCTGGGCTCAGCCTCATCTCTTACCAACAGCAGACCTTGGGCCAGATGCTGAAGCCCTTTGTGCCTCAGTTTCCTGACCTATTACTGTGGAAATGATGACAGTACCCTCCTCATAGCATTGTGAGAATTAAATTAGCTAATTCAGGTGAAGCATTTAGAAGAGGACCTCCTGACACTTAATAACTGCTTGATATAAATAATAGCTTCTGCTACAGAGTGGCCATGAAGTCTGGACATGTAGACATTATATTATCATGCATCATAAGGTAATACCAACAAACCATTTATTATATATTCACCTATGTTTCCAGGTATAATAGCCAACCTATATTAGTGCTCTGTTCCTGAATGTCCATGCAGTTTGCTGTGCTCTTTAGTTGTACCTCTAATCCAGGTAGTTGATCTGATGTAAGATTCTAATCTCCTGTGAGAGAGGAGACGACCTTCATTACATGTGTTAATGCTGGCCCAGCCTCCAGGCTCCCCCAGATGTGAGGTGCTGTTAACGCTGCTCTCAGGTGCATTGCTCAGCCCCGTGGGGAATTTTATGACACCAGCACACAGGGTGGAACAGATGTCCCCGTGCTATTAAGTTATTTTGCAAACTGCAGTGGCCAGCCCCATAATGGCATGAAGATGTGCTTTGCCCCGAAGGGGACAGGGTATTGGAAAACAGTTGAAAAGGCTTCTGGACAACCTGTGAGGGTGCCTGGGAGAGGAATACTCCAGATAGGGAAGGTCTGGGGCTGCAGAGATGTATCCCATGTTAATAAGACACATAACTCTGAGCACGCAAAACTCTTGAGCCTAGAAACTGGTAGTGTTGATGGCATTTAAGTTATGCTATGAAACACTCTTTGAAAATAATTTACCAGTTTCTATAAATACCCAGCTCTCTGGTTTGTGTAAAGGCTTTTTGTTTCCCTCCCTCCCTCCCTCCCTCCCTCCCTCCCTTCCTTCCTTCCTTCCTTCCTTCCTTCCTTCCTTCCTTCCTTCCTTCCTTCCTTCCTTCCTTCCTCTCTCTCTCTCTCCCCCTCCCTCCCTCCCTCTCTCTCTCTCTCTCTCTCTTTCTTTCTTTCTTTCTTTCTTTTTTGAGACAGAGTCTTTCTCTGTCACCCAGGCTGGAGTGCAACGGCTCACTGCGACCTCTGCCTCCTGGGTTCAAGCAATTCTCCTGTCTCAGCCTCCCAAGTAACTGAGATTACAGGTGCCTGCCACCATGCCCAGCTAATTTTTTTTTTTTTTTTTGTATTTTTAGTAGAGATAAGAGTTTCACCATGTTGGCCAGCCTCGTCTTGAACTGCTGACCTCAGGTGATCCACTCGTCTTGGCCTCCCAAAGTGCTGGGATTACAGGTGCGAGCCACCATGCCCAGCCTGCTTTCTTATTTTCAAGAATTTGACTCACGTCTTTCTGGAGAACCTCTATCACCTAGAATGGCTTTCCCAAAATATGTTCTTAGAACACGAATCCCATGGAATGTTACTAGGCATGGCATTAAAAAAGGTTTCCGTGATCAAATGAGCTTGGGAAACACTGGATCAAATATTGTTGAAGATGTTTCTTTTTAAAAGAAATTATCAGAGCCTTTCATATGCTAATGTCTCATGAATCTCTATGAGTGATAAAATCTATAGTTTCCCCCACATTTATTTAACTACAAACCCTGTTTTTGGAAGACTATAGTTCAGAATAAGTATTCAGTGGAATCTAGATATAGGAAAGTGTAGACCCAATAACTGGAAACCTGTTGTTTAGTCCGCCGAGTCCGCCTGGCACATCCACTTTTTCCGATAGCACCGTCCCCTCTTCCAAGAACTACTCCCAGCTCCGTTCCTGTGGTCTCCCAGGAAACTGGTGTTTTCTTCTGTGTGCCATCCCTTGGCCAAAGTGATCCACCTCCCAGCCACTAAGTTCCTTCCCTGGAAATTTTGAATTTGGGACTAATAATTCTTTTTCTGGTGGTTGAGGCTGTAAGATACAAAACCTAGGCTGGGCGCGGTGCTCACGCCTGTAATCCCAGCACTTTGGGAGGCCGATGCAGGCAGATCACATGAGGTCAGGAGTTCGAGACCAGCCTGGCCAACATGGTGAAACCCCATCTCTGCCAAAAATACAAAAATTAGCCAGGTGTGGTGATATGAGCCTGTGAGGCAGAAGAATCATTTGAACATGGGAGGTGGAGGGTGCAGTGAGCCAAGACTGCACCACTGCACTCCAGCCTGGGTGACAGAGCGAGACTCTGTAGGCCACTGGGACAGTAGAAGATGTATTATTTAAATTGCCTTAGGTTGAAAGCAACAACAACAGAAAAAAAAAAAAAAAAAAAAAAAAAAAAAAAAAAAAACCCTCTGGCCGATTTAAGCAAAACAAAAAGAAATTTGCCGGAAGGATACTGTGTCTACTGTTGGGCAGGTTGTGCACTGCACAATTCAGGTGGTGGGAGAACTGTTCACTCTTTCATCTATGTAGAATTGCATCTCCTAAAGTTGTGCAGTGCACTGCCTATAACACCACATGCAGTAGTCCTGCAGCAGCGTCTCACAGAAGTGTTTCTCAAACTATCTGTGCTGAAGGACCAGGTTTTTAGTGTCAATGTTATTATTCAAATCCGTTGTAGATCAAGACTTTGGTAAATCAAATACGAATTACTTGAAAAACAAAATTTCACTTGATGTCCCAGCAATTATTCTAAAAGTGACTAAGCACTCAGTTTCTGAACTGACCTCACTACAAACTAGTAACTCATCATTCGGGAAAGGGCGCTGGTCCACAGACCACACTTGGAGAAGCAATCATAGATTGTCCAAACTCCACAAAGGTGTGGAGGGAATCAGGTGCCTAGAACAACTAGAATGAGGCCATCAAATACCTCTGGATTCTCCGTTTCCCATATGTTTTGCTGTCTGCCTCTTGTACTCTTAAACCTCATGGCAGAATGGCTTTCTCTGGGCTGTAGAAAACATGACCAACAGCTCTTTAGGGTTTGTGTCTTTTTTGTTTGTTTTTGAGACAGGTTCTAGCAATTCTCCTGCCTCAGCCTCCCGAATAGCTGGGACTACAGATGCACACTGCCATCCCCAGCCAATTTTCTTTGTATTTTAGTAGTGATGGGTTTCACCATGTTGTCCAGGCTGGTCTGGAACTCCTGGGCTCAGGCAATCCACCCACCTCAGCCTCCCAAAGGGCTAGGATTATAGGTGTGAGCCACGGCGCCCAGCCCAGTGGCCTATTTAGACTGTCTTCACTATCAGGGACCCGGATTTAGAGTCTGACTTTCCCACGGTATGATTCATCCGTTTTGCTGTCTTGTTAGTTCTCGTGGAAGGAAGCAACTTAATACCCACGGCTTGGGAGGATGCCAGACATTCTTCTCCACCAAACGTGACATTCTGTGGCTGGGCACGCTGGCTATATAAAGCTTCCCTTTCCACATCTGAGGCCCAGTGTAGAGACATCACATTTGGCTGACAGGTAGAGGGAGACAGGGAAGGCATATTCTGTACACTTTGTCGATGGGCCTGTAACATGGTCCTCTTTCTAGAACACATGTTTAGTAATAGTATCAAAAGCTTTAAAAATGTCTTTTGCCCTTCTGATAATGACACTTCCAGAATCCTCTCTCTGGGACCTGGCAGGCCATCAGAGATTTACGCCCAGATATACTCGCTGCAGTTTAACTGTAAAAATAAAAATTAGACCAGCCTGGGCAACATCGCAAAACTCCATGTTTACAAGGAATACAAAAATCAGCCAGGTGTGGTGGTGTGCACCTGTAGTCCCAGCTACTGGGGAGGCTGAGGTGGGAGGATCACCTGAGCCCAGGGAGGCCAAGGCTGCAGTGAGAGGAGATCGTGCCACTGCACCCCAGCCTGGGTGACAGAAAGAGACCCTGTCTCAAAAATAAATAAATAAATAAAATAAAAATTAGGAATGACCTGAATGTCCAATATATAGAAATAAGTAGATAATAGAAAACTAAGTGAAAGAGTGATCCCAGTTTATTAAAATTATGTTTATAGTATTTTTAGTAGTATGGAAAAATATATACATATTAGGGTAAAATATCAGGATACAGTAGATTACATATTTAAGGAAAAAACACTAAGAAAAAAGACTGGCAAGAAATAGCCTAAAATGTTAATAGTGAATGTCTCTGAGTAGTGCTGTCTAAGATGATTAACATAATTTTCAAAATATTTGTATAAACTTTCTATTTTTCTTTTTTTTTTTTTTTGAGACAGAGTCTCACTCTGTTGCCCAGGCTGGAGTGCAGTGGTGCGATCACGGCTCACTGCAACCTCTGCCTCCTGGTTCAAGCAATTATCCTGCCTCAGCCTCCAGAGTAACTGGGATTACAGGCACTCGCTGCCCTGCCTGGCTAATTTTTGTGTTTTTAGTAGAGACAGGGTTTCACCATGTTGGTCAGGCTGGTCTCGAACTCCTGACCTCAAGCAATCAGTCTGCCTCAGCCTCCCAAAGCGGTGGGATTACAGGCGTGAGCCACTGTGTCCGGCCCTAAAATTTGTATAAGGAGAACATATTACTTTGAAAATCAGGGAAAATGACGTTAAGTATTTTAAAAAGGGGAAAAAAGATAGGGCAGTTGCCTATTTTAGATTGGGCCCCAAAACGAAGCTGGTGGGTCACCTGGGGATTACACCTAGTCTTCGGCTCAGCAGTTTGATTTCCTTGGCTCCTTGAGCAGATCTGGGCCAGGGTCCCTGGCTCATGCTCGCAAGCAGACACAGAGCCCAACTCAGAGTGGGCCCCCGTGCATGGGTTGAGTGCCTGTGATTATCAACTCCCATTTCAACAGGTCACATTGTGGTTTTTTTTTTTCCTCAAAAAAATTGATTTTTAACATGCCCAAGGCAAAACCTCTGAAGTGAGTAGCATTTTCTGATTCCATCCTAGATCTGGGAAGATCCCTGTGATAGCAAAGAATGGGCAAAGAGACTGAAAAGAAAATGGGTCATAAGGCTGAGGCTAGGCATTCCCCACAACCCAGAAATTCCACTCCTAGATATGTCACCTGGGAAAACCCACACATAGGTATGAATATTCATTATGGCGTTTTTTTTGTAACAGTGAAAAATTGGAAACGACACCAAAATAAATGAACTCCCATTAGCATGGATGAATCCCACATCAAAAGTATTAAGCAAAAAAACAGCAAACAACAGTTTGATTCCATTAATATTAATATTTATTTGCTGTTATATTTCATGTTATCTATTTGTTATATAAAATATGTTATAATTTATTAATATATTAGTTTATATTATATTAGTTTATAATTTATTATATTAGTTGATACTATATGAATATTACAATGATTCTATTAAGTTAAACATGTGCTCAAATACTATTGATTATTTATGGATGTCCACATATGTGGTAAAAGTAAAAAGTCATGTGTGAGAATACTAAACGTGGAATTCCCGAGAGCAGTTGCCTCCTCGGGGCACACAGGGAGGGAAATGAAATGAGGGAGCGGTCCATGGAGACTTCAGTGGCATCTGTGAGGCTTGTATCTTTAAAAAAATATCTGAAGCAAATATGGAAAAGAATGTTAAGACTTGACAAAGTCTGGTGGTGGATACATGTAATTCTCTAGACTCTGCGTTCTTCGAATATTCCATAATAAAAAATAAATAAAGTTAAAAAATAGAAAGTAGGGCACCAAGTCAGAAAGTGCATGCGACAGGTGGAGAAGACGCAGGGGAGGAGTGGGCTGGTGGGCCCTCCTGGTGTGAGTCTGGACGTGGTGACACAGGGCGTGGAGGAGACCTGGGCACCAGAGCTGACCTGTGGGGTGCGCGTGCCCAGCCCTGCTAACCACAACATGTGCTGCCTCTTTCCCTTCCTTTTCTGGCTGTACTTCTCAGACCTGCGGGCTGCTGGGAATTGAAAGTCTCAGCAGCAAGGCTTTGGTGCTGGACCACGTTGTTCCAAGGTGTGCTGCCTGCCCTAAGTACCTCCTGGGTTGGCTCCAGCCTTTGTGCTCCAGGGCTGATGGAAGAACATCACAAGTTCTTGCTCACCTCCCATGAAGGGATGGAGGAAGCTTTGGGGCCTGGATATCCTGATTTTATTTTACCTTCCTCAGGTTTTACTAAGTGCTCAGAGAGTTCATGGAAGTCTCCACTGTCCTGGTCATATGCACTTAGTAATCTGCCTGTCTTGTCCTTTTTATTCTTAATAAAAATGTGGCCAGTTCAGGTCTATGTCAATATTCCAAGAAAATCCAGACTGAGCCTCCTCACCAGTGCTCCTGTCTAGTCCTGGAGCCAGGGGACCTGCTCTGGAATCTTAGCTCATGCAGCAAGTACCCGGATGACTTTAGGCAAATCATGTCACCTCTCTAGATCTCCCTCTCTTCCTCTGGTAAATGGGGCATCCATACCTGCCTCACCGGGTCGGTATGATGTCATGGTTGCATAATGTATCATTTGTCATGGTTCCAAGCGCACTGTCTGCCTGAGAACTGGCAGACTGAGTTTGCCTAGCACAGACATAAAGCACTGATTTACCTTTTCCTAGGGTCAAATTTGGCACTCAGTGTTGCAGGCCTTTCAGATTCTGGTTGTTTCTTTCTTCTCACCAAGCTACCTTCCCTCCTCCTTCCTTCACTCCCAGCCCTTCTTTCCAGGTTACCTCTCTCAGATTCCTGCAGAAAAGCCTGAATACCAGCCTCCAGCTCTGGATAAGATTCTCCAAGAGTGGTTCTCAACCTTGCAGAATCTCAGAATCTCCTAGGAGCTTAAAACACCACTACCACCACCACCACCACCTCTTCTCCAAGCCGCAGAGTCAGGAAATGTGATTCATTCAATCTGCCTGGGGTGGTCTAGGCATAGTATTTTCTTTACCTTCTATTGCATTAGGTGAGCCTACTGTCTATACTAAGACTCTGATCTGTAAACAGCACAGTTTCCTCTTGGGCTCCTCCCTCTTGGGGAGCTTCCCCCCACCATCCTAACAATGGGAAGGAGCTATCATACCTTCTTTGTTTCCGTTTCTCAAATGCTTTCCCAAGCCACCACCTGGTGAGGTGGCTCACGCCTGTAATCCCAGCACTTTGAGAGCTCAGACAGGAGGATTGCTTAAGGCCAGGAGTTCAAGACCAGCCTGGCTAACATAATGAGACCTGTCCCTATTAAAAAATAAGAGAAAATGTTTAAAAAGAAAACATTTAATAATTTGCACATTCTTCATAAAGTTCTTCCCTAATTTTACCTTGTATAACTTGTGTGGTAGGCAGAACAGAAATAACCTCCAGACTGTCTCAAAGGGTGAACTGGCTTTTCCTCCCAGGGCCGATGTGTCTTTCTGATCTGCTTTCCCTGGGGCGTAGCTGCCCTCCTGTCTATAGAGCTCACTCTTACCACAGATCTGAAATAAACAGCCCAAATTAAACCCAGCTACATAAAGCCATCATCTTAGACTGTGAAGAATTTGTATTTAAGGGATATTTCCATTTATTTTGGGCTTGTGTCTCCTAAGACATTGATGCTGAGTGTGGCTAAAGATTTTGAGTGGCCCCTGGCCTGTGGCCCTTGCAGGCACTGTAGGCTTGAGGGTCCTTCTGGAATCTTCCACCTTAGCTATGTCCTCCTCTTTGCCCCAGCTGTACATGACGTAGCAATCCTCTGAGGCTCAGACTCTCTTGGGCTGCTTCTCCCTATTCCAGGTACAGGCTCCAGGCTAATGGAGGATCTGGGGCCTAGACAGTGGAAGAGACTTACCCCAAGTCATACAACTGTGGTCACAGCAATTGAAAATGGTGTGGTGGGAAGGGCAGTGCTTGGAATTCTTGGCTTTGGTTCACACTGGTCTAGAGGCTTAGGTTAGGAGGTTGGGTCTGGAGCCGCACTTATTTCAACAGCATTTAGCTTTCAATGAGCAGCATGGCTAAAGTCTCACTTCTAGTTAAATAAGGTGGTGACACCCTGGAAGTTTCCACAAGCCTCTGGCTAAGAACTGGTCATAAAAGGTAAAGCAGAGGCTCATTTCCAGTTGAATACTCATCCCAGGATGGGAGTAGAGGCATCTTAGACAGAGAGGGGAAACAGAAGTACGAAGGAAGTTTGGCTGAAATTTGGGGAAGATACTGACAAATTGAGTATAACTGACCACATATATTTTGATATTTGGTTAGACTTTTGCTAGGTTGGTACAATTTCATTCTTTGCTTCCCTACTCCTGCGAAACAACTTTTTATATAGCGTGTTCTGATGTCTTACACCATGTGAGCTTCAGAACCCCATAGCTGAGGTGATCACTGCTGTTCTAAGGATAAGGGAGCTGAGGGTCAGAGAGGGGCTGGCTTCTGCTCAGGGTTATGACCGCATTGTCAGAGAAGCTGGGACTGGCTGTGGCTCTCTCCTCTCTAGCATCCTGCCTCCAGTTGTTCAGCTTTGGACCCTCTAGGTTTTCGCTTCAGGGTGGCACATCGATGTGGTGAGTTTCAGAGCAAGGATTTACAAAAGGGGATACTGTTATACTGGACCCCTGTTAACATCAACAGGGACAGCACCAGGCTTGACAAGTCAAAAAAGAGACCCAGCACCAGCGAATGAGACATTACCAGGGGGAATTACACACAGGGGTGGTGCAGTGGCGGCAGGCTGAACAGAACGGCCACTGCCTCCAGGAAGCAGGCAGTTTACGCAACATTTTCACCTCATATGCTCCCCCTACTGACCTCCACCTGGCAACCTCCACTTAACCCAAAACAAAGAGCTTCGGTCCCCTGTGTGGTCCACATTCCACTGGACGGCCGGGGGCTCAGACGTTCCTCATAGGTAAGGAATGACTCTCTGGGTTGGCCACACTCAGAACTCTGAATATATATTTAAGTGTGTCTGCCATACAGAGCCATTCTCTGTGTATGCTTAAGAAGTTATTGCTGTCAGGCATGTCTACCATGCAAAGGTGTGTCTACCATCCAAGGGGCTTGGAAGGGGGTCTTGGGAAGAAAAATATGATTCAATATAGTGCCTGCAGAAATGGCAAATATGTGACTGCAGTAAAACCACCCAGGGCAGATAATCAGTAATCTATCAGGACATTCCTTCCCATTAAGCCTGAACATGGCTTCTGAAGAGTCTGATCCAGGCAACCATGAACATTCAGCAGAGTTGGAACTCCTGTTAATGAGGCCTAGCCTTACCAAATGCCTACTATGTGCCAGGCACTTGCGACTTTCACTATCGCAATACTTCTGTGTAACTCTAAGCGGCAGGCACTGTTAACCTCATTTTACAGATGAGCAAACAGCTTAGAGAAGTTACTATCTTGTCTCTCCGGAATGAATCTAAGATTTGAACCTAGGCAGTCCAACTCCAGAGGGACATCTTTGTTTTCAGCTCCTCGTTGCCTTCCATGCCTGATCTGCTACTGCTGCCTGCTGCGTTTCTAGGCGCAGAGTCAGTGTAACTTGAGGGTGAGAATGAGTTCACATCTCCTGGCTGCTCCTCTAGCTCCCCTAATGGTACACAGCCAATAGTTACAGGCCTCATTTCACAGAAGGAAGCACGGATGGGCTGTGACATCTCCAAGGAAACAGCTTAAATGACAGGAAAAAATGGAAATGGGAATAGTGAATTTCCCAACCCAAACCTCTAGGTCAGCCCAGGGACCCCAGGGACTCGGGAAGTTTAAAAAAATGCCTCTTCTTATTCCTCAAAGCCTAGCATGGCTTAATTTTGCAAATACACCTAGGGCCTGGGTCTGAAGAGTAACACAAGCAATAGACCTGCCTAAAACCTGTCTCGGATTTTGTACAAGAAAGTTGTGAAGAAGTGAGAGTGACTGGTGTTAAATGATCATCTCGTAGGAATTCCTACAGAATTGGACCATCAGCCTGGGCTCCTTTTTGTGCTTCCTGGGACCATCTAAATTAATAGTTACAAATGTTAAGTTACAATGCTAAATTGGAAAAATAAAAGAAGGAATTTTCAGTTCTGTGTGTGTGTGTGTGTGTGTGTGTGTGATAATCTATCAAGCTTCTTTAGGAGAAAAATATTAGTTGATTACATTTATTTATTTATTTAGAGATGGAGTCTTGCTCTATCTCCCAGGCTGGAGTGCAGTGGTGCAATCTCAGCTCACTGCAACCTCTGCCTCCCGGGTTCCAGTGATTCTCCTGCCTCAGCCTTCCGAGTAGCTGGGACCACAGGTGCGCACTACCATCCCCAGCTGATTTTCGTAGTTGTAGTAGAGACAATGTTTCACCATGTTGTCTAGTCTAGTCTTGAACCCCTGGCCTCAAGTGGATCCGCCTGCCTTGGCCTCTCAAAGTGCTGGGATTACAGGTGTGAGCCACCCTGTCTGGCTGATTACACTTTAAATACTATGTTTGCTGTTTCTAAACAGGCATAAAATGAGCTTAATGTTAAAAATGTGGAATAAAGTCTGAAAAAAACACAACAACCCCACAAGCATAGGGTCTTTTTCATCTCTCTTGGTCTTAAAAACATTAAAAAAGACAACCTAATTAGCTATGTCATTTTCTTTTGACTATGGGCAGGTGGCTTTCTTTCTGGTATTCTAGACAAGGATTACGTATCTAAATAGATTAGCAGATAGACAGGTATAAATGTCTCCATTATCTGCCTCCCAGGGATGGAGGTTAAGAATCCCTGCAGGTGGTTTATGAGGTGTACTGGGTTGAATATATCCCCACAAGATCCATATCCTCCTGGAAGCTGTGAATGTGACCTTCCTTGGAAATAGGGCCTTTACATATGCAATCAAGTGAAGATGAGGTGATATAGGATTAGGGTAGACCCTAAATGCAAAGCTTGGTGTCCTCATAAGGAGAGAGAGACACAGAGACACAGGGAAAAAGGCCATGTGACAACACAGGCAGAGACTGGAGTGATGCAGCTGAAAGCCCAGGAGAGACAAGGAGCCCAGGAGAGACAAGGATCCATGGCCACCACCAGAAGCTGGGAAGAGCCAGGGAAAGGATTCTCCCCTAGAGCCTTCAGAGGTGGCATGGCCCTGCCGACACCTTGATTTTGGACTTCCAGCCTCCAGAACCGAATAGATTTCGGAAATGAACAGATTTCTGTTGTTTTCAGGCACCAAGTTTGTGGTACTTTGTTATAGCAGCCCTAGAAACTAACACATAAGGGAATCTGGAGTGGAATCTGGACTCACACTTATCCCAGACTTTCTTTCTGAGACCTTGAGAGTGAGGTCTTGATGTGGGTGATGTGCTTGTTGTCCAGGCAGTCTCACATTTCATCAAGTGCTGAGAAAACAGAGCCCAAACGGAGTGGCGGCTTTTGGAAGTCAAGAATAGGCAACATCCACGAAGGCTTTTCTTTTGTTACCTGATTTCCATATTAGCTGATCTGGGAACTAGAATCACTTTTAGTTGGGAAAAACGCTGCTCTTCCTAGAGATCTGAGCTGACTCAATAGAATAGCACTGAGAGCTTTGCTTCTGGCATGACAAGCGTTTACTGAGCAGCCAGGAGGGATGTGCCTGCCTCTGCTTAGGGAAGAGAGTGGCAGTGGTGTTCAACCTGGCACGTTGGAAGCGGCCTCTGCTTAGGGAAGAGAGTGGCAGTGGTGTTCAACCTGGCACGTTGGAAGCGGCCTCTGCTTAGGGAAAAGAGTGGCAGTGGTGTTCAACCTGGCACATTGGAAGTACCTGGGGAGCTTTAAAAATCACCAATGTCTGGGTCCCACCCCCAAGGCACCGATTTAAATAGTGTGGAGTGCCACCTGGCATCAGGAGCTTTGAAGCACCCCTAGGTGACTCTAATGTACAATCAGGACTGAGAAGCACTGACAGAAGTACCTCTAGATTCCAGGTCCTTGGAAAGAATATTTCAAATGTCTAAAGTAATTAAGGAAAATTAGTAAAGACATTAAAATATATATCAAAGAGAGAGAAAAATATAAACAAAAGGCGACATTCAAGATGCAGTTAAACTCTGTAGTGAGCTCCTCCAGTATTTAAACAATGCAGCAGCTGTTTTGGAAAGCACGGTCCCACCAAATGTGGCACTGAGTTCCGTGGAGTGAGTTTGGATGGTTTTCTTTGTTGGAGCCCTCGACACAATGCCTGGCACAGAGCAGTCTTCAAGAAACATCGGCCAATGTTGTCTCTTTAAGTCACAGAGAAAGCCATAGTTCAGATATTTCTTGGCAACCTCTTTTCTTCTCCAAAGAAGCCTGGATCATCTAAAGTATCCCCCAAAGCTTTCTTAATTCCTAAGAAGGCAAATCGAATTCTTTTAAATTAAATAGTTAATGACCATTTACTGAAGTTCCTGGATTCGTTGTAGATGGGCTAAACTGGTGATTCGGGAGAGTTGGGCACTCTTACGTGGCACGTGAGCACTACACTGACTAAGCCACATAGATAGTGCAGGCCACTGTCTATATGGATTAGGCCAGTTGAAGGTACTTTAACGTTTCACATTTTAACGCTAAGGGGCTGTCAGCAGATAACTGTGCTGGTGTGACATACTGCTGACCACCTTTGTGATTTATTTGCTGCCAACTTCTTAATCAGAAACAAAACATCCAGTTATCTTATTGTTATTACAAGAAAATACAGCCTGTAATCCCAGCACTTTGGGAGGCTGAGGTGGGCAGATCACGAGGTCAGGAGTTCCAGACTACCCTGGCCAATATGGTGAAACCCCGTTTCTACTAAAAATACAAAAAACAAAACAAAACAAAATAAACAAAACCAAAACTAACGAGGCATGGTAGCATGCACCTGCAGTCCCAGGTACTTGGAAGGCTGAGGCAGGAGGATCGTTTGAACCCAGGAGGCGGAGGTTGCAGTGAGCAGAGATTGTGCCACTGCGCTCCAGCCTGGGCAATAGAGGGAGACTCCGTCTCAAAAAAAACAAAAGAAAAGAAAAGAAAATACAATCCACTTATTATGTGGTTTTCAGGAATATCCATTGGTAAGAAAGTGGGAATTGCCTATTCTTGCCTGAACTATTAGGTGCTATGTGGACATAGGTTAAGGAAGGGATGAGTGTGGAGTGGAAACATCTACCACGCTGAAGCAGGTGGCTGTGTTTTGAGCTTAATCTTCGTGATATAGTATCACTGCTAGCATATCTTTTTTGTTTCTGAGTATGTATGTTCAACTCCAAATACTTGGTAAGGACCAGACAAGGGAAGTCAATTAGGGTTAAAAGTGTTTGCCAAAGCTGATGGTAGCGACCACTTGGGCTCCTGGGTTGAAGATAGTCCTGAGGCCAAATCCACGTTTAAAGGGAGAGGGTACTAAGACTGATCAACAGTGTCTCCGAGCACATGGAGGAGAGAATGGAAGCAAGAACGCCAGTTAGTTATGATGATCTTCTTAGATCCTTTTGTTGGAAGACAAGAGCTCTTGGTTGGCCAATTGGCCTTGTCCTAGTCAAAGGAAGTGCCACTTATTTTCTAAACAACTATGTGCACCAAGAAATTCAGTGTGTGGTACAAAGCCAGGTGACCCATGGCTAAAAGCCCCAATTGAAAGGTTCCCAAAGAAGGTGAAGAATTTAGTACAATCACTCTCTATGGCCATTTATTCTATTTTTATTCATTCATCATGAAGAATTTTGCTGTTTGTGAGGTGTTTAAGAACATGGCACGAGAAGCCAAGCTGTTTCAAAGAATAATGGTCAATGTCCATCATCCATGTCCAGGCTTGTGCTCATTGGCCCTTGGAAAGCTGCGCATGACACGCCTGTTCCATCCCCTCTTATATCCCACCGCTCAGCAGCATGATGCACGGTCAGCAGCAGCACACACCACACCTTTGTGGGAATTTGAAAAACAGACCTCTTCTAGGTGATAGCCCCATGGGAGCATAGCTTGGCAAGCAGACCTGGGTTGGTTTTCATTTCCCACTCACCCCGTGACATGGGCCCTTGTGCCGTGGGCCACCACCGTCAAGACCACATGTGGCCACCTTGCCTTCATACTAAGAAATCTAATTTAATTCATGACCAATAGCCATCGTCCCCAAATAAATTACCATAACTTTGTGAAAAGCCTCTAGGAATAAGCACAATTATATACAATCATTATCATCACCCATTAAAAACCATAAGTACCACAGGTCACAAATCCCTGACTTCGATATTTAGGAGTCCCAAGGCATCATGAGACTGAGTGATTGGAAAGTTCATTGTGTGTCATGAACAAAGCTGAACCCTGTACAGTCGAGTGGCCTAAAGTCCATATGAAACAAGCAAATGTTTGCTGAGCTGAATAGGCTGGTGAGTAATTCAGAGAGGGCTGTGGAAATGTCATAAACCTTTGTTCACGCAGAATGCAAAGGCCTGGCAAAGCGATGCTGAATAAACCAGGTTTGAATAGGCTGTTACTTTAAAGAAAAAGTAATAGAGAATCTGGCCATCTGGAGGGTGTGGCAGTTACTTTGAAATGAAGCTCTAATTTGCATAGGCAAGTACTGAATGAGGGAATTTTGGATTCAGATGTCTGTGGAATGGCTCTGCTGGGGTTGGAGCCTTAGGCAGGTGGGACATAGATTTTGGGACTGGTCATTTATTTTAATGTGCATTATATGGATGTGTGTGGGTGTGTGTTTGCACGTGGGTGTGTGTGTGTGCATGTGCATGCACGTGTGCATGTGATTTGGGTGATAGAGGCATAGAATTAGCCCACATTTATCCCCACTCATGGGCTAATCCTTCTTCCCTTATCTCTTCCCAATTCCAGTTAATGGTGGCTCTATCATTCCCTCAGGCCTCTAAGCCAGAAATTCAGAAGTAATGCTAGATGCTTCCCTCTCCCTCACTTTAATCTATTACTCATAACTTACATTTGCGGCTGGGTGCGGTGGCTCATGCCTGTAATCCCAGCACTTTGGGAGGCCGAGGTGGGTGGATCACCTGAGGTCAGGAGTTCGAGACTAGCCTGGCCAACATAGTGAAACCCCGTTTCTCCTACAAATACAGAAATTAGCTGGTGGAGGATGCCTGTAATCCCAGTTACTCAGGAGGCTGAGGCAGGAGAATCGCTTGAACCCGGGAGGTAGAGGTTGCAGTCAGTCAAGATTGCCCCACTGCACTCCAGACTGGGCAACAGAGCAAGACTTCTTCCCCGCCCCCCCCCAAAAAATTGCTTCCTGCATATTTCTTGACTCTTTTCTCTTAATCCCCACTCCCACTTTCTAGTTCAAATCTCATTGCATATCATCTATACCATTGAAACAGCCTTCTAGCTGCTATCAATCTTTCCCATATTAATTTATCCACTCCTTAGTCACAAGATGATCTTTCCAAATGCAGGGTTTGATTGTACCTCTCCCATTCCTTTGTATGCACCAGACTCTGTTCTAGATCCTGAGGGTATAGCAATGGCCCAAACAGTCAGGATTCCTGCCCACATGGAACTTATCTTGTTGTGGAGGGAGGGAAGACAGACAGTAAACAAGATAAGGCAGTAAAATAGAGAGCATGTCAGAAGGGTGAGCGGTGCTATGGAGAAACATAAAGCAAGGAAGGGGGTTAGGGAGTTCTGTTGGGAGAGTGGCTGTGGTTTTAAATAGGGTGGTGAAGGAGGGCCTCGCTGAGAAGGGACATTTGAGTAAAGTCTTTAAGGAGTTCAGAGAGTGAGCCTTGCTGATGTAAGGAGGAAGAGTGCAAAGGCCCTGAGGTCAGAGCCTGTCTGGTCTCCACTTGAGGATGAGCCAGGAGGTTGGTATGTTTGGAGAAGGGCAGATGGGAAGCCAAGGTGAGAGGGGTGATGAGAGCAAGGTCACAGAGGGCCTCGGAAGCCAGTGTCAGACCTGAGTGAAATGGGAAATAGATCGGAAGGTTTTGAGAGCAGAGTAGCCTGGTCTGGCTCATCTCGTAACAAGGTCACTCTGGCTGCTGCATTGGGAGTAGGGGGTAAAGGTGGAAGCAGACAGACCACTGGAAGGGCTACTGCAGGAATCCAGGTGAGAGTTGACAGTGATTTGGATGAGGTGGTGGCCCTGGAGGTGGAGATGTGGTCAGATTTTCGATAACTTGAAGGTAAAGGTCACAGGATTTATTGACTGAATGAAACAGATGAGAGGAGTCAAGGGTGACCACTTTGGCCTGAGGAACTGGAAGGATGAAGTTACAATTCCTGAGATGACAAAGACTGGGAGGAATGAGTTTTAGGGACAGCTCATGAGTTCAGTTTTTTGTTTGTTTGTTTGTTTTTTGAGACGGAGTCTTGCTCTGTTGCCCAGGCTGGAGTTCAGTGGCACAGTCTCGGCTCACTAAGACCTCTACCTCCCAGGTTCGAGCGATTCTCCTGCCACAGCCTCCCAAGTAGCTGGGATTACAGGCATGCACCACCACACCTGGTTGATTTTTTGTATTTTTAGTAGAGACAGGGTTTCACCATGTTCGCCAGGCTTGTCTTGGACTCCTGACCTCAGGTGATCTACCCGCCTCAGCCTCCCCAACTGCTGGTGAGAGACAGGACTAGCTGGATTTCCTAGGCTGACTAAGAATCCCTAAGCCTAGCTGGGAAGGTGACTACATCCACCTTTAAACACAGGGCTTGCAACTTAGCTCACACTTGACCAATCAGATAGTAAAGAGAGCTCACTAAAATGCTAATTAGGCAAAAACAGGAGGTAAAGAAATAGCCAATCATCTATTGCCTGAGAGCACCGTGCAAGGGACAATGATCGGGATATAAACCCAGGCATTTGAGCCAGCAACGGCAACCCCCTTGGGGTTCCCCTCCCTTTGTATGGGAGCTCTGTTTTCACTCTATTAAATCTTGCAACTGCACTCTCTTCTGGTCCGTGTTTGTTACTCCTCGAGCTGAGCTTTTGCTGGCTGTCCACCACTGCTGTTTGCCGAGGTGGCAGACCCGCTGCTGACTTCCATCCCTCTGGATCTGGCAGCGTGTCTGCTGTGCTGCTGATCCAGCGAGGCGCGCCCATTGCCGCTCCTGATCAGGCTAAAGGCTCGCCATTGTTCCTGCTGGGCTAAGTATCTGGGTTCGTCCTAATCCAGCTGAACACTAGTCACTGGATTCCACGGTTCTCTTCCGTGACCCACGGCTTCTAACAGAGCTATAACACTCACCGCATGGCCCAAGATTCCATTCCTTGGAATCCGTGAGGCCAAGAACCCCAGATCAGAGAAGGCGAGGCTTGCCACCATCTTGGAAGTGGTCTGCGGCCATTTTGGAAGCGGCCGGCCACCATCTTGGGAGCTCTGGGAGCAAGGACTGCCACCCTGGTAATACTGGGATTACAGGCATGCGCCACCGTGCCCACAATGAGTTCAGGTTTGAACACGCAAAGTCTGAGATGCCTTTAGAGATCCAAGTGGAAATGTCAGGCGAGCAGTGGACATATGTATCTGAAAATCGGGGGTTATGTGTGTCAGATATAGACATTTGGGATTCTACAGCTTATAGATGGAATTTAAAAGCATGAAACTGCATGAGATCCCCGAGATAACAGGGGTGGATAGAGAAGATGTCCAAAGACTGAGCCTTGGGGTAACTTCAAAATAAAGAGATCCAGAGAGGAGGGACCAGCAAAGACTGGGAAAGAATAGGAGGAAAGGTTGGAGGAAAGCTTGCAGAGAGCCCTGGTATCCTAGACCCAAAAAAAGAAGTGCTTAGAGGAGGAGGAAGTCATTAACCAGGTCAAGGGCTGCTGATAGGTCTAGCAAGGTGTACACTGGAGAACTGACAAATGCAGTTAGCCAGTGGCAAAGAATGACCTTCGCAAAGCAGAGGCCATTGTTTCGGTGGTGTTCCAGGGGTGAAAACGCAGTTGAAGTGAATGTAATGGAGAATGGGAGAATGGAAATTAGAAGGGGCCAGAATTCCTAACGTTTTTAGGAGTTTTGCCATAAAGAGCGAGAAGTGAAGTGGTAGCTGGTGGGGGAAATGAGTCTGAAAGCTTTTTAGGTGAGTGGGGGACAGGAGAAACCATTGCCTGTGTTTATATGCAGTGGAGAGGTCCAGGAGAGAGGGGAGCATGGCTAGAGGGATGGGATTGAGCAGAGGAGTGGAGGAGGTGGCCTTTGCTGGGAGAGGGAGACTCTGTATAAGACTGGGAGATAAAAGTAAGTAGGTTGATGTGATGGGGGTTCTTTTGGAAGGTCACAGCTGCCCAAAGACCCCTCCATGGCTCTGCATGGTGCCCTGCATGGCAGAGTTTACGGACCTCAGCTCCAGGTTCTATCTCCCTGCCCTCAACTCTTGCCCTTTCTTAACCCCTGCTGCCCCATCTCAAGTCTGCATTTACACATGTGGTTGTGTGGAGCACTCTTGCTCTCTTTGTCCTGCCCAGTCTTTAAGACCTAATGTCGCCTCCTCTGTTCCTCTGGGTTCCCACCATAATCTGCTCAGATCTGCAGTTTATTGTGGCACCCGATCACTTGTCATTTTTATTTCCTCCTTAGCCTTCCCTCCAGGCTGCGATCTCCTTGAGGGCAGATGTTTGCCTTCTTATTTGTCTGTATTCACAGCCAACCCCTCCCCCAGGACAGTGTCTGGCACATAGAAGGAAATAAAAATTGTGTACCCAGGAAACCACAAGTGGTTCTATGTATACTTTTTACGTAAACTTTTTAATCAAATTATAACATATTGATATATATATATAACCATACAGTTTTAAGTGTATAACTCTGTGTTTTCAAAGGAAACATGTGCGAGGCCTATTCCCACATCAATAAACAGCACCTTACCAGTGCCCTTGTCTCCTTCAGAAACAGCCCCGATGAGACCTCCCGTCTTGACTTCTAACATCATGGATTAGTTTTGTCTGGTTTTGAACTTTACATAAATGGAATGAAACAGGCAGACTGGAGTGCGATCTCGGCTCATTGCAAGCTCCGCCTCCTGGGTTCAAACAATTCTCCTGCCTCAGCCTCCCAAGTAGCTGGGACTACAGGTGAACACCACCACGCCCGGCTAATTTTTGTATTTTTAGTAGAGACGGGGTTTCACCATGTTAGCCAGGATGGTCTCCATCTCTTGACCTCGTGATCCACCCGCCTCGGCCTCCCAAAGTGCTGGGATTACAGGCGTGAGCCACCGCGCATGGCCCAGGCTGTATGCTTTTATGTCTATCTTCTTTCATCCACAGTTATGTTTCTGTGATTCATCCACTAGGTAGTGTACAGCATCGTTCGTTCATGCTCAGTGCTGTGTGGTATTCTGTTGTGCAAATACAGCACAATCTGTTTATGCTCTCTCATGTTGCTTCACATCTCCGTGGTTTCTGGCTTTCG
Source organism: Chlorocebus sabaeus (assembly GCF_047675955.1). Classification (NCBI taxonomy): domain Eukaryota; kingdom Metazoa; phylum Chordata; class Mammalia; order Primates; family Cercopithecidae; genus Chlorocebus; species Chlorocebus sabaeus. Next base: position 89,708,679 of record NC_132918.1, read on the forward strand.
TTTTTTACAATAGCACTGCAATGAATGCTGCTACACACACTGTTGAGCTGGGGAACACTTTTCTGGGTGAGGATCTGAGCGTGAAATTGCTGGGTCTTGGGTTCAAGTGCTCTACATATTTTTGACCATGTTACTGTGACTCAAGAAGCTCAGGAACAGAATTCTAGGCACCAGAACCACACACATTACAGCCTCTGAGCTTTATGGCCTCTGTGCCATTTGTCCAGTCACTTCATTTGCAGTTGAGATTCTGAGACTCAGGCTGGAAAAGCGACCTGGGAAAAGTCACACAAGTCAGAGGCAGAGCTGGGATTTCCTCCAGGTTTCCTCATTTCCAGGCCAGTATAGATCAAGACCTGCTAGTACTCACATGAGGAAACTCTCCTTTCTGCTCTAGGAATGATCACACACCATTCCAATCTGGATACCAAATGTCATTGTTTATTAAGTGTGTGCAGTGTGCCAAGCATATTGTGTCATATGTTTACATGTGTCATATATTTACGTTATAGATGATCTCTGGTTCTTACAACCACCCTTCAAGACAGGTCATACCAAGCCCATTTTTCAGATGGGAAAATAAGTTAGAGGGGATGATTAGCTTGTTCAGGTTTTCCAGTTTCCTTAGGAAGTGGCAGAGCTGGATCTGAACTCTGCTTATGACTACTTGGGGGATGGAGGAGTGAACTCCTTTTTATCAGACCCTGGCTGCTTCGGCCCCAGGAGAAGCTTTCTCCCCCTCAGGCCCTGGGGTTCCTCCAAAGAATGGAGACTCCCAGCTTTCCATGCGACAAAAAGCAGGCAATTCAACATGGCAAGCCCTTAATAAACCTGCAGGTTTCTCTGTGAGGACTGATTTAGAAAGCGGGCTTACAGCCACTGCATTGATAGCAGTTTCTATTCTAAAACTACAGAAATTGTGAACATCTGCCCCCAAAAACTCTCCCCAGAAGCCTTTAGGACAGTGAGGCTGTGATCAGAAACTAATTGCACCCATATCTGAGGAGCTACGACATGAACCACATTATTCAGAGAATCTCTATAGAGAGCTACCTTACCTCCCTGTCCCATATCCTTGATGAGAGTTAAAAAAAAAAACTGAGAAAAAGATAAATGACAATCATTGACGTGTATCAGATATTACTTGTAATTCCTGACAATATATACTTAATTGTATATTATATACTTAATTCTGTAATACTTATGTTGTGTCATATACTGATGAATCACTCTTTTTTTTTTTTTTTTTGCTTTTTATGAGACAAGGTCTTGCTGTATTACCCAGGTTGAAGTGCAGTGGCAGGATCTTGCAATCTCTCAGCTTACTGCAAGCTCAGCCTTCCAGGCTTAAGTGATCCTCCCACCTTACCCTCCCAAGTAATTGGGACTACAGGCATGTGCCACCACACCCGGATAATGTGTGTGTGTGTGTGTGTGTGTGTGTAGAGAGATGGGATTTCACCATGTTGCCCAGGCTGGTCTTGAACTCCTGGGCTCAAGTGGTCTGCCTGCCTTGGCTTCCCAAAACAGTGGCTGTGATCCCAGCTCACTGCAACCTCCACCTCCTGAATTCAAGTGATTCACCTGCTCATCCTGCTTAGCCTCCGAGTAGCTGGGATTGTAGGTGCGCACCATCATGCCCAGATAATTTCTGTATTTTTATTAGAGACGGGGCTTTGCCATGTTTGCTGAGCTGGTCCTGAACTCAGGTGAGATGCCCACTTTGGCCTCCCAAAGTGCTGGGATTACAGGTGTGAGCAACCACACCCAGCCCCAAATTGCTCTTAAATGAATTATCTCAGTCCCCAAATCACTCTTAAATGAATTCTCTCAGTCCGTTCCCCCAGCAATGCTTTAAAGTAGGTAATATTATTGTCCTTCTTTTACAGATGAGGAAACAATACCTACAAGGATGAAACAACTTGCCCAAGGGCACACAGTGAGTGAATGGGCTGCGGCTTGACCAAGAGCCTGTACAGCAGCCCTCCTCTCTTTATTCATATTGGTTGTCCCGGTGCACAAGGCTAAGCACGTGGTAGGTGCACCAAAAATGCTTGTTTACTAATTGATACCTTCCTTCCACTAAGGTGTTAAGTGTTGCTCTCCTCTACTTTACAAATGGAAAGTCAGTGTATCACCAAGTGATCCATCTCTGTGGGAACACAAAGTATCTGTTAAGTCCAGTCTTTGCACTTTGCATTAACCAAAGAGCGTCTGTGAGACTGGCTGCATTAGCAGGTCACCCTGTGGGCTGTGAGCCTACAAGGACAGCTTCTTTACTTAGATTTATTGAGAGGGAAATGTGAAAGGCACCTAAAAGTTAGCTGACGTATCTCTTTTCCCTTCCAAACTCCCACAGCTATGTGAATGGTCTCTGGATCTCCTGTATGGGGTGGGGGTGGGGTGGGGGAGAGGGGCGAGGAGTAGGGGGAAGTAGAGGGAGAGGGATTGAGACTGCAGGGGGTTTTTTGTTTCAAGGTGGTCCATTACACACAGCCAAGAACTTCTCAGCTTTACAAATGCCCTCTGATTCTTGCCAGCATCTGAAATGAAATGGTAGAGGTATGAAAATTAAAAAAAAAAGCAAGCAAACCATTTTCAAAAGTCATGTTTAAAGACAGTAAGCCTGGAAACAAACACCTGAGGGTTTGGTGTTTTTGTTTTTAAAATTGTTTTGTGCTGCCTGTCACTTGGAACGTGTCACTTTATCACAAGGGACATAGACATCAGTCAGCTTGGTAATGAGGTTACCCCAGGTAGCGGCTGGGTTACACAGACCGTACAGTCCTGGTTTAGGCAGTAATTAACTGCATGACTTGGGGTAGTGACTTAACTTATCTGCGTCTGAGTGCCCATAGTGTAAAAGCTATGTGGCTACTGTCAGACGTGAGGGATTAAGATGGGTGAGTGAGTGGTGTGTGTGGAGAGAAGAGTAGGTGAAGGCCTTGCAATATTGTAGATTTATGGTTACCCCCTACCCACAATGATCCTGTAGAAATGTTTGCAACAGAGATTTGCATCCTTTTTGGAGGAGACACTATTTTGGGTTTCCCCTAGCGTATGGTAGGAATTCAGTCATTCCTCTGGTTAAAATCCAAATGGCTATCACCACTTTCATGATAAAGTCCACATTTCTGTCTTTTTTTTTTTTTTTTTTTTTTTTGAGTGGAGGTTTAATAGGCAAAAGAAAAAGAGAGAGAAAGGAAAACAGCTCTCTCTCTAGTGAACCAGAGAGGACTTCCGCAAGGAAAGACAAGCTCGTGGGGGATGTGCCGGATTTTATCGTCTGGCTTGAGGAGGTGGTGTCTGATTTACATAGGGCTCACAGATTGGTTCCATCAGGTGTGATGTTTACATACTGTGCAGGGAAGGCTGGCTGCCCCACCCTAATCTCATTATGCAAATGAACTTTCCCCTTGACCAGTTCCATCTTGTCTGCTCCTTCCTGTACACGTGGTGGCAGAGAAGGGAAGAGGGAGCCGCCATCTTGAATGTGATTGGCACAACTGACAGCATCTGTGTCTGCAACTTGGTTTTATAGGCAGCTCTGTGTCAGAAATAAAAATAATTTGGGGCTGCTTTTCATCCAAAGGAAAATCTTACCGAAGACTTCTATACCCTCACTATCTGCCTAAGTAATTTCTTCTTAACTCCTGTATCATTCCGCCCTCTGGAGTGGTAACCCTAACTGTTGTTAGGGGGTGTTGGATAAACTGTTGTTAGGGGGTGTCCGGCTACTTCTTGCTGAAAAGGGGCATTGTGTGTGGAACAGCAGCTAGGGCTCCTCCTGGGGTTGATCTAAGGGTCCTTGGAAGAAAGGCGTGTCCATGCGTGGTTCTGTCTGCAGCAGCGTTTGGAGTCTGATTGCTGTCAGCCATTCTGACGGGTTCTAACGCTGGTTTGCCTCCACCAGATGTTGCGTTTCGATGAATGTTGAACCTTGGGATCCCGGACGAGGTCCCCAATATGAAACAGCTGTTGTCTGTGGTAAACACCTGGGGTTTGTTGTCTTGCACCAGGAACATTTAGGACACAGACACACATGAGTTTAGGAGCAGAGGTTTAATAGGCAAAGGAAAGAGAAAGAAGGAGAAATGAAAACAGCTCTTTCTCTAGTGAGAGGGGACTTCCGAGAGGAAAACACCCAAAGTCCGAATTTCTTTAACCTGCTCAACAGGGATTAAAGACAATACCACTTTAGGCATATTTTAATTTTTTGTGTGTGTTCAGGCTTTATGTACAAGTTACCTGGATCCAATTAATTAAACTAAAAGAGTTTTTATGAGCTCAGTTAGAGGGAACTTATCTTAAAATGCCTGAGGATCATCTAGATTGGGGGCTGATCCTCTGAAGCACAGGTTATTACATGGCAGGTGCTAGGTTTACATTTTGCCCCCAAAGAACTCCCACTCTATAGCTCCAGGAGAGCTATGCTTTTATTTGCAAGCCTATTTGATGTGCATGAATGCAAAGAAGATGCCCTTGCAGTGCTGGCGGAGTGACTTCATTAGAAGAGTTTGTCATCTCTGCACCTTGCTCTGCACTCCCATGGCCTCTCATGGGGAGCTCACACAGAGAGATCTTTCAAGCAGGAAAACTGCTGTGAATGTCAGGCTCTTGGATTGAGTCCCTAAAGAAGCCCCTGACCCTGACTCTCATCCCCAGAGCCTAGGGTCCCCGGCAGTCTGCCAGGCTTCTTGAAGGTTAATTTCTGCAAGAGTGAACATACATACAATCAATTCCCAACAAGGAGACTGTCCCTCTGGCACATGGAACATCATGTATGGGGAAGAGAAAATGTCTTGTTCAGAGAGTGACTGAAATCCTATTCCCATCTGGTTCTTTTGCATTACTCTGTTTTCTCTCTTTTGCATTTTAGTGTTTAGAAATAAAAGTATGCAAATATGAGACATGGGCTGCTACTGTGGAAACAAGGTGGGATAATTATTACTTAGTATTCTGAGCAAAAGAAGACTAGACGTTTTCATTCTAGAGATCTAAGTTTGGAAATTAGAAGGAATGCAAGTTAAATGGGGAAGAATATATCCTAGGATAAAAAGATCCCCAAAGTTAATGTGTCCAACATGTCCTTATTTATTCTTTAATACAGTTAACAGTCGCAAATGATGTATTTTAGGAGACTACCGATGTAACTTGTTAACCTATAGACTATACATCATGCCCTTGGAACACCTGAGGTGGGGTATGCCCACTTTCTGGTGATTTCGAGAGGGAATGGAAAATTTCAGTCACCAGTTTAAGTAATAGAACCAAGAATTAAATTGCAAATGACAAAATATTCCCTTGGCCTGTAGCTTTGGAAGTCACTTTCCAGTACAAATGTTGCAACAACAAAGGGAGCAGGAGAATTTGTTTCTTTAGGGGTATTTATTCTCACCTCCAGTTTTGCCATTTCACTGCCAGTTCCGAAATGAAACACTCAATAACAGAAAAACCACAAACTGTTGGAACTGGGAGACCGAAGAGCCCAGCCTCCTCAGTGCCTAGCTAAGGATTCCGAGTCCCCAGAGGAAAAGGGACTTGCTTAAAGTCGTAGAACTGGCATGAATGGGGAATGGCGAAAGACTCAGGGAGAATGTTCCAGACAGAGGGAATACTTGTGCAAAGGCTCCGAACCTGGGAGGAGTTTGGTATGTTTAAGAACCCAGAGGAAAGCCATGTGTGGCTGGAGTACAGGGGCTGGGCAGAAGAGGAAGTTGGAGAGGAAGCCCTCAACTGGACCACAGGAGGACATCTGCTATTTATTTATGTATTTACTTGAGACAGAGTCTCGCACTGTCGCCCAGGCTGGAGTGTAGTGGCATGATCTCGGCTCACTGCAACCTCCCCCTCCTGGGTTCAAGCAATTCTTCTGCCTCAGCCTCCTGAGTAGCTGGGATTACAGGCATATGCCACCATGCCCGGCTAATTTTTGTATTTTTAGCAGAGACGGGGTTTCACCATGTTGGCCAGGCTGGTCTTGAACTCCTGACCTCGTGATTTGCCTGCCTCGGCCTCCCAAAGTGCTGGGATTACAGGCAGGAGCCACCGCTGAAAGAGAAGGGATAAAAAAGATATTCCATGCAAATGGAAACAAAAAGAGAGCAGTAGTAGCTGTACTGTTACCAGAAAAAACAGACTTTATGTCAAAAACTGTCACAAGAAACAACATGATTATATAATGATAAAGGCTTTAATTCATCAAGAAGCTGTAACATTGCAAATATATATATATGCCCAACATCAGAGCACTCAAATATAAAAAGTAAATATTAACAGATCTGAAGGGAGAAATAGACAGCAATACAGTAATTGTAGGGTACTTCAGCATCACACTTTCAACAATGGATAGATCATCCAGACATGAAATCAATAAGGAAACATTGGACTTGAACAGCACTATAGACCAGATGGACCTAACTGACATCCAGGCATACCTTGGAGATATTTGGGTTCAGTTCTGATCACTGTAATAAAACAAATATCACAATAAAGCAAGTCATGAATTTTTCAGTTTTCCAGTGCATATAAAAAGTTATATTTACACTATGCTGTAGTTTATTATGTGTGCAATAGCAATACATCTTTAAAAAATGTACATTACTAATTTTAAAATCCTTTATTGCTAAAAAAATGATAGTGATCATCTGAACCGTCAGCAAGTTATAATCTTTTTGCTGGTGGGGGTTCTTGCCTTGATGTTGATGGCTGCTGACTGATCAAGGTGACAGTTGCTGAAGTTGAGATGTCTGTGGCAATTTCTTAAAATAAGATAACATTGAAGTTTGCAACATTGATATTGACTCTTCCTTTTATGAAAGATTTCTCTATAGCATGTGATGCTATTGGTAGCATTTTACCCACATTAGAACTTCTTTCAAAATTGAGTCAGTCCTCTCAAACACTATCACTGCTTTATCAGCTAAGTTTATGTAATATTCTAAATTGTTTGTTGTCATTTCAACAATGCTCACAGCATCTTTAGCAGGAGTAGGTTGTATCTCAAGAAACCATTTCTTGGCTGGGCACAGTGGCTCACGCCTGTAGTCCCAACAGTTTGGAAGGCCGAGGTGGGCGAATCATGAGGTCAGGAGATCGGGACCATCCTGGCCAACATGATGAAACCCTGTGTCTACTAAAATACAAAAACGTAACCAGGTGTGTTGGTGCGTGCCTGTAGTGTCCCAGCTACTCAGGAGGCTGAGGCAGGGGAATCACTTGAACCCGGGAAGTGGAGATTGCAGTGAGCCGAGATCACGCCACTGCACTCCAGCCTGGAAACAGAGCGAGACTCCATCTCAAAAAATAAAAGATAAAAAATAAAAATAAAAATAAAAACAAAGAAAAGGAAAAAACAAAAAAGAAACCATTTATTTGCTCATCCATAAGAAGCAACTCCTCATCCATTCAAGTTTGGTCATGAGATTACAGCAATTTAGTCACATCTTTGAGCTTCACTTCTATAATAATTATAGTTATCTTGCTATTTATTTGTACCTCATCTGCAGGACTTCCTCTACCCAAGTCTTGAAGCCCTCAAAGTCATCCATGAAGGTTGGAACCAACTTCTTTAAAACTCCTGTTAATGTTAGTATTTCAGCCTCCTCCCGTGAATCACCAATGTTCTTAATGGCATCTAGAATGGTGAACCCTTTCCAGAAGGTTTTCGATTTACTTTGCCCAGATCTACCAGAGGTGTCATTGTCTGTGAGAGCTCTGGCCTTACAAAAGCTGCTTTTCTTTTCTAGAATATTATAACCATAACACTATAGAAATCATCAAATCCAGCTATATACATATAGCTGGGCCTTGTTATTAATCCAATTGGCCACTGTGTCTTTTGATTGGAAAATTTAATCCATTTACATTTAAAGTGATTATTGATTTGTAAGAATTATTGTTGCTATTTTGGTAGTTGTTTTCTAATTTGTAGATCCTTTGTTCCTTTCTTCTTCTGTTGCTCTCTTCCTTTGGGATTTGATGATTTCTATAGTGGCATTGATTTCTCTTTCTGTTTTGTGTATTTAGTGTAGGTTTTTGCTTTGTGGTTACCATGAGGCTTACCTAAAACATCTTATGGTTATAGCAGTCTATTTTAAGCTGGTAACAACTTAATTTTTATGATGTACAAAAATACTACTTTTGGTCCTCCTCCCATTTTATGTTTTTGATGTTGCAATATACATATTTTCATGTTGTATAACCATTAACAAATTATTATACAGTTATTTTTAATGTTTTTGTCTTTTAACAATCCTACCCCTTTCTAAAGCCTCTCTAATGTCTCCTCATTTCCCAAATTATGGGTCTTTGCAATTCCTACCCCTCTTCTGACCATTGGCATCACCCTGTCTAGACTGTGAGCTCATGGAAAGCAGGGGCTGAGTCTCCTTTGTGCTTGGCCCATGGAAGGTGCTTGATCAAAATGTATTCCTTTGTCCTTGTTTTTGTCTTGGGAACTTTTCCTGCTTTGGCCTATCTTCATTTTTGGCACAAATGATTAGAATTGCAAGAACGTCTCACTGGTTCACCCACCTCTTTGTCTCTTGGAGGACACTAGGGTTCGGAGAGCCAATGGTCTAATCAGGTGGCCAGGCCTGTGTCCTCTCTTCCTTACCCCTCAGTGGGCACACAGCCTCTGCCTTGGGATGCTCCTTCTGCTTTGACTTCCTTTGCTTTGGCTTCTGCTGATTCTGTCCTTTTATTGCAACTTATGCTTCAGTGGTTGGGTCTGTTGCTCTGCTGTCTCTCCTCTTGTGTCTGCTGCTTTGCGTTGGCTTCAGCTTCTGCTTTCTTCTGCTTTGTACTTTGGCTTCTGCCTATTCTGCTTCTGCTTTTTTCTCAGCTGCTTTTTCTGTTTCTGCTCCTCATCCTCCCTCTACTATGACTCCCCTCACCCAGTCCTGCTCTTCCGCCCTCTCTTCCCCCCTCTTCCACTTCCCATGCTTCTACTGCTGCCTCTGCTGGTGCTTCTTCTTTGCTGTTGCTTCTCCCTTCTGCTTCTCTTTCCACTAGTGCTTGCTGCTTCTGCCTCTGCTTTTCCTGCTGGTGCTTCTTGTGCAACATATTCATCTACTTCTGCTTCTGCTTTTTCTTCCTTTTCCTCCTCCTTTTGCTCTTTTCTTCCTCCTCCTGCCCTCTCTGCTGCTTCTCTTCGTTCTGCTACTTCTACTTTGGCTTGTTTCCACTTTCTCTGCTCTAACTTTTGCTTTTGCTGCTTCTCCTTCTGCTGCAGCTTCTCCTTCCTCCACTATGACTACACCTGCCTCTTCCCTCCGCATCCTGCCTTGCTCTTCCCTCTTCTTTCTCCCCTTCCTCTTCTCCCCTGCCCTTCTTCTTCGGGTCCCCTTCTTCTATTTTTACTCCTTCTGCTGCTTCTCTCACTGCCCTTGTTTCTCCTTCCAGGGCTACGACATCTACTTCTCTTCCTCTTCCTTTCTCAATTTCTCGCTTTTCCTCTGCATCTGCGTGTGTCTGTGTGTGCAGCTTCGGCTTTCTGAGCATCGACTTCTGCTTTGCATGTTTCTGCCACTTAGCCTTCTGCCTTTTCTGCTGCTTCCATGCCCACTTCTCTTTTCTGCCTCTGCTTCAGCTGCTGCTGCTGTTGCTACACCTTCCTTCTTTTTTTCTTCCTCCTCTTTCTCATCTTCCTCCTCTTCTGTGGCCTTTGCTTCTGGTTCTGCTTTTCCTGCTCCTTTTCCTTCTCGTCCTGCTCTGTCTTCTCCTCCTCCTGTCTTCTTTTTCTCTTCCTCCTTTGTCTTCTCCTTCTTGTCTTCCTCCTCCTCCTGCTCAGTTTTGAACATGCTAAGTTTAAGGTGCCTGTCAAACATTTACTTATACTTTCTCTAGGGCTTCCAGTGTTCTTTAAGAGCTTCAAAATTTCCACCAACTTGGGACTTGCTGGTTGACCTTCAGAACAGTCTCTTTTAGTAGGTGGCAGATAATAACAAGACATCACAAAGGAACAGTACTCTACAATTAACCCGGTATTTACCAACCCATTATTTTATTAGTAGAACAGGGAAACTGAGGCTCAGAGAAATTCCCACACCTTGCAAGGCTGCACAGAAATCAGTGGAGGTTTTTTAAGAACCTAGAGCCTCTTTTCCCAGGGTTTGCCATAGGGCCTTACTTTTTAAAAATTTGTTATTTTAATAGACTTTATTTTTTTTAGAAGCAGCTATAGGTTGACAGCAAAATTGAGAGTAAAGCACACAGAGTCCCAACAGGACCTTACGGTTTTACAGCGCTTAACAAGTTCCTTTGTATCCATGATTTCATCTGCTTAGGAATCACTTGAGAGGGTGTCAGCCCAGAGAGGGAAGGGATTCAGTTATGCCCACACAGCAAGGCAATGCCACCTCACTGGGGTGACGGCCCCTAGCTCCTCGTCCAACGGCTCAGGAAGGACCAGTGCTATTCAGAAAAGTAGTGAGGCAGTGAGTGCTAGGTGTGGCATTGAGCCAGCTTCTCTTTAGTATGTCACCAGTCCCTCCCACTCACATCCCAGCATGAGAGAGTCATCCAGATCTGGTTCCCTGAGTTTTTCCATCCTTAAGGAAAATTCTAGTGACCTAAATCTGGGGCAGAAAACCAATAAACACAGGAGTTGCTTTTCCAGAAAAACTGAGTTGATAGGCTGGAAGCGCCACGAGGCCACAGGACAATTAGAGTGTGCCGGGCTCCAGATGCTGAGCAGATGCCATCCTGGTTGGGAGCCAGGCCCTGGGAATAGAAACGCCAGCCCTCTGTGCCAGCCCTGGCAGGGCCTTGCGAGGCAGCTGGTCTCCAGCCAGTTGCTCCCCTTTGTTGCCAACACGGCGCAGGCCCCAGGGGAATGAAAATTGAATTTGGCAAAATTCACATGCTTATCTTTGGAGAGTGGGTGAGAGTTGCACCCTGGGAAGTAGTAGATTATCAACCAGTCCCATGAGGGGAGGGCTCACCTTCCTTTACTCGCCATCATGTCTCCAGGGTCAAAATCAGTGCCTAGCATGTAACAGGTGCTCAGAAATGTTTGTTACTGATATCTACACACTGAAGACAGAGAAGGGAGCTTATACCACTTTCTAAGGTTTCCAGCTCCCAGATCTTTATGTTTGTAGGACTCTAGATGGCTTCTGATTAAGTATCTATTGTTGAGGGGGACTCTGGGGAGTGGTTGTCCAAATAACAAGATAATGGCTTCCATAGTCAGGTGCCATTTTAGAGGAGGCTTAGGGTGGAAGTAGTTTGAAAGGGAAGAGGCAGCCTGGCTGAGTCTTGGGGCTTGCACGAAGGTAGGAAACAGAATTCCAGAGAGCTGTCTTGGGTGTGGGAAGAGAGCCTAGGGCTTAACTATAGAAGGGCTTGTGGAAGTCCTCTTGTTATTTGTCCATTCACCAAGCATCTATCCATGGGCCTCTTCTCCATGATGGGTTCTCCTGGGAAAGTAGTGCATCTCTGTGTAGAGAAAGTGTTCCTTTCAGGGTAAGTGCTTTGAAGAGTGCGCTTAGAAGACATACCTTGCAATCTGGGAGTGCAGATGGCCAAAGACACAAAGAGCCCCTGTGCACAGCCTCCTTGAACAGAGCAGCCCCACCCTAGAGGCTCCAATGGGGTTATTTCTGCCTACAAATAAGGATATACTGCCAAAGACGCTGACCAGTGCCTGCAGTGTGGGGCAGAGAAAGTAGCACGATGGTTTAGGAAGACAGGAGGAAGCCTCCAGAGGGGGCGGCACCAGAGCTGGCCCTTGAAGTGTGGGGCAGACTTGGCCATAGAACGGCAGCATAATCAAAGGCAAAGAATCAGGAGTGTTGTGTGAGTCACAGGTCATCCCATTTGGCTTGAGGCTCAAGGAAGTGGGAGCTGAGGTTGGAAATCTAAACCTAGGTCAGGCAGAGCACTATGGCTCACACCTGTAATGCCAGCACTTTGGGAGGCTAAGGCAAGAGAATCACTTAAAGATGGAGTTTGAGACCAGCCTGCACAACAAAGCAAGATCCCCATCTCTAAAAAAAAAATTTTTTTTTAATTAGCCTGGTGCAGTGGCATACACCTATAGTCTCAGCTACTTGGGAGGCTAAGGCAGAAGGATGGCTTGAGCCCATGATCCCAGGTATTCGAGGTTACAGTGAACTATGATTACACCACAGCACTCCATCCTGGATGACAGGACAAGACCTGTCTCTATAAACAAATAAACCAGCTGGGCACAGTGGCTCACGTCTGTAATCCCAGCACTTTGGGAGGCTGAGGCAGGTGGATCACGAGGTCAGGGGACAATCCTGGCCAACACGGTGAAACCCTGTCTCTACTAAAAATACAAAAAATAAATTAGCTGGGCGTGGTGGCAGGTGCCTGTAATCCCAGCTACTTGGGAGGCTGAGGCAGGAAAATAGCTTGAACCAGGGAGTCGGAGGTTGCAGTGAATCCAGATCGTGCCACTGCACTCTAGCCTGGTGACAGAGCGAGACTCAGTCTCAAAACAAACAAAAAAACAAACCAGTAAACAAGGTCAGAGATTTATGTGTCCTCCCTACCCCCACTCCCCTTTTTTTGACTTTGGTGAAGAGAATCCGAGGACTGAGTTAATCAGACTCTGCAGTTCATGACATATTATCATCATTGGTCCCTACACATTCCCTCTCTTGATTTGCTTATGTATTCTCGTTTCCCCATCCATAGGGGGATGGCTTCTAATACACTTGCCGTCCCTCTTTGTGTTTGTGCATGTTCTCATATAAGTGATATTGGTGCTTAGTTTTCAGGATGCATGTTGTTTTAAAGTATGTAAATGATTTGGGGTTTTGTATACCTTATTCTGCTGCTGGCTTTTTTATTTGGCACTAGGATTTTAAGATTCATTCATACTACCAAGTGTGCATACAGGCAATGACTTGTAGGTGCTGCGTGGTACCACTGAAGTACATCCACTACATCCTGTCCACGCCCAGGGGTGGACATCCATGTTGCCCACGAGTGGTTCCTTCGCAAAGGAGCGCCATGTTGAGAGCTGACTTTTAGGCAGGCTGGTGGCCTGACAGGGCTGACGCGTCACCAGTCAGTGAGACACTGGTGAGCCCAGCTTGGATCTGTCCAGCTGGAGTTAAGTGGCTGTGACTTCAGGTACTTTAGGGACCTGCAAGGCTTCTTACAGGCTGTGTGCATTCTTGGTAACGCGTAATGTGGTGACTCATGGGACAAATATTAGGTCTTGGTCCTGTCTCAGTCCTAGCTTTGAAAGGACAATGTGTTCTTGATGCATAATAGGAAGTTTAGGAAGCAGCCCAGGGGGACTGTGTTCCCGAAGGTTGGGCTGTGAGCAAACGTGCTCTTTGGTTTGATGCAGGGAAAGGGCTGGGGAGGGGTGGCACATACCCACAGCAATCCGGGGACATGGCATTGAACTGAAGAAGCGTGTATGTGCATGTAAGTGTGAGTGTGAGCATGAGTGTGTGCCAGAGTGTGTGAGAGCGTGACTAGTCCAGAAGGGCAGGGTGTAGAGGTGGCATAGGGACAGGGTGTGGTTATGAGACCGTCTTCTTTCTCTCTTTTACCCATCCAACGTTGCCATGACTTAGCCTGCTGCTGGATCCCCACTGAAGCTTCTAACTGAAGAGCCACTGAGTAAACTGTTCTTCTTCATTTAACTGGGTTGGTTCCTGTGTATGCTTCCTGTACTTCTGGAGAATTTGTCTTCAATTTGGGGAAACAGTCCCTCTCAAAAAGAGCCCAGCAGCTCCACTCTCTGCACAGCACGTCCGTCCATCTGAGCACATAAAAGGGGTCCTGTGGCCGGGCGCGGTGGCTCACGCCTGTAATCCCAGCACTTTGGGAGGCCGAAGCGGGCGGATCATAAGGTCAGGAGTTCGAGACCAGCCTGGACAAATGGTGAAACCCTGTCTCAACTAAAAATACAAAAACTTAGCTGGGCATGGTGGTGGGCACCTGTAATCCCAGCTACTCAGGAGACTGAGGCAGGAGAATTGCCTGAACCCAGGAGGCAGAGGTTGCAGTGAGCCAAGATCATGCCACTGCACTCCAGCCTGGGTGGCAGAGGGAGACTCCGTCTCAAAAGAAAAAAATAAATAAATAAAAAAAGAAGGTCTTGCAAAGGCACTCAAGCAGCCAAGGATGTGGTTTTACTTCTCAGTGTGCTCCTTTCAGGCTGGCCAAGGCTCGGAGGGGCAGGCGGGGGAAAGGGCATTGATGTGACGCAGTCCCAGGATCCCAGGATTTCCTCTCCACCTCCAAGACCCACAGATGATGTCTCCAAGGCAGGTTGCAGATTGGATCCAACAGAGGTCCTGGGAATCCGAACGTCACCTCTATTAATTATTTCCATGCTTGTCACATCTCTTGGAAAACTCTGTCAGTAAAAGAATGAGCATCGTTCCTCAGTTTCCTCCATGTGGAATGCAGCTACTTCAACAATGACATCAGCATTAGAGATGCCTGCAGCTCTGGGGCTGGCACTTCCCCGAGGGTGGGGCGCATGCCCACTCTGTTCACTGCTGGACCACAGCATCTAATACAATGCCTGGCATATAGCATAAAATATACAGTCAATATGAATTTGAGGAATATCTGAAATTAAGTGGCAGGGACCAGAGAAGGAATCTGACTTTACAGGGAAAAGGAGATTAAGAGAGTTGAAGGAGGAGTTTCTCAATTTTATTATTGAAAGTTCCTGGTAAATTATTTGATATGACACTTTGACAGGGCCCCCTTAAGTTGTGGGCAGCTTTGATTGCTAGAATGTTCTTCTTTAGAAGCAAGTAAACGCTCCTTGATGGAATACCCGCTGGATGTTCTGCTCTGGATGAAGCCTCAGGGCTACTATATATACAATATACTCTGTGTGTGTGTGTGTGTGTGTGTGTGTGTGTGTGTGTGTGTGTGTGTATTTAGAGTCAAGTTCTTGCTCTGTCATTCAGACTGGAGTGCAGTGGCATGATCCTAGCTTGCTACAGCCTTGAACTCCTGGGCTCAAGTAATCCTCCTATCTCAGCCTCCTGAGCAACTGGGAATATAGGTACACACCACTATGCCCAGCAACTTTTTTTTTTTTTTTAAGAGATGGGGTCTTGCTACATTGCCCAGGCTGGTCTTGAACTCTTAAGCTCAAGTGTTGCTCACACCTCAGCTTCCCAAAGTGCTGGGATCACATGTGTGAGCCACCCTGCCTGACCCAGAGCTAGTATTTTGGAGCATCTTCTCTGAGCTGGGCATTGTTTTAGGTGCTCTACTTGCATTATCTTATTTAACTCTCATTGTAGGCCTTTGAAATAAATCCCCAGTTAGCAGAAAAGGAATCTAAAGTTTAGAAGGGCAAATGCTTTAAGGAAAGTAAATGGCTTCGCTTTCAGCTGGGGAAGCTGCTGAGAGGACAGGCTGCATTTAGAGGAGAGTGAGAGACGCCCTTCAAACTTTGAGCCTTCACTTTTAGATCAATTCCACTCTTTACAGGAGATTTACAGTTTATTCTTGGTGCCTTTCTGGAAGTCCCAACTATTTTTAAATTTTTCATAGTTAGAATATAAATTAATGTATCATAAAAATAAAATGGAATTTTAAACAGAAAGCTGGCTTGAAGATTTTGTGACGAGCTTACTATTTGAATACTGACACAGAATTCACATGAACACAAACAACAGCAGCACCTTAAAGTAAATCAAACCCATTGACAGAGGGTGCGAGTGAAAGACTATGAAATGATGCATATAGTTGCTATATTTAAGCTATTAAGGGCTCAAGGGTATACTTTTGCCTTTAGGATTGCCTTGGAAAGAAATCAAACTCAGAAACAAACAAGCCAAGCCCACCGTATTCTTGCAGACACCTTCAGGTGATGGGAAGGGTGGCCCGCTCTTGCAGGTCCTCCCTGGCTGACACAGGCTTTCCTTTGCCCTCCCTAGGATGGCCTCTGAGGCCCCCTACCTTCCCCTTCCCTCTATTCTCTCCATTGCTCAAGATTTCTCACCTAAGTAGCCTTTTTGTCTCCCTGACATGACCAGGCTATTCCTATTCCTGGCTCAGAGCCTTTGCACTTGCTGTCACCTCTTCTTGGGACTCCTCTTCCCCGTATCTTTACATAACTGGCTCCCTGTCTTCATTAAGGTTCCAGTTCTGGCCTCACATTCTCAGGAAACCTTGCCTGGTAATCCTCACTGAAGAGGTGCCTTTCTTCCTCGCTGCTCTGGCTACCCTGGCCACTCTGTATCCCGTAACAGAACATGACTCTGTTCTGTTTTCTTCATGACATTTGTCATACATCAAATGGTCTTATGTGTATAATTGCTTGGGTGTTCCCTGCCACCTTTCCCTTTGGACCACTCAATGCAAGCAGCCACTTTTTCTTGTTCACCGTTGTTTCCCCAGCGCCTACACTGTGCTGTGTACAAAGGATGTGCTTAGCAAGCATTTGTCAGTTATATCAATGACCGAATACTTGGATGAGTGAATGAGCCAGCTAAACTGGAGGTGGTACAGTAAAAAGCAATCTGGACTGAGAAATGAAAAGACGGCACAAAAGTTCTCACCTCCTCACTTCATCAACACAGGGGCCACTGGTTTTCGCAAAAACCCCTTAACCTCTTTAAGCCTCAACTTCCTCATCAGGAAAATGGGGATAACAGCACCTTCCCTCTGTGCCTTCCCAGGTTGTGAGTGAGGAATGGATGCCACTGTTAGTGGCTTCCGTTGTACTCAGTGGGAACACGCATCTGCAGGTAGAATGTAGAGGAACAGCCCAATTCGGCTGTCTTGTAGATTTCAGGTTTTTTTTTTTTTTCCCAAGCAACAACTGAGTGTTTCCTGAGCACCATTAGATGTCCAGAGCTCCTAGGGACTGGGATCTGCATAAGAGGCGGGGCCTGGCCCTTGATTTAATTGGGGAGTAATTAGTGAGCAGTGTCAGCCCTTTATTAGTCATGGGTCTAATAAGCTGAAATGAAGGAAGGCCAAAAAAATCCATTAACTATAGCCATATTTACACTTTCGTTGTCAGCCACACCATTGTTGGTTTAAAACAAGCTGCCCTTAATTTATTATAGTCATTATTTCTGTCTGGAAGAGACAAGGAACCTGAATTTCATAAGTATGCATGCAATGATTGCAGTTGAAGGGAATCTATGCTTGGTGGATACTTTTCAGAATCAGTGAATCTCAGAATAGTAGAATTTTTACTACTTCTAAGAAAGAAACAGGTCTCACACTACAGTAATAAAGAAGGCCCTAGGAACTATGTTTGCTAAAAGACTTCCCTTTTGGTCTTAGCTGCTAACTCTAACACACCAGGAACCTGAATCATTTGGGAGATAGGACTTGGAAATAAGAAAGAAGAGAGTGAGGTCTGAGTGCGACAGGACCAAGCCTCTCAGGCTGGGGTGAGGACGGCACACTTTGGGTGCAGTGAGGAGGCTGGCCTGCCTGGAGTGGGTTTGTGTCGAGAGACCGCGGGAGATGCTGCTGGGAGCATGTGGAGAAGGGCTTCCAATATCAGGGCAAGGAACATTGTGGTAGATCGTGTTTTTCAAAGATTGCTGCAACAATATGTCCATCCTACATTCTCTTAAATGTGATCCTGCTACTCCTCCCACTGAGGGCTGGGGTCTATCTGCCTCTCTCTTGAACACAGGCAGAACTTTGCTACTGCATTGATCAACAGAATACGGGGGAAGCGACATTGTGTGAATTACAAGGTCAGGTCATACAAATTCTGTGCACTTCCTTTTTTTCTCTCTCGGGACATTTTCTCTTGGAACCCGGTCTCCACACTCTGAAGAGGCCCAAACTAGCCCACATTGAGAGATTACATGCAGAGGCCAGGCATAGGTAATCTGGCAAGTCACTTGAAGGCCAGAATTAATCACGAGACATGTCAGTGAAGATAACACCAGCTACTGGCAGCCCCCGGCAGTTGAGTACACCCCCAGTCTTATGTCCTCCCGCATGAGGCCCCAGGTTTGGTGGAATGGCAATAAACCATCCCTGCCGAGTCCTGTTTAAATGCCTAACCCTCAGCATTGGCAAGATAAGGGCTGGTTGATGTCATTCCCCAGATGGTTGTCTCATGGGGTGATGTGTTAAACAGGGAGAGAAACTGGAAGGAACACGCACTTCAGTGGGAGGCATTAAGGAGAGGAGCACACTCCGAGCCATGCCAGGAACCCATAGCACAGGGCACCCTGAGCGGCCGGCCTCGGTGACAGTCACGGCAGTCACGTTTGCTCCTCCAGTCACGGTAATTCTTGGAAGCTTTTCATGGATAAACATGGGGCAGGTGGTGCAGAGATTGATTGCCATCTTTCTTCACAAATGAAGAAATTGAGACTCAGTGAGAGTAAGTGGTTAGCTAAAGTCCCTATGGTGGGTGAGTGGACCAAGCCAGCATCTCCCACACCCAGCAAAGCACCATCTAATTCCACCTATTACTCTGGCCTTAGTACCCTCCCTGTCTCCTGCCCTTCCCTGACAGATGAGGAAACTCTGGCCAGAGAACCTCCGTGCCTTGTTCAAGTTCCCTAAAACAAGCAAACGACATCCAGTGACTGCTGGGCACCATGCCGCTTGCAGGGACATGAGTTTCTCTGATTGACTACAGTGATCCTGGTGTCCACTATGAATATTGTGATGTCATAGCTTGTCTAGACATTATACCCATGGGCAAGCCAGAGCCTACCCATTTTTTAAGGTCCATCCACCTGCCACCTCCTCAATAAAGCCTTCCCTGATGTCTCCACCACTAACAATCAGTCACCCTCTCCGTGAGCTCCAATAACACTTTGTTCATAACTTTACCGTAGTATATTATATGGAAGTATCTCTACTTACATATCCAGTGATTAGTGCTGGCTGTCAACTGGTCCTTTAGCTGGGCTGTTGCCAAGACACATACAATGGCCTCTCCACGTAGTCTGTGCACATGAGCATTAATTGATAAGTGCTAATGAACTAGAAATGTATCTGCAGGCCCAACAACCAACTGGAGAATCTGAGTATGTATAAGGGGAGAGAAGCAGTGCTCACGTGTGTGTCTGGGGGCAGGGGGAGAGGGAGGAGAGTTTGAGTTAAAATGACGTGACTTTTCATTTCCCTCGGCAACCCCGAGAGTCTGGGTTTTCTTCTGGAATGTTTTGCATGACCCACCCTGGTAGCAGCTCTCTGCCAGTACATCCTGACAGAAATCTGACAATTAGGGCCAAGGTAACCAGAAACAGAGCTAGAAGGGCTGCCCAGGGCAGGCAAATGGAGCCCGGGCAGTGTGGTCTGCACCATGCTAAGTCAGGGATGTCTGCAGGCCTGGCCAGAACCCTTGTGACTGCGGTGTATTTAGGATGATCGACAGAGGCTGAGCCGGCCTGTGTCCCAGCCAGAGGTGGGCTGGGAACCAGAACGCTGGGGCAGATCTCAGGCCGGCCACTTTCTCCAGCTCAGTAAGCCTTTTTTCTTTTTCTTTTTCTTTTTTCTTTTTTTTAAAATTTTAGACAGAGTGTTGCTCTGTCGCCCAGGCTAGAGTGCGGTGGTACGATCTCGGCTCACTGCAACCTCTGCCTCCCGGGTTCTAGCGATTCTCCTGCCTCACCCTCCCGAATAACTGGGACTACAGGTGCATGCCACTGCGCCTGGCTAATTTTTGTATTTTTAGTAGAGACAGGGTTTCACCATGTTGGTCAGGCTGGTCTCGAACTCCTGACCTCGTGGTCCACCCGCCTTGGCCTCCCAAAGTGCTAGGATTGCAGGTGTGAGCCACCTTGCCTGGCAAACCTCTACCACATGCTGTCACAGGTGTGGGCCCAGCAGTGCGCAAGTAAGACCCAGCTCCTCCATGCGAGCTTGCTCATCACTTGGAAACTTACATTACCTCTCTTGGGCTTACTTTTTCTGTCTGTGAGAATTTGGTACCTGTGAGGCATTTAGCGTGGTGGACACATGGCCACGCCATGCATTCTGGCTGAGAGCAAGTGTTCTCAGCCATTCCCCTCAGACCCTAACTCCACAGACCTCCCTTTCTCAGCGGATGACTAACAGACCATCAGAGCGGCAGGAAATTGGAGAATCGCTACGACAATCACCTAGCCTGGCTGGCTGCCTTGAAAGAACAACCGAGTGAGCCTCCAGAATTAAGGAATTAGGAAGAAAAACAGCCCTGACTTCAGAGGGTGATGGAAAGTTTGCAGTGGATGAGAACATTGAGCTGAGAGAGGGAAGGGAATAAGCAATCTTAATTAGTTGGTTTCCTTCCTAAAGTCCTCTTCAGGTGGTTTGTTCCTCAGGAGGTTCAAAGCACTTGCCAGCTCCCTCTGAGGTGGCTTCTCCCCTGCCCCTGTGATGAGCGTTGGTCCGATGAGGGTGATGGGAACGTGCTGCTCAGGCAGAGCAGACAGGCTCCGTGGGGCGGCGGGGAGAGCACTGGACAGGCCAGTGGAGTCAGGTGGCTGTGTTCAAGGCCCATCTCTGGATAAGTCGCTTTCTCTGAGGCTCAGCTTTCTCATTGTGTCTGTAACGTGAGAGGTCGGCCCGTGGTCGCACAGACCCTGCTCCCTTCCTACTTCACTGTTCCTTTGCATCTATAGCTCCCCTCTCCCTACCCATCAGTTCTTACTGCGCATGCTCACCCCTGCTTCCGTTCCGGGTTCTCCTCTCCTCCCTCATCCAAAACGGTGCCCACTGCAAGTCACTCCTTCTCCATCTCTGACTGCAACTGGCCCTTGCTCGTCAAAAAATCTCTGACTGCAACTGGCCCTTGCTCGTCAAAAATCCTTCCTCTTCCAGCTCTCGGCAAGCCCTCCCTCCTATTCTCCTGAGCAGACAGATGCCACACATGTTACTTCAGTGCAGCCCTCTCAGCTCTAATGACTCATGAGACACCCCAGGCTCTGTTTAACCCTGAAAGCTCGATTCGCCCGAAGCCAGCGGAATCCAGTGGCTTTTCAAAGCTCCCCGAGGGATTCGAATGCGCTCCCAGGGCTGAGAACTAAGGTGGCCCACACCTCTGTCCCATGTGGATTAACCTCCTCCCTTTATAAAAACAGTCAAGGCCCTTCAAAAGCCTTTTTTTTTTTTTTTTTTTTTTTGGACAGTCTCAGTCTGTCGCCCATGCTGGAGTGCAGTGGCTCCATCTCGGCTCACTGCAACTGCCCGGGTTCAGTTGATTCTCCTGCTTCAGCCTCCTGAGTAGCTGGGATTACAGGCATGTGCCACCACGCCCGGCTAATTTTTGTATTTTTAGTAGAGGCGTGGTTTCACCATGCTAGCCAGCCTGGTCTTGAACTTCTGATCTCAAGTGATCCACCTGCCTCGGCCTCCCAAAGTGCTGGGATTACAGGCGTGAGCCACTGCATTGGGGCCAAAAGCCATTCTTAATGACATCTCGCGTGTTTGGTTGGCTTTTGTCTTTTTTTCTTTCCTTTATTTAAAAAGCTTTTGGCTATCAAGCCCTGGAAGTTCGTGGCCCTCCTCAGTCAGCTCACAGCACGTCCACTCTTTTCTTGTACTAAAGGTGATTATCCCCAGGCCGGAATCCTATTCTTTTGTTTTTTTTTTTTTAAACCCATAGACCATCATTTTGACATGTTTATCTTTTTGTTTGAACATGTTCTTGCAAAGCGTGTTCTTCTGTGTATGTGGACTTTTACGTGTGGAAATGACATGCCCTATGGTCCCCGCCAGTGACTTGGTTTCCTGGTGTTCCGTAGGTTCATCTTCCACACGCCCTATGGTCCCCGCCAGTGACTTGGCTTCCTGGTGTTCCGTAGGTTCATCTTCCACACGCCCTATGGTCCCTGCCAGTGACTTGGCTTCCTGGTGTTCCATACGTTCATCTTTCTTAAAGACCGTGGCCTGAGCTCACCATTCCTCTTTCTGAGAGAGCTGAGGCAGTTCTTCCGTCTGGGGAGCAACCGTTGTTCCAGGCTCAAAAATACCACAGCAAGTCAGAGAGAGACGTGTAAGTGTAGGATTCTAGGAACTTGACCCTCCACCGCAAACAGGCACTCACCTCTGCGTGCTGGGAAATGGTGGTCTGTGTGTCAGCCAGATAAACACGTAAGTTCAGGGGCATCTGACAAACAAGTGTCCCCACCCATCTGGTTTTGTTGGTCCCATTTTCAGCCCTGCTGATGTGGCTTCCTGAGTTCCTGGCCACTTGAAAAAACAAAGAGCAGCAGCCTCGACGCCCGCAGGACCCTGTGCAGGCAGCGCTGGGCAGCTGTCCGTCAGCACCCTTGTGCACACAGAGAGCAGGCAGCAGGCCAGCACCCTGGTCGGCTGGTACCGACGCCCTCCATCTGTCCGTCTGTCCCTAGGGCTGGGTGGACAGGAAAATCTCTTTACAGGGCCGACAGCGGAGCCTGGTGCTGAGACCATCTGACCCGATCTTGAAAGGACTGCATTCTCCTGCCACTGTCTGGCAGATTCCAGCTTGGGGCCTGTTTTCTGGAGCTAGCTGTCGCATGAACCCCAGCCTGCTGGCTGGGAGATCTAGCCGGCTCAGTTTTATGGCCAAGAGAGCAATCGGTTACTATCTCAAGCTGGAGCAAATGGATTATCTTTAGTCAGTCTGTGCAAAGCTAAAATCAAAATGTTTCTGTTTTTGGTTTGGGAGTGATGCATCTGGGCAGAGGGGTGGTGTGTTAGACTCAGTCCATGCCCCTCATTTTGTAGAGCTGAGACTGAGGCCAAAGGGACTTGCTCAGGGTCACAGAGTTGCAGAAGAATCCCCAGTCACACTCAGCTGTCCTGAACCCCAGGCTGTCCTTTCAGTGCCCCAGCCTTTGTTCCAGGTTTCATCCCCGACAGGGCTGCCTGTCCTCATCAGTGCACAATAACCCGGGCTCTGCAGGAGGGGCCGCCTTCTCTTTCATGCTGTGCTGTTGAGCGTAGACCACAGAACATGGGATACCTTGCCCTGGGTTTCTGTCCAGCTTTGCTGTGTATTTCAATCTTTGAGCTTTAGTTTCCAACTCTGGGGGGAAGGGCTAACAATAGTTATGATACATGCATCAGGAGCTTTGTCATAGCCTTTAACCCAGTGATTTGTCTTCTGGGAAATTCTCCTGTAAAAGTGACTCAAAAAGCTTTATGCTCACAATGTTCGTTGTGCACATAAGAAAAGTAAATCTGTAAAACAGTATTCAAACTCACAAACAGAGCATGATCCCAGCTGGGGGAAAAAAAAAAAAGAAGGAGGAAGGAGGCCGGGCGCGGTGGCTCACACCTGTAATCCCAGCACATAGGTAGGCCGAGGCGAGTGGATCACCTGAGGTCAGGAGTTCGAGACCCGCCTGGCCAACATGGTGAAACCCTGTCTCTACTAAAAATACAAAAATTAGCCAGACATGGGGGTGGATGCCTGTCATCTCAGCTACTCGGGAGGCTGAGGCAGGAGAATCGCTTGAACCGGGAGGTGGAGGTTGCAGTGAGCTGAGATTGCACCATTGTACTCCAGCCTGGGCTATAAGAGCAAGACTTTGTCTCAAATTAAAAAAAAAAAAAAAAGAAGGAAATAAATAAACAATATCTAGGGTTGCTTAGGTGATGGGTTTATAAATAATAGTTTCTTTATTCTTTTACTGTTTCAAAATGTTTTGCAGTGTATATACCATCATGCCTCACTTAACAATGGGAATTTGTTCTGAGAAATGCATGGTTAGGCAATTTTATTGTTGTGTGAACATCGTAGAGTGTATGCGAACTTAGATGGTGTAGCCTATTACACACCTAGGCTCTACGGTATGGCTTATGGCTCCTAGTGTACAAACCTGTACAGCATGTGACTGTACTAAGTACTGTAGGCAACTGTTGCATAATGGGAAGCATTTGTGTCTCTAAACGTAGAAAAGGTACAGCAAAAATACAGTATAAAAGAAAAAACGTATACCTTGGCAAGGTATAGATTTTAAAATGTGTACATAGTCAGTGCCCTGAACCTATATACCTGTACAGGGCATTTACCATGAATGGAGCCTGCGGGATTGGAAGTTGCTCTGGGCGAGTCAATGAGTGAGTGTGGAGTGGATGAGAAGTCCTAGGAGTTGCTGTACATGACTGTAGACTTTATAAACACAAGACACTTTGGGCATACTACATTTACTCAACAATTTTATCTCTTCAAAATAAATTAACCTTAGCTTACTGTAACTTTTTTACTTCATACATTTTTAATTTTTTAAACTTTTTGACTGAGCTTAAAACACAAATGTATTGCACAACTGTATACAAATATTTTCTTTCTTTCTTTTTTTTTAGACAGAGTCTCGCTCTGTCACCAAGGCTGGAGTGCAGTGGCACAATCTTGGCTCACTGCAACCTCCCCTACCTGGGTTCAAGTGATTCTCCTGCCTCAGCCTCCCGAGTAGCTGAGACTACAGGTGCGTGCCACCATGCCCAGCAAAGTTTTTTTTTTTTTTTTTTTATAGTAGAGACGGGGTTTCACCATGTTGTCCAGGCTGGTCTTGAACTCCTGACCTCATGATCCACTCACTTCGGCCTCCCAAAGTTCTGGGACTACAGGCATGAGCCATTGCGCCTGGCCCATATTCCCTTTATATCCTTACTCTATAAACTTTTTCTATTTATTTATTTTTATTTTATAAATATTTTGTTACAAAGACACAGACACACACATTAGCCTAGGCCGGCACTGGGTCAGAATCATGAATATGACTGCCTTCTACCTCTACGCCTCATCCTACCGGAAGCTCTTCATGGGCGGTAACGTGAATGGAGCTCATGTCTCCTATAATAACAGTGTCTTCCTCTGGAATACCTGCTGAAGGACCTACCTGAGGCTGTTTCACAGTTAGCTTAAAAAAAAAATACAAGAAGTACACTCTAAAATAATGATAAAAGGTGTTGTATAAAAAGACTACACGATAGGAATTTTTTGACTCTATTGTAATTTTGTAGGACCACTGTTGTGTACGAGGTCTGTCAATGACCCAGGTGTTCCTCTGTGGCACGTGACTGCATGTGACTTAAAAGCAGCAAAGCAAGGCTTTGAAACAACTTCAAGCATCAAAAATGAAAGAAGGAAACATTTAAAATTCTAGCCTGTTTTACAGTGTTCTAAGCCAGTGTTTTCAATGTCGATTATCAGATTAATTCTCACAGCAGCCCCCAGAGTTAGGTATGGACTTGGACTTTATACCCCACTTACAAATGAGGAGGCGGAGGCGAGGGAAGTGAAGAGACTGTTTCTACCTGGGAGTGGAGGGGGCCAGCAAGGGACCAGGCTTCTGGCTGTGGTGACAGGGCTGCTGCCATCAACATGCCTGCCCCTTAAAGCACAATGTCAAGACTAACCAACGATGGCGCAGGGCGAATTGCTGGGCAGCCTGAGACCTGTATGTGAGTGGGACAGACAGCAGAGGGGGTGCCTGGGGTTCCTGACCCCCTTCCTCTGGCTAAAGCAGAGAGGGCTAGACACAGGCAGCATCCACAGAGAGGCTACCTGGTGCCTGGACTTGCACCTGTGGCTTTATTTTTTTTTTTGAGATGGAGTTTCACTCTTATTGCCCAGACTGGAGAGAAATGGTGCCATCTTGGCTCCACAGGGTCAGAGAGCCTGTCAAAGGTCCTTGGTATTTCAGGCTGCCTTCACTCCCCCTTCTCACTCATTCTGCCCCTTTTTGGAAGCTCAGAGCTCCCCAAGAAAGGAATGCAGGCCTGGGGGCTCTGGGTTAAGAAGGCTCAGGCAGAAGGTCCAAGCTGTCTCAGGAATCCACACAGAGGCTGGCAGGAGGGAAAAGACAGGCCACTTGGGCTCACAAGGTTGAGGGTCCAGGTATCAGGAAAGGGGAGGGAGCATGCGGCTTTGAACACACGCTTGAGTGGTACCTCAGCATCTCCCCCTGCCCAGGTAGCACCGTTTTGCAGTATCGCCTCCAGTATCTCTGGATAAGGTCTGCATTGCCTGAACCCCTGTCAGAGCACCTCCAATGTATGGGCAGTGGCTATGTCATCAGTGCCCTGAAGGATAAGATGTGGCCCTGTGGTGGGTGTGGGAAGACAGCCCTAGCAAGAAGCGAAGAAGGCACAGGCCTTCCCTACATTTGGGTGTCTCACAGGGTCCGTTTGGCTGAAGTGTGAATGAGGAGTGAGTGTTGCAGGGAAGAAACCTTCCCTGGATGCCTGGCAGTGCAGGGTAATGGACAGAGCTCTTGAGGGTGAGATGCACCGGGATCCCCTGCATCATGGGGAACTTATTTAAAAATGCAGATGATGGGCTGTCCTCTGAGATTCTGGTTCAGTCGTCTGGGACAGAGCCTAAGCCTCAGTGTTTAAACACATTCTCCGGATGATGCTGATACATGTGGTCTCTGGACCACACTTGCGGATCCCTTGACTGAAAGGTTAGCCTGACTTGCCCACAGCCAGATAGAACTACACAGGCTCCAGAATATATCCTCGTACCGACACAGTCTCATCTCTGGTCTAGAAGCCCAGTTAAGGCGCCCATATAATCCACACCAAACAGGCATCTCCTCGTTCTCCCAGATGCTACTGAGATGTCTCCCTGGGAGACATGGCCAGGCATCGTCATGGCCTGCAGGGAGCAGTTGTCGAAGAATCGGGTCAGGTGGGGGTTGGCTGGCATTACCTGTGTTTCTGTGGTGGTCATGGCTGTGATAGTCCTTGGCATCACCCTGCGGCGGCCAAGCTGTGAGCTGGAGGCCTGCAGTCCCGAGGCCGACATGCTGGATTACCTGCTGGGCCTAGGCCCAGATCAGCCGCCGAGGTGCCCTGGAGGTCACCTGGTACCATGCAGCCAACAGCAAGGAAGCCACGACAGCTGCCCCAAACGGCAACATCACCGTCCTGGAGGCTGACGTCAACGTCTAAGGGCTCGGCACAGCCGACGAGACAGGAGTTCCCATCATGGCACACCCCCTGGCTATCCGTAGCGACAACACACTGGAGCAGTGGCTGGACAGCATGCCAGGCTCTTCCCAGAAGGGCATCAAAGTGGACTACAAGAACATCAAGGCGGTGGGCCCCTCCCTGGACCTCCTGCGGCAGCTGACAGAAGGGGGCAAAGTCTAGCGGCCCATGCGGATCAACACTGACATCTTAAAGGGCTCTGACATGCCCATCTCAACTGAGGTCAGTGCCACAGAGTTCCTGGCCCTGGTCCAGGAGAAGTGTCCCAAGGCCACCCTGTCTCCAGGCTGGACCACCATCTACGTGCCCATGTTCCCAAACAGGACGTACACCCGAGCGATGGTGGAGAAGATGCACGAGCTGGTAGGAGTGGTGCCCCAGAGAGTCACCTTCCCTGTGCTGTCTTCCACGGTGCGAACCACCTGGCCCCACTCCAGCTGGCTGCTGAGCCACTCTGAGAGGTACAGCCTGACGCTGTGGCAGGCCGCCTCGGACCCCATGTTGGCAGAGGATCTGCTCTACCTCTAGGACAACACTGCCATCCATCAAGTCTACTATGACATCTTTGATCCTTTCCTGTTGCAGTTCAAGCAGCTGGCCTCTACTTGGCAGGGTGTCAGGAAGCTTAGAGAGGATGGCTGTGGCCTACTAGAAGGTATCCATGAATGGCAGCCCCCTCACCTGGGCGATTTGGGGCCCCACAGTGAATGCCACACAGAAGCAAACGTAACGGGAGGCAGCCTGATCCCTCTTCTCCAGCGGTTCGGGGGTGATGGTCTTGATGCTGCCCCAGGGGTAGAGCAACAGTCACCCTCCCAGACACAGGAGGCACGATCCTGCGGAACACTGGCCTCCAGGGAACTGTGGCTGAGAACCCCGTGCCCACTGTTTGTGCTCCAAGTGGCAGCATCCTGAGGTTGAAGTCCTGCCTGCAGCAGCTGGCCACACATCCCGGACACTGGGGCGTCCATTTGCAAATAGTGGAGCCTGCAGCCCTGCGGCCATCCCTGGCCTTGCTGGATGCCTCTCCAGCCTTGGCCTCTTGCATCAGCCTGTGTGGATGGGGGCCAAAATCTCCCACAGGAGTTTTTCAGTCCCTGGTCACATGGCTGGCAGAGAACTGCTTAGAGCTGTAGCTGAGGTCTTCCCCCGTGTGACTGTGGCACCAGGCTGGCCTGAGGAGGCGCTGGGCAGTGGCTACAAGGAACAGCTGTTCACAGATATGCTAGAGCTGTGCCAGGGGCTCTGGCAACCTGTGCCCTTCCAGATGCAGGCCAGGCCACCGGGCCACAGCACGGCTGGAGCTGTAGCCAGGCTGCTGGCATCCTCCCCCTGGGCCACTGTCACAGTGGAGCGCAGCCCAGCTAGGGGCGACTATGCCTCTGAGAGGACAGTGCTGCTGGGAGCCAGGGCTGTGGACAGGATCCGAATCTACCACAGGCTGCCCCAGGGGCACCACAAGGGCTTGCTGGCAGATGTTGGCAAAAACTGAGCACTGAGGGGTGGTGGCCAGCGGACCCAGGGTGGAGGCTGCCCGCGGGGAGGCAAGAAGAAATAAAGGCCTTTGCCTTTCTCCAGGCAAAACAAAACAAAACAAAACAAACAGAAAAGGAAAGGTTAGAAACCCTGGTCTGGATATCTAGCTTATTGTGTGTGGTCAGTAGAAGCTTTTTAATAAATGAAAAATGTTTTACTCACCCCTGTCACTCCTTTGCTAGAAAAGACAACTTGGAGTTTCCAAGAGAACAGTCTGTCCCCTGGCTATGTTTCAGAAACGTTCATTCTGTTCAGTCCAGCTGCAGGGAAAAGGATTGTTTCTAGAAGAAAGAGCCTACTTTACACAGCTGTGTCCAGGGAAGGCTGAGGGTTGCTCCCCATGGCCCTCTGGTTCTCCCCCTGACTGTTTATGATCAGGCCCATGTGCAGCTTCTGGGATCCCTAACGATGCCTGATATATGGGGAGCTTAAGTGGCTACATTTCAGGTTTCAGATATTAGCAGAGGACTCTTGCGCTGTCTGAAGTCGAGCAGTTGATGTATTCCATGTGCTGGAGTCTGCCAGCCCATTAGAATTTAATTAAGCACATTCTTTCCTGACAGCCTTCTGGTGCTCAGGAGCAAGATGCTTTTGGCTTTGTGGCTGCATTTGGAACTCATTCTTTCTCCCTTTTTTCCGGAAGCTCTCAGCATCTCCTCTGCCTTCAGAGAACCCGTGGTGGTGTGCATCAGGGTCACTCCTGGAGATTCTCAGACAGCCGTCTTCCTTTCAGTCGTCCTCCATAGGTGACTCTGAATTGCTCTGAGGCCTAAGAACTGCTGACCTCTGTAGGTTAATGAACCTCAAGCCAATGCCTCCACTCCAGACCTCCCGAGCTTCAGACATTTGCTTCTGTCTTTTTGGCACCTCCACCTGGAATGTGTAAGAGGCACCTCAAGCTCCAAGTAGATGTCCTATAAGTTTTGGAGTCCCTCACCTGCTGTATTCAATTCATTCTATTTATTCCTCATTCCAAAATATCTCTCAATTCTCCTAAGGAAAATTCTGCCTTTCGTAAACAAGGTCTAGTCGCTGGATGGAGGAGCTGTTTCTCTGATTCACCCCATTTCCCTTTTTCTTGAGAATTTCTCCCTAACCATTGCTCCCATCTCGTAAATAACTTATAATAACTTGGGTAGGGGCCTGTGATTTCCCTGCACACATGCATGCTTCTTCCTTTAGTTTCCTCTGGCACAGCGGAGATGAGGCTGGAAAACCTGACTGGATTTGTCCCACTGGAGACTCAGTGATAAGAGAAGGGAGATCAGCACAGGGCGTACTGTGACACAGGATACCTGGCATTCCCCTGCTTTCCCTTCGAAGCCTGAAGGGCCTGCCTCACCCAAGCTCCCTCTGGCATCCCTATGGTGGGTACTGTCTTGGCACTTGCCAAGTGGAGTGTGTGCCCAGAACAGGTCTTCACCCGGAACAGCTGGAGCAAGGCCCTCTCCCTGCTTCCCTGCTTCATTTCCGCTTCTTGTCAGAGCATCCATCTGGTTCTCAAACGGCTGGTGTTGGATATAACCACCCCCTTCAGAGGAGACCATGTCTATTCCAGGGCCAGGGCTGCATAAGGTTCAGCATTGCAACCAAACCAAAATATGACGTAGTGACCCCAATTGTAATGATGAACTCACATTACACCCCCTGGCCATGCCATTGCTGCTGCCTTAGTTCCAGGCTTCAGTAGCTCTTGCCAACCGGTAGCAGAAGGCTCTCCTTCCGTCTTTGACCCCAGCCAGTCTTTCCACGGTAGCTAGACCCACAATCCCAAAACTACAGAATATCACCAGTTAGCAGTTCTTAAACGATTTGGTCTTAGGATTCTTTCACGCTATAAAAAATTACTGACGAGGTGGGCGGATCACGAGGTCAGGAAATCGAGACCATCCTGGTGAACACAGTGAAACCCCGTCTCTACCAAAAATACAAAAAATTAGCTGGGAACTAATTGGTGGCACGTGCCTATAGTCCCAGGTGCTCAGGAGACAGGCAGGAGAATCGCTTGAACCTGGAAGGCGGAGGTTGCAGTGGGCCGAGATCACACCACTGCATTCCAGCCTGGGCGACAGAGCAACACTCTGTCAAAAAAGAAAAAATTACAGAAAACTCCAAGGGTATTTTGTTTATGTGACTTATATCTGTCCTTATTTACTATATAAATTAAAACACAGAAATTTAATAAATGTTAACTTACTAATTCATTTAAAAATAGCAATAAACTGATTACATGTCAACAGAAATAACATGTTTTAACTAAAAAGTCATCATATTTCCTAAAACAAGAAACAATTGCTTACAAGAGTGACATCGTTTTATATCTTTGCAAATCTCTTTAATGCTTGAATCAATAGATTAACCCAGTGACTCTTCGCTGTTCCTGCATCCAGTCGGTTGTGCCATGTTGTTTTGGCCAAAGTGTGTGAGAAAAATCTGGCATTACACAGACATGTAGTTGAAAAGGAGAGGAGTATTTTAATATTCTTCTCGACAATTATGGGTTTTGTGTGTTGTTGTTTTGAGATGGAGTCTCGCTGTGTTGCCCAGGCTGGAGTGCAGTGGCGCGATCTTGGCTCACTGCAACAACCTCTGCCTCTCGGTCAAGCTATTTCCAACTAATTTTCGTATTTTTAATAGCGATGGGGTTTCACTCTGTTGACCAGGCTGGCCTCAAACTCCTGACCTTAAGTGATCCACTTGTCTCAGTCTCCCAAAAGTGCTGGGATTACAGGCGTGAGCCACCTCGCTGGGCTGGGTGGTTTTTTTTTTTTTTTTTTTTTTTAATACTATACCCAAACTCAAGAAGTGATAGTTTCTTAAAGGTTTATTACAATATGGAATCTGAAACTATATCAATAAACTTCTTGTACTGTCCCACATTAAAATCCAAACATTTCTCTTGTACTTTGAACGTGTCTTTTACTTGCATGTAGTTGCCTAACGTCAGACATTGATCATTTGAAAAATATTGGTTCACTGTGTTGTATACATTTTCCAAATGTTGATATTTTTACTCTCCAATATTTAGATAGCACAATTCATTAGTATTACCATTGGAATATCATTGGAAAACTCCTTAAGTATTATTAGGAATCTGTCAAGCTCACAGTGGTAAACACGTTTTCCAAAATTCTGATTCTCACTGGAAAGCTCAGATTTTATTATTGGCAACAAATACCATCAGTTGTTTTCCTTGAAGAAACAGTCTCAGGAGATCCATTTTTGAGAAAACATCTGCCAAAGCCCCAGTCTGAATATCCTTAGTTTGTCTGGCAGTCGTTTTTTCTTAAGTAAAAATGTATCTTCTGAAAAAAGTGATTAGTTCACTTAACCAAAGCAGTCACACAAGTCATTTTTCCTGGAGACAATCATTGTACATCGATGTGTGGCGGAAGTGGTACTTCTAATGGTACTTACCAGTCCACACAGAATGTTGAAACAAGGTGTTACGCAAGGGTTGAGATTTCATAACGTCAATAACTTCTACTCTTTCATCATAGACAAGCTTACGTGTGGCTTTTAAAAAAATTTATCTTTTGCTGTGAGTGTGTGGTAGTGGAGAATATGACAGCTGTCAGTACAGTGTAGTGTCACTATCTTGATCTGCGCTGAGGGGACAGTGATTTTACTCCCTGTTGCTTATGCACCATTATTACAAGCGGCAGCACAGGGAGAAAAGGCAAATAACACCTTCATATCATTATGAAAAGCTTGGCTTCATGGAACCCCCACCACAGGGTCCTCTTGGGAATCTCAGGGATCCAGAGTGCACATTTTGAGAGTTTTCTATGTTTCCCTGCTTCTAATAGGCTAAAAAAGGCTGGACCAGTGGTGGCATTTCATGAACCCCAATCTTCTTCCTATTCTTCTGCCAGCACTGTCCATAAAAATATGACTTGTAAGGAAGAGTAGCTGGGAGCCTGAGTCCTATCTGTGGGGGAGAATTTCAAGAGCTGCCAGCAAGCCCAGCTGTAATTGAAACATCTCAGGGAGGCTGCTGGGGGGCGGGGGTGACATCAGCCAGGCGGCACTCAGCCCCGGGGCACCCAAGCCTTCAGCAGTTTTGTGGAAAGTCTGGTGTGTGCTTTGCTGGAATCCTGAGGCTGTGGGAGGTGCCAGTTCCAGTAATGACCTCATTACAACTGAGTGATTGAACAAGGCAGGCACCTTTCAAGGAAATCATCATGTTCGCATGACTGTCAATCAAAGTACACAGCAGCACCCTGTAGCAGGTGGGAAGGCAGTGTGATGTGGCTTCTGCAGAAGGAGAAATGGCATTTGCAGAGGAAACGTGAATTGGCGACAGTCGTGGAGGGAACTGGCTTCTCAGATCTATAGATTCAGAGACTTTTAGGGCTACAAGAGAACTTAGATGTCAACCAGACAGACTGAGTTGGAAGGAGTGGGAAGATTGCTCTGGACTCCAGCAGACCTGCTTTGGCACATAAGTCAGCCAGACAGCCCAGCCGGTTCCAGTCCCACCTCAGCAAGTTGGCATTGTACCCCTCTTTCTCCCATCTCCCAGCGGGGCAGCCTCCTATAAAGGAGGCCGACTACTCCATGTATCTTTGGTCTGGTGACGCTTTCAGAGTGAGGTTGGCCTGAAGACTCCCAGGTGATAGAGAATTAATCAGGCGGGACACAGAGTTTTTAATCCCCATTTTACAGATGTGGAAAGTGAGCCCCAGAGAGAAGACATGACTTGCCAAGATCACATTAGTAAGTGGCAGAGGAGGAACTTGAACTCAGGTCTTGAGGCTTATGGTTCCACTGAGATGCTCTGGTGTAGAGAGGAGAGTACAGGATCTGAAGACAGAAAAGCGGGATTTTTAGTTCCTTTGATATTTAACAGCTGGGTGACTTTTGGTCAAGCCATTTTATTTCTCTGAATCTCGGTTTCCTCATTTACAAAATGACATAATATACATCATCTATCCTAAGCTCGTTCACAGGGCTGTTTTACAGCATCAAATTACGTGGTTTTTATAAATATGCCTTATATACTGTGAATCTCTTTAATAAGTTTGAGGGAGCTCACACGCCCACTTAACGGACCATTCTTTTGCTCGAAAGGATGATATAGAGCCTTGGACTGACACTGCCTTCCTTAACTAAGGCCCTAAGAATCCCAGCATTTGGAAAATGTGAATCAAGAGATCCCAGAGGCTGCAAGCAGGGCGTGGTAATGGATGGGAATGGAAACTGTTATTTATACCAGCTCCCTTCACTTTTCAGGAGATCTGGGGGGATGGGGGCGGCTCTGGGTGTGATGTTCCCTGTGTGGCTTTGGTGTAAGACTCCACAATTCTTTGTCCCCCGGCTTTTGCACCACTCCAAGCTGTGACACTCTGACTGCCATTCAAGCAGCACCATTGTGCACTATCCTGCCTCGCAAAGTGGTCAGACACATGTTTTCAAGGGCCCTCTAAGGAAGGAAACTGAGGTGCTGGTATTTGAATGTGGTTTTCAGATACTTTCAAAGAGCATTCTAATGGCTGCTTCACTCTGCTTTCACCAAGGCAGCGCCGTGTCTTAGGGAGAGGCCATTTAGGATTAGCAGTTAGGAGCCTGAGCTCTGAAGCCAGATGGCTTGAGCTGGAATCATTCTTTCTACTTCTCTCTGTGCCCCCTATTTCTTACCCTTCAAGTGGGGTTGATCACAGCACCTACCTGATAGCATTCTTGTGGCAAATCAATGAATTTGAATGTATATGAAAACAGGACTGGCTGGGTGCGGTGGCTCACGCCTGTAATCCCAGCACTTTGGGAGGCCAAGGCAGGTGGATCACCTGAGGTCAGGAGTTTGAGACCAGCCAGGCCACCATAGTGAAAACCTGTCTCTATTAAAAATACAAAAATTAGCCTGGAGTGGTGGTGCGTACCTGTAATCCCGGGTACTCGGGAGGTTGAGGCACGAGAATCACTTGAACCCAGAAGGTGGAAGTTGCAGGGAGCCTAGATAGAGCCACTGTACTGCAGGTAGGGTGACAGAACCAAACTCATCTGTCAATGGGCTCCAAGGATAGGGACCAGCAGGGGAGTTAATGGCCCTGGAGACAGAAAGGGCAGGAGGTCAGGGTCAGGGCTTCGGGAGCAGCCAAGGGGCACTGGGAGGAAAGAGACTGCAGAGAGACTGAACGGTGACGCATCACGTGACAAAGACTTATTGTGATGACTGATAATTTGCAGCAGGCACTGTTGGGAACTGGGTATCCTAAGATGAAGACAGCAGGGTGTCTGACCCAGGGACCCTCCGCACGGAGGTGGCTGTGTTGGCAATAGTGGTGTCACAGCAGGTTAGTGCAGACAGCAAAACAGGCCACAGAAGTGTGCACTGGTCTGCAGTGACTCCAAGGAGGACATGATCCCCCTTGTCTGGGAGGGAAGGACAGCAGGCAGCCCACCAGTAGCGGGGACTGGCGATGTGAGAAGCTGCCAGGCTGGCCTCTTGCAGGTGGGCTCTTAGAGTCGGGCCTTTTTGGCCAATTAAAGGGGCTAACCTCTCCCTTAAAAAGTCCTTAAAAAGAACTTTCTCCATGAATTCTCAGTCCTGCGCTCACCCAGCCTCTGCCACCTCTTTTGCTGTTGGGTGGCTGTGGTCGTCACAGGTTCTGCTTCATTTTAGAGACCGAGTCAGCCTTCTGGACTTCCCACTTACTGGGTGAAAAACCAGTAACAAGTGAGAGCCGCGCTCCTCAGGCCCCACCCCTTGTGCATGATTGATTTCTAAGCAGGGGAAGCGCGGCAGCCCCGGGTTAGACACGAGTCTATTTGCTTGCACATCTGCACACACTGTCTCCAGCTTCTTTTATGGCTCGGTAGAAGCCCCAGCTTTCTAACTTATTAACCACAGCTCTTCCCGCCGTAGGACTGCAGGTGGGACAGTCCTCTTCCCAGGCTCACGGCAACACTCAGTAGCTGCTTTGAAGGAACAGAAGGTTGCCACATGCCAGTCTGTCCTTGGGTCACTTCAGGGTTCCACTCACCGCTGGTTCAGGGCTTCTTTGATTGTTTGTTTTCTTTAGTTTTCATTCTCTCCTCTTCAGAACAAGAGTAGATGGTTCAGCGTATGCAAATATCACAGTTCCAGGTAACTTGAGGAGAGCAATTTGGATTTAGGTATTCATTTTTACTTTTATATGACCGTAGATATAATCTCTTTATGCAAATAAGACTTACTATTGTATTATAAGAGCAATAACCATGCACTGCTTCAAATGACATCATTTACAGTTTTATTTTTGCAGTAAGAATATATTTCGGCAACAGCGTCAATGCTACTTTTTGAGAGGTATTTTCTAATTTCTAATGTTGATGGGGTCAAAGACTTGCTACGAGTACACAGGTCACATACACCACCTCATGCAAAGCAGGAAGGAAATAAATCAAGGAATGAGAACAAGCACCAACGCCATTTTTTTTTTGGAGACAGAGTCTCACTCTGTCGCCCAGGCTGGCGTGCAGTGGTGAAATCTCGGCTCACTGCAACCTCCGCCTCCCAGATTCAAGACGTTCTCCTGCCTCAGCTTCCCGAGAAGCTGGGGCTACAGGCGCGTGCTACCATGCCCGGCTAATTTTTGTATTTTTAATAGGGGGTTTTATTGTGTTGACCAGGATGGTCTCAATCTCCTGACCTCACGATCCGCCTGATCTCGTGACCTCCTGACCTCGTGATCTGCCCGCCTCGGCCTCCCAAAGTGCTGGGATTACAGGCGTGAGCCACCACCCCCAGCCGGGCCAACACCATTCTGCCCGCTTGTCAATTAAGACTTTCACTCCTAAGCAGAGTCAAGGGCAAAACATAAAGGATTTTTCTCACAGTTGTACTCCGATTGTCTGTGGAAACCAAAGGAAAGAGTCATCGGTTCTGATGAAAGGTTAGAAAGGCCTTTGAGAGGAGATAGCATTGAACCTTGATGAGTGGGTCGTTTGGGTAAACTAAAAAGTGGTGGTGGGGAAAGGAGAAGGGACGTAAAGGGGGAGCAGCCCCCTTGGCCCACTGCCCGTGTCCCCTTGGCTTTTCACTGGTGCAGGCTGAACTTGCATGCTGAAGAGTCCATGTCCCTCCCACCCCAGCAGAAACCCACACCTGTGACTGATGGGAGTGGTGGAAAAATACCCGCAACTTCCTCTCTCTACTCTTGGGTGAGGACAATTCTGAAGTGAGCTCTGCACTGTCTCCCAGATAGGATCAATTGTTAGTTGCTACAATGGGAACCTGCTAAAAAAAGTACGCTTTTATTGACTTCTTTTTGTTCCCCACTATCCTGCTGGATTTTTTCCTGGATTATCTTACCCACCACTGTCCCAAATATACTTGCACTTGAATCCTTGTCTAAGGGTCTGAGAGTCCAACCTAAGATAAAAGATGTTTCAGTAGCTGGAACAAAACATGTAAATGGGATGGGTTGGGTGTATTTGAAAGGCATGAATGCTCCAAGCGGTCTAGTGGCTTGGAAGTGTAGAAGGAGATGAGACTAGAATGATAGTAGTCACGATGTGAAGTATCTGAATCCTGGACAAAATAATCTAACTTTTTTGTAGACAGTGGGAAACCATGGGGCTGATGAGGGTGGTGAAAACTTCCTTCCTAGGTCTGCAAGCATCAGCTTCTCTGGCTCAGGCTCTTGGGGCTATATGCTGCTTTTTCAGCCCCTCCATTCTGAATCACCTGCTTGCTAGGGGTTCTGCAGGATGCACCTATGGTCCACCAAGTTGTTGTCTGCTTTTGAGGAGAACATTGAATTTCTTCTGGAGCTTCTTGAGCTTCTGTGTGGAAAGAGGTAGGGTTTTAGGAAAAGGCCAGACTTTTGGAACTAATTGGATTCTTCCTCATAGGCAGAAGAAGGTGAGTGGCTGGAGTTACTCATTCTAGTTCTTACAATCTCAGGAGGAATGTTTGATGCAAAGGAGTCAGACAGCTCTAAGAAGAGCCCAGCTCACTGAGTTTGACATTCCTGGCGGCAAATAGGAAAAGATTTCCAGCTAGTGCTAGGGAGTCAGATGGCAGTTGCTGGTGGCATTAGAGCTGTTCACCAGGGCTTTGTGGGAGGGAAAGCTGTCCATCAAACACCATCCTATCTGCTGAGGGCCTCCTGGGCTTTGGAGAATGTCCCTCAGCCCTGGTGATTATCTGAGACAGTGGTGGGTGTCCAGGAAGTTTCCAATAAGGAGGCCCAAGAGGCTGTTCCTGTTCATCCAAAAGGAGTGGAAAGGAGACAGGGAGGTATGTCTGCTTTGTGGGGAAGGCCCTGGTGCTGGCTAACAGTAAGCAACGTGGTCTTGTAATGCTAGTGGGCAAAAAGCAAAGGGATGTCAGCAATCTAGCCTGTGTTTGGTGAGTACATTTGAGTCAGGTCCTAGGCTGGGCACTGAGGCCGGGAGTCGGGAGAAGAAGCAAGATGAGCCCAAGGAATTCATGGTCAGGGGTGATCAAGAAGGTATATGCGCATCTAACTGTCATTCCAGCTGTGGTCTGACCTGAGCCCCGAAGAAGTGCAGAGTCCTCAAGAGGCCAGAGAGCTCATGTCTGGTTAGAGTCGGGGTGTTTGACGGGAAGATAAAAGGAAGAGCCGACATCTGACGTGAGCCTTGTAGGATGTGCAGGGTTTGGACATATGGAGATGGTTGTGGATGTCGGGAGTTGGGGAGTTTTATTCCCAGGGACGTTATTGGGAGGGACTCTAGGTCCAGCTCCTGGGAAGGGGTCCTTGGCTCGCTGCCTGCCCCAAGGCCAGCTTCCACCTGTGTGAGCTCCCCTTCTATTCTTTTAGTCCTGGCTCATCTTAGCATTTAGGGAGGCCACATCCCCTCTCTGGGGCACTGTTCCACCACTTAGAACACAAGGGAGTCAGTCTGGTCAAAGAGTATCTGTGTTAGGGAAGGACTGTCTCAGTTATATCCTCCACCTACCCTCAGTGAGAGGCACTGCTGGGCTTAGCGTGGTTTCTGACAGGAGCAGGGATGTCCCATCGCTCAAGGGTGTTCAGGTGTGTGTGGTAGGAAATTCACTGGACTGGCACTCTAACGTTTTATAATTCCTTCAGAGTAACACTTACCCCATACATCTACTTCCCCCTCCCACACCTACCACCCCCAATGAAACCAAAGCCAGTTTGCCCGCGGTACATGATGTGCTGCGCCCAGCCGACTCCGAGGGAATGGGCCTG
Source organism: Chlorocebus sabaeus (assembly GCF_047675955.1). NCBI lineage: Eukaryota > Metazoa > Chordata > Mammalia > Primates > Cercopithecidae > Chlorocebus > Chlorocebus sabaeus. The sequence continues at coordinate 89,747,252 of NC_132918.1, forward strand.
CTGCCAAGCTCCATGCAGGCTTGCCTTGTGGGGAGAGCTGCCGGCTCATTAAACCCCTTCATTTGTGAGCCATGAGTGCACACTCCTGCATGCCAAGGTGCAACATGAGTCTAATGAAAGAATTATTAATGTGCACACCTTAAATGCAAATAGAATAAGGCCCCTACAAAAACACTCAGAAGTTAACCGGAATCTTATGCACTGCCAGTCGGCGGATGGCTCACCCGTTTTCTTGCCAGCCCATTCTAAATCTGGGCTTTTCTCCTAGGAAGTTCTTCCTCGGGTGGAGTCAAAGTTCTCCCCGTGACTTTGACTTCACAGGGCCCAGGTTATCTTGTGGCAAGGCCAAAGCCCTGCTCTTTCTCATCTCCCAAATCCTGCTCTTCCGGGCTCTTCTCTGACACTTCCTGTCCGTCACTTCTTGGAGTTCCTGGCTGGGTCATCTCTGAAGGGCGTTCCTTGGCTCTGTTGCATCGTCTGCTCTGCAGTCTTTGGCTTGCCAGTACTGACCTCCTCAGGTCAATAGGACATTTAGTGTGTGCTGGGCACTAGGGCAGAGGAGGGATAAAGGATGCGTCACACAAGGACCCAGCACTCTGGGGGCTCACAGTCCAAGAAAGCGGAGAACATCCCCCTGCAGATAAGTGCACAGCACCAGGTGCCTGAAACGGGTGCGGGGGGGCTGTAGAAATTGTAGGTGGGAATTCAGAGTCCCACCCAACTCAGTGGTGTTGGGAGAGAGGGAAGGGGATGGGAGTGGGATGTTGGAAAAGATGTCTGGGAGAAGGTGGCTTTGAATTGGATCAAGTAGGATGTAGAGGATTAGGTCAGGCAAAGATGTGGAATAATCTAGAGAACAGGAGTGGGAAGATGAAAAAGGCAGGGCAGATACATGAGACTGTGAAGAGGTCAGTTTGGCAGATGCACAGTGCACAGGGTGTGGTTGGGGTTAGGGAGAGCTGACACTGGAGAGACAGCTGGCTGCCATTATGAACAGACTTGAATGTCATGTTATGGAATTCAGGTCTGCGAGATGCCTGTTCTCTGTTTGTCTCACTAGGTCTGGTCTCCACTCCACGGTGGTAGTCTGATTACAAACCCAGCCTTAATTATTCCCCTCCTGGATCCATGCCCCCTTGTGCTGTAACTTTGACTGCTTGGTCAAAGCAGTCAAACTTGCTTGGTCAATGGGATGTCAGCAATTGTCTCTGCATAAGCAGACTTGAAAAATGATTGCACGCTGGGGTTTGTCCTCTCTTGCTGCTCCTGGAATCCCGCTGCCACATGAATGAGCATGCTGAAGGCTAAGAGGAGGCGATGTGGGTGGAGAAGCACTGAAGTTCCTCATCTGGCACTCAGCCAACCATAGATGCATGAGTGAGCACTAGCAGAGGTTAGTGGGGCCTGGCCCAGAACAGCAGAACTGCCCAGTTGAGCTCGGCCCAAATCTGAGAATTCTTGCCAATCTGCAGAATTGCGAGCTAAAAAATGGTTGTTGTTTTAACATTCTAAATATTGGGGTGGTTTATTATGTGGCAAAAACCAACTGCCAGAGGTATAATCCCCGATTCAAGGGATCCAGGTTTAGAGGTCCTGGGATATGGTGAAACATATTTTGCATGTGGGAGGAATGTAAGCAATTGTGGCTGGAGCACAGTCTATAGGTTGAAAACTGGCCACTAGCCACATATTCTTCCTCTCTCTTCAAGCAGTAGAATGTATTTTTCTTTTTCTTCTCTCTTTTTTTTTGCAATGGAGTCATGCTCTGTTGCCCAGGCTAGAGTGCAGTGGTGTGCTCTCAGCTCACTGCAACCTCTGCCTCCTGGGTTCAAGCAATTCTCCTGCCTTAGCCTCCCAAATAGCTGGGATCACAGGCACCCACCACCACACCCAGCTAATTTTTGTGTTTGTAGTAGAGACCAGATTTCACCATGTTGGCCAGGCTGGTCTTAAACTTCTGACCTCAGGTGATTGCCCCATGTCAGCCTCCCGAAATGCTGGGATTACAGGCGTGAGCCACCACGTCCAGCCAGAATCTATTTTTCTAACCCCTGATTTGGTGATGATCATGTGATTTATTTCATCCAAATGGACAGAAACAAATGTATGTAAGCAGAAGTATGAAAAGTGATTGCACTTTGGTGCTTGCCTGCTTGTCGTTCTTGAAACTGTTTGACTGCTTTGTAAACAAGTCCAGGCGAGCACCCTGGAGAGTGAGAGACCCATGTCAAGAGAGGCCCCTATCTTTCTAAGCATCTCCAATAAAGCCATTCTAAAGTGACTGGTCTTAGATAACTCGCCAATCAACTGCAGACACATGAGTGAGCCCAGCTGGGATAGCCAAGATCAACCTGCAGCAGACCAGAAGAACTGTCCAACTGAGCCCAGCTTTAATTGCCGAATTGCTAGACTGAAAAACCAAGGGCTAAATCAATGGTTATTGTCTTAAAGCACTACATTTTGGAGTGGTTTGTAAAAGAACCCATGCTTCCTGCTCTGTAGCCTGGAACCTATCCTGTATGGGCTGCATCGGTGAGTTCCCATGCTCCTTGCCTTTGGCCAGCAAGAAGATATTGAGACCAAGGCGTTCATTTCCCTGATTCTTATCCTGCTGGACTATGGTTTGGCCACAGCCTCTGTCAATGGCTCTGTTCACAGCTCACTTTCAGGGTGCTAGCAATCACTCCTTTCCATGTCCATTCAGGTCCCTGATCCTGCCAGCTTGGGGGTTCTTCAACATTCCTCAACCCTCCCACACCTTTGTCTCCGCTCCGTTACCCCATTTGCATGGCCACCTGTGTCCTGGAAACACCCTCACTGACTACTTTGTTCTGTGCACAATGAGCAGCTGAAGACTGTCTAGTAAATAGAAACATACGGTTTAGGAAGAGTGAAAGAGAGCTCCTGCTCTAAGGGGTCCTGCTGGGGGCGCCCCACAAATGCTGCCTTGGCTTGGGCATTTGGAAAGTCATGCTGGAGAACAGGGCTGCCAGGGAGCAACTTTTCCCGGCTGGCTGTCAGGAGCCATCTGGATTTTGCTTTCTGCAGGGAGTAGTCATCACCGCCTTTCCTGCCAATTCCCCTAAGTTAAAGAATAAAAAATGAGCCCTTCCAGTGCCCCTGGCACCCTTCCTCTCCTTGGGAGGATTTTTCTTGAGCACTTTTAGTCAAGCATTAGACAGTACATTAAGCAAATCAGGAAGTCAGTTTGGCTCCAGGACATCTGTTCAAAGGACCACAGCCTTGACCCATCTCTTCCACACAATCACCCATTCAGTTAGGACCCTCCAGTGACAGAACTCCCACCAGTGTCTGCCTCTGTGCAAGGACTCATATGGTTAACAGTAGTAATAACTAATGGTGGTGGTGGTGGTGGTGGTGGTGGTGATGATGATAAATGACAAGGCAAACTGAAGGTCTTCCACCACCATGGCTGTTACCTTTGATGGAGATGCATTTGGACCTCTTTGTCAAGTTCATATGGGAAGTTTGTAATGGAAGTCATAGCTGGCACGAGGAAGGGTTAATAGGAGTAATATATGTTTCTCATCTAGAAGGGTAGCACTTGGAAGGACATTTATCTCCTTAGTGGTGAGAAGTGTTTGATTCTAGCTACTTCAGGGGAGAATCAACCACACACAGCCCAGCTTGGAAGCCCTTTCCACCATTTTTCTGCACTGGCCCAGACACAGTATCAGAGCTGACCCTTCCCTTTGAGGGGGCTGCAGGTACTCAGAGTTGCTCTTCCTCTTTTGGCGGAGCAGTTAGAGCCACTTGAGGATGGAAAGCACTGACATTACACGTGTGAGGTTATCCAATTGACAAGACACACTGTGGGGACTTGGGAGACTGAGACTGAATTTTTTCCTGAAGAGATAAAGGACAGAATCCAGGTAGGGAAGAAGGGGATTTGGTAACATTTGAGGGGATGTTGAGAGGTTCATGTCTGCGTTCACCTTTTGGGCAGGACAATTCTTTATGACGTGGGACCATCTTGTACATTCTAGGGTGGATGGTGTTCCTCATCTCAGTCCACTAAAGGCCAGTAGAGTCTCCCAGTCATTGTGACCATTAGAAATGGCCTCCCCCCCTTCCAAGCACTCCTAGGATGGACTGGAAGGACATACCGTGCCTGGTTGAGAAACACTGGAGGGAGAGGGCTGCGGGAAGGGAGAAAGAAAGCAGAGAGCTGGGGAAGAAGGGAGATCCATGTGGGAAATTTGGATCTCTAGTGTCCAAAGACCTGGGGGCACCCTCTCCTGAGAACTCTCACTTCCTTCTTTGACTCTGTGTGGCACATGACAGTAACAATGACCCTTGAGTACAGAAATATTTAAACCTTCAGGGGAAACTAGAGAAGATGAGGCAGTGAAGTAGGCAAGGCAGCATTTGGAAGAGATAGGGGAAGTCTCCCTGATCAGTGATGGCTAGTGGCCTCCATTACCATGGGTTCTTGGGTGCCAGCATCATCCATCTGAAGGTAAAGTCCTGGGTAGAGTGAAGACGAGGTTCATCTCCTCGGTTTCCCCTAGCTCAGAAGACAGTCTGTGGGGCAGAGGAAAGGAAGGACCTGGCCCCTGGGTTACAAGTAGAATTAACTCAGACTGATTCCTGCTGGTCCTGCCAGAAATGTTCTTCCCCCAGGTCTTGCATGGCTAATTCCTTCTCTTAATGCAGGTCTTCGCTAAATTGGATCTCTCCTCCTTAATCCTCAGACCTCTATCCTTTATCCTAGTTTCTTTTCTTTTGAGATGGAGTTTTGCTCTGTTGCCCAGGCTGGAGTGCAGTGGCATGATCTGGGCTCACTGCAACCTCTGCCTCCCAAGTTCTAGTGATTCTCCCACCTCAACCTCTTGAGAAACTGGGACCACAGGCGCCCACAACCATGCCCGGCTAATTTTTGTATTTTTAGTAGAGATGAGGTTTCACTGCCCATTCAGGTCCCTGGTGCTGCCAGCTCTGGGGTTCTTCAACATTCCTCAACCCTCCCACACCATTGTCTCTGCTCCATTACCCCATTTGCATGGCCACCTGTGTCCTGAAAAGACCTTCACCAACTGCTTTGTTCTGTGCACAATGAGCAGCTAAAGACTGTTTAGTAAACAGAAACATCCGGTTTAGGAAGAGTGAAACAGAGCTCCTGCTCTAAGGGCTCCTTCTCTGGGTGCCCCACAAATGCTGCTTTGGCTTGGGCACTTGGAAAGTCATGCTTTCCAGTAATTAGCCTCCCAAAGTGCTGGGGTTATAGGCATGAGCCACCACATCCAGCCTCTAGTTTATTTTCTTCAAAGTACTTGTCAGTATCTTATGTTAGATTTTAAAAATTCATTGATTTGCCTTTTATAAATTCTGCCCATCAGGGCAGTGGCTTGGTCTGTCACATTCACTCCTGGCACGTAATAGACACTCAATGAATGAATAAGTGAATGGATTACTCATTATGTACCAGGTGCTGTGCTAAGTAATTTGCGTCCATTGTCTCATGAAAATCTCAAGGATTCTTTAAGGTAAGTATTATATCATCCCCATGTTTTGCAGAAACCAAGACTTAGTGAGTTTAAGTAACCTGCCCAAGGTCATATAGCTATTTATTAAGTGGTGCGATAGGATTTGATTGACTCAGATGCTCACAGTCTTGTCGGAAAACAAATACAAAGATATAAATCACTGTACTGTAGGGAAGCAAATTCTAAATGTCCCAAGAGAAGAGCTGGATGCAGGACTGTGGCAATTTAGGAGGGGACAAGCATTTTCAGTTGAAAGCAGGAATGAATTGGAGGGGGAGGTTAAATTTGAGCTAAACCCTGGAGGATAGTATGATGGCTAATTTCCTGTGTCAGTTAGCTAGGTTATGGTGTCTAGTTATTTGGTCAAACATTAAATCAGTAGACGTTGAGTAAAGATAATCCTCCATAATGTGGATGAGCCTCATCCAATCAGTTGAGGGCCTTAAGGGAAATGTCTGATATTCCCTGATGAAAAAGGAATTTTGCCTCCAGAGCACCTTTGGACTCAAACTGCAACACCAACTCTTTCCTAGGTCTTTAGCCTAGTGTTCTTCCCTGTAGGTTTTGGACTTGCCACTCCCCAAAATCACATGAGCCAATTCTTCAAAATAAATCAATCTCTCTCTCTCTCTGTATAGATATATACTCATACACATATCCTGCTGGTTCTTTGCTCTGGAGAACCCTGACTAACATAGGTGGACATTTAGGTGTTTAGGTGTGTGGAGCTGGGGCAGGGAAAGGAACTGCGGGCAGGAGCTGGAGAGGCGTGGACAGAGCTGTAGTGATTTGGAGGCTCTGGAGCAGAAGATCGCCATAGGGAGGGAAGTGGTGGAGTGGAGACCGCCCTGGACAGGAAGCTGGGGGCAGCATGTGGAGGGCAGGGGACACCAGAATGAGGGTTTTAGGAACCCTCATTGTCTTAGGAAGTAGAAGGTCCTTGAGTGACAAGGGTAAGACAACAGGGTCCACTCCCCATCAAAGGCCACCAATGCTTCTCTTTAACATTCAAGGGGAGACCCAGTGAAGATCAGTGCCAGAACTTAATGGAGGGAGCCCAAGAGGAACGTGTACCTGGGGAAGTCAAGAGTTATTTCTTGGACATTTGTGCCTCTATTCCAAACTCTTCTCTCAGAGTAGATGATAACTCAGGAAGGAGCCAGCGATCTTCCTCAGTTAACTTGTTCAGAAATATGATTTGGTATTCAGTCTGGCCCCAAGCCATGCTTCCAGCCTCATCTCCACTGTGTACTTTCCATGGTGTTCTGTCTTGGTCCACTTGGCTTATGTAGCCGCCTGGCCTGGGTTGTCCTCCTCACCCTTGTCTGCTTGGTGACACTTGGCCCCGTTCTAATTGCTACTGCTTGGGCAGCTTCTCTCCTCCCTCCTCTGTGCTCTGAACACACTGGAAAGATTCCTGTTAGAGCTGTCACTGTCTTCCTGCTGTCTGCCCACTGACCTTGGAGCTCCAGGAGGACAGGAGCCTTATCTTACCCCACCACTTGGCCTATGCCCAGCTTGGTGCCAAAGTGGTCTGGAGGTATCTGTAGGCTGAATGAAATTCTTCCCTCTGGGATGCCCTTTCAAGTTGTTTTTTCTTTCTGGAAGCTGGGGCAGTGACTGGAATGGTTGGAATGTGGCCTTGGTTTGCCTTTGGGTGTTTTATACCTCTGAGCATTGACTGGACTCTCTGGTGATTTCTGGTCTTAGAGGACTTCCTGTTTTAAATGTCCGTGGGTTGTAGTTCCTGAGCTGCTGCACTGTCTCCCATAACCTTTCTCTCCATCCTGGTCTAGTCTCTCTTCCACACCGTAACTTTCCTCTAGATCCATGGTCCAGGACCATCAGGCACCAGTGAACCACACTCCTGACCATTCTCCAAATAGTCATTTGGCCAAATATGAGGTACATGGCAGCTCTTTCTTTTCTGAACCCCACTTCACCTCTGAGCAGCTTCCTTCTCCCAGGAGCTGAAGCTCCCCCACGATGTCTCAATGCCAGGCAGATGCACTTGACCTTCTGCCTCTCAGGGCCCTCACCAAGGTAAGGGATTTTGAATTATTCAACTAATGTATTAGAAAGGGAAAGAGACCCCACTAAGGGGCTTCACTAAATATCCTTTTCAATTGATCAGATCATTGTTTTTTTGTTTTAATCCTTCTACAAACTCTTGAGTTTTAAACCTCATAAGTTATTTACCATACACTTGTATCCCCTACAGTGATATTTAAAGTGCCGTGGCTGTTTCTTCACTGACTGTGGAGTGAGCTGATGTTACTGCAGGTTGAGGTTGAGCCACTTTGCTGCCCTGATGGTTCCAGGAGTCCTTTTGGGCACTGACTGTGGGTCCAGTCCTGAGCTGAGTGCACAGAGGACAGGGGGAGGTTGAGGGAGTCAACACAACTCAGAGGTGTCCTTGTTCTCCAGGGGCTCTAGGTTCTGACCTGCACCCAGTCACAAGCTGACGAGTCAAAAAGTCACAAAGTGTGACCTGGGGTTTTCTATCCCAGGATCTTGGCCAGAGCTTCATTTGGAAGCCCCAGAGACCTGGACCAGACTTGCAGGTAGACATTCACCAATGTGTGATTTGAGGGTTGCTCAAAGGTACCTACCCACTTCCCACATGGAGCACCCTGGGGATCAGCCATCACCGGAAACTCCTTTCCCACAGGACAGAGCCCAGACAACTCATTCTGTCTTCGAAAGCCACCACGGTCTGGCACCAACCCACTTTTCCAACCTCCACCTCCTGTGACTTCAGCCACATGGAACAAGCATGAACTGATGTTCTCTATACCTTTCCAACTCCAGCTCTTGGCTTCTGCTGTTTTCTCTGCCAATAAGGCTGTGCTGTCTATTACTGAGTAACAATATTACCATATGCTTAGCACCTTTAAACAATACACATTTATTATCTCATAATTTCTGTGGGTCAAGATATTCAGGTGTGGCTTAGCTGGGTCCTCTGAAAGGCTGCAATGAAGATACCAGCCAGGACTGTGGTTTCAATCCAAGCTTCAGCTAGAGAAGGATCTGCTTCCCAGCTTTGTGTATGTTGGTAGGATTCAGGCCCTTGCAAGTGGTTGGACAAAGGCCCTCAGTTTGTTGTTGGTTGTTGACTGGAGGCTGCCCTCAGTTTCTAGCTGGTTGTGGGCAGCTGCCGTGAGTTCCTTGCCACATGAACCTCCTCAATATAAATGCTTTGCTTCTTCAAAGCGAGTGAGAGAGGCTCTTCTAATAAGATGGGCTTTATGAGCTCACATTATGTAATCACAGAAGCAACACCTGTCACCTTTGTTGTACTTTATTGCTTAGCATCTAGTCACAATTCCTGCTGATAATCAAAGGGTGGAGATTACATAAGGGATGGGCACCAAGAGGTGGGGATCGTGGGGTCACTTTAGCCTCTGTCTCCACCCATCTCTTTCTGCCAACCTCCCTGTCCACTCTAGAAACAACAACCTAATAAAATTCATGAAAACTTCCCTTAGTCACCTCAATCACAGGGCTTTGCTTACCTTACATCGTTCTTTAGTACTTCATTCATTTATTCAACAAAATACATATTGAGCATCTACCATATGCCTGGAGCTAGAGGTATACTACCTCTATATAGTATATAGTATAATGATTAAGTCTATATAGTATAATGTTGGCTGTTGACTGGAGGCTGCCCTCAGTTTCTAGCTGGTTGTGGGCAGTTGCTGTGAGTTCTATACAGTATAATGGTTGAGGCTTCAAGTTCTGGAATCAGAGTCTCTTGTTCCAAATCCTGGGTCTCCACTTCATGCTGGGTCTCAATAAACTCACCTCTATAATACTAGGAGACTTGTGAGTTTGAAGGTTAATTTTATGTGTCAACTTTCCTGGGTCATGGGGTGCCCAGGTATGGGGTCATACATTATTGTGGATATTTCTGTAACATTTAATGTTGACCTCATCCAAAAGTAATAATAAGGTGAATGGGCTTCATCCAATAAGTTGAAGGCCTGTGTGGAACCAAAGTCTGACCCTCCCCCTAGTAAGAGAGATTTCTTCCTGTTTGGTGGCCTTTATCAGAACTTCCTGATTCTATGGCAGCTGTCATCCTTCTGACTTGAACTGGAACATCATCTCTGCAGATTTTGGACTTGCCAGTCTCCATAATTGTATAAGTCAATTCCTTATACTAAATCTCTTTATGTATATCCCCTGTTGGTTCTGTTTTTCTGGAGAACTTGACTCATACAGTTAGGTTAAATGAAATCACACATGTAGAAAACAGCATGGAGCTGGGCTTCTAGTAAGAAATCAATGAAGATTAAATTTCATTTTAGGGGCTGGAGAACCAGTAATGATTCAGTGGGATGTTGTCCAGCCTTCATGGAGCCCATGCAGCCTTTCTCATGAAGGATTACGTGTGTGCTTTACCTCCCCAGCAGGGACCCAGGGATGTCTCTGAGAGCAGATCCCAGTGTTTGTCTTCTCTGTCACCTCCCATGGCCCTAGCTTGGGTCTGGAACACTCAGGGCTTCAGTGACGGGGTGCAGGATGGATGCCCTCCAACCCAACACGCCTTGGCAGTATGCCATCGGCCACAGGGCAAATCTGCTTGATGCCAGTCCTCACGCCCCCTCCGTGCAGCCAGCCACGCTGGTTTTCCAGCTTCCACATTTGTCTTGTAGTGTGCTCAGATGCCCGATTCTTCCTCTTTATTCTGTGGATGAGAAATTATGGCCAACCAAGAGTTCTGCCTGTCTCCTTCCCTGCTTGCTGCTTGGTGAAAGTGGGTTGCTAGTGTGTCATGTGGATACATTTCTCAGTCTGAGAACACAGGGAGTGGTGCTGGGAGTGGGTGGGCAGAGGGTGAAGGGTGGTGGCTGGGAGGGGAGAGCTAGAGCTTCCTAAACCACATGGTGGACATTCGCCTTTGATTGTTTGCTTGCCCGGGATCTGACCTGTGCTCTCCTATGTTGTGAGAATCCTCACTGTGTGGGTCTTACTGGGAGGCAGGGCTCTGTCTTACACAGTGAAAACCTTTCTCTAAGTGCTGGCATCCAGGGCCTGGGCACTAAGGCAGATTTGACTTTAGGCTGCTGGCTTGGGTTAGTTTAGGATAACTCTGGTTATTTCCGGTTATTGCAGAAGTCCTAGACAGATTGGAGAGATCAGCCCATCAAGTGTATGTTGATCTGGGGTCCATAGAGAATCCAAAACTGTATACTCTCTGCAGCCAACATTTTCTCAGCTCAGACTTTGCTTCCCAGGATCCTTTTATTTCTTTTTTTGTAGAGAAGCTGAGGGAGAGGATAAAACTGCAATTAGCTGCCTGCCCTTACTGTCTGGGCCTGTACCCAGCTTATCGGGACTGTGTTCGTGGTGTTCACATGGTAAACCTGTCACCAGGGGCCAACTGCAGCCTCAAAGGCAAGGAGTGGGATAGGAAAATTGGGCTATAAATAAGTCAGAAAAACAGCTTTTTAAAAAAGGAGTGGCTACTTATAAAACTTAGGATTCTCAAACTGGAAAGAACCTTAGAAATTTAGAAATGGAATCAGAGTTGGGATCTACCTTGGGAGTTTGGGCCAATTATGCGAATTCCTTTCTTTTTGTAGGGATTGGCTGAGGCATGGGAATATGACTTCATCCTAGCCAATGAGATGGAAAGGGGAGCCTGGGAGGACATCTGGGAATATTTCCTTCATTCATATATATATAAAAAAATACCAACTACTTGCTTTTTCCTGTATCTGAGTGTGTTTGTATGAGGGAGTGTCACTGCTGTCATCTTGGACCATGAAGGGGAACCCAAGAAAATCCACCACTCCCTGTGTTCTCAGACTGAGAAACGTATCCACATGACACACTAGCAACCCACTTTCATCAAGCAGCAAGCAGGGAAGGAGACAGAACTCACCCAATTTAAAGACTCGTCTTAAAGCAGCCTTCAACATCCCAGTACAATTCATACCTTCACTTTGTCTGACTGCTTCCTGGACACGCCTAAGACTCAGTGGAAGCAGCACTCTCCCTTGCTGAAGTGAGAATAAATACAGTTGCTTCTTATCAACAGGTCGCTTTGGTGATTTTGGGGGAGCCAGCGTTGGACACCAGCAAACAACAGGAAAAGAAAGCCCCTCGCCTCCCTCATGTACTCTGGCTTGTCTTGCTCCAGCCCTTCGACTTGCCATGTGTCTTCCTTCCACAGTTTCCAAGGGGACTTCAGGGGCCTGTCTCCTTTCATGCTCTCTTGTCTTCTTGCAACTTGGACTTCTCTCCCTGGAGCTGGAGAAAGGAGAAGCCATAGAATTGCCTGACCTGCCCACCCACCACCCTCCCACCCTCCCACCCTTCCCCGCCCTCGTTCCTGTGATACCGTTTCCTTTACTCAAATGCTTGTTTTTCCTCTCTCCCAATACACAGATGAAGGAATTTAGGAGTATCGGTAGCCACATAGGCAGAGATTGCTTCTTCAGCCCAGGGGGCTCAGTATTTCCCCACTCAGTTCTTGAGCTTGAACAAGCCCTTGCTCAGGATAGTCAAACTCAGTTTGTTAGTACACCACTAATTGCCTCTTCCCTTTTTCTTGGGGAAAGTTTAGGCCACACTTTCTGGAGCAGCCCATGCTCCAGGTGGATTAGCTGTGGAACAATTAGTTTCATAAACGAATGTGTCTGGGAAGTGGATTCCAAAGCCCTTTGTCTGGTGGTCTGGTGTGTGACCTTGAGCTGTGTGATCTTGGACAAGTCTCTCTCTGTTTTTTTTTTTTTGTGAGCCCAGGTTCCTCCTCCGTCAAGGAGAGAGTTGGGCTAGATAATCTCTGAGGGCTCTATGGCTCCTTAAGATCCTGCAGTTCATCGATTCTATGCCTCAAGGAGAACGCATTTGGAGGGAAATGGTTTTGTTTTTAATTATATAAACAAAACACGCTTCTTATTGTAAAAATTAGAACAAGTCAAAAGTATGCAAAACCTAACACATTGGTGTTCTTTCTTTGCTCCATAAATTCCCCTAGAGAGAGTCTTTTGGGGGCAGTATTTGCCAAGAGCACTCCGTGCCTGCTTTTTGATGATGTTGACACCAGTGGCTTCCAATTCACAGAGATAACTAAGGGCTGTTTTGAGAAGTAACTGTTTGTGTTCTTATGGTTTCCCTTTCCCCTGGAGGAAAATTGCAGAAGTTTTTTGTGTTGTTTAAGAGTTGCAGAGCTCTGCTGCCTGTGACCTCACCTATGTCTTTGTCAGAAAATAGGACACATAATCCTGGCCTTAGCCCAAGACTCAAATTTGTGAGGCGCACGTCTTCAGGAGAGCCTGTGACCAGGGTGCTGACTGTCCCACAGAGCCGTGGGCTGGACATGCAGGTCTAGAGATTAGGCCCTAGCACAACAATATCGATCTCAGCACTTTAGTCTTCCCACAAACATGAACATTACCTTGTTATGTGGGTCTAAAGTTTTAATCAATTGCAATTGGACTCTGTAGCAGAGAAACTGAGAAAATACAAAGTGTTGGAGAACAACAATGAAAAGCACTTTATTACCTGCCGTTCTGGGGAAGCAGCCCATTAGGGAGACATAGATCAAGGGCACTGACCACCGAAGTTCTCAGCCACATGCTTCATGCCTTAGATGAAGGGCATTCTGAGGGTTAGATAGGGAAACTGATGGAGGAACAGTTGGCTGAACCTGGCCCGTGGTGGAGAGCAGGCCAAGCCACACAGCCAGCCCCTGCCTTGATCCTTGAAGGGCCTGGAGAAGCTCATTGGGGTTAAAGAAGCAGGGGGCAAGGCTGGGCGCCATGGCTCACGCCTGTAATCCCAACACTTTGGGAGGCCGGGGCGGACAGATCACGAGGTCAAGAGATCGAGATCATCCGGGCCAACATGGTGAAACTCCCTCTCTACTAAAAATACAAAAATTAGCAGGGCATGGTAGCATGTGCCTGTAGTCCCAGCTACTCAGGAAGCTGAGGCAGAAGAATCGCTTGAACCCGGGAGACGGAGGTTGCAGTGAGTTGAGATTGCGCCATTGCACTCCAGCCTGCCAACAGAGCAAGACTCCATCTCAGAAGAAAAAAAAAAAAAAAAAAGAAGCAGCAGCAGGGGGCAAAAAGCAAAAGAAGTTAAAAGACTGTGTCATAATACTGCTAACTCATTCATTCAGTTCAGTCATTCATTCATCTACCCAACAAATGTCTATTAAGCCCTTTCTGTAGGCCAGGCACTGTGCTAGGCCCTGGGAATATAATGGTAAATAAGACAGCTGTATCTCCTGCTCTTATGAAGGCTCCAGTCTAGTGGGGGAGGTTGATGCTGAATTAATTCCAAGATGAAAGGCCAGGCAGAGGGGGTGAGGGTCTGGGGCCTGGGCAGGTCAGAGAGTGACCAGTACTGCAAACAAGAGGGCAGAGGGAGTAGGTGCTTGCGAGGTGTAAACAGTGTGAGGTGGCCTTGGGAAGGTTGTGGGGTAATCCCAGGGAGGGATGGTGGCCGTAGGGCGGGGCTGCAGCTTCTGGAAGAGTCTCACAAGTATACCCTGTCAGAACTGGTCCTGGATTGGACCTGTGGGAATGGAGAGGGAGGGACGATGATTGACCTCTGGGTTAAAGCTTGGGGGTCTCAAAGGATGTTGAGATGGGAGGTGCGGGTGGGGTGAAGGTGGGGAGCAGTGGCACGAGGATGCTGCCGTAGTCACAGGTCCAGGTTGCACAGTCCCATGGACCCTGATTCCAAAATTGGAGGCGCTTCAGGTTGAAAGCACCTGCTCTCTGCAAAGCTGCAGGGAGGGCTAGCAGTCTCTCCACTCTTCCTGAGGATTAATTCATCTGAACGTTTTCTTCTCAAGAATGAATTGGGATGGCCAAAATTAGGAATTGGAATTTGAAAGGGGAGACTTCAGGGCACTTCCTTAAAAGGAAGGAAAAGTGAAGTGGATGGGAGATACCAGGAGTGACAGGGAGTGGGACAGTGCAAAGAATTTGAACAACCCTCTAGGAAAGTCTATTTTTTCTATGATCTAACCTGGCACTGGATATTCTCTGTGCTGAGTTTCCTCACCTATAAAACGGAGGCAGCAGCGTCATCTCACAGGACTGTGGTGAGAATTAAGTCATAACCCCAAGCCCTCGAAGTCCAGCATGGACTCAGTAAACCTTAGCACCCATCCTTCGTGCTTGGCCTCCACCAGCCTCTGTGGAATGAAGGATATTATGAATTGCCCTGGCTCACCTTGGGGACCAAGAGAAACAAGTATACGGAAGTCCTTGGCAACCTGCACACGCAGGTATACTCATGATTGAGAGGATGGCCGTTAATGACAACAATTTTCATGAAATGTCACCTGAGGGGCCGACAGGCTTGTACTAGCGGGAATAGCTGAGATCCCCATAGCAACTGTCTTCCCTGTGCAACAAATACGGGTGGGAAACAGCGCCACTGGCTAGAAAGAGCTTGGGCGGTGGTCAGAAGGACTCGGAATGGAATCTTGACTCTGCCACCGTGAGCTGCGTGACCTTACGAAACTACTTAATGTCTCTGCATCTTATTTCTTCATCTGGACAACATGGATAGTGCATCTAGTTCACAGGTTGTCACCAGCAAGAGAGCTACTACGCAGAACTTCCAGTGCACAGCAGGCAGAATAGCATTGTGTAGGCTCCAGGTTAAGGAGTGACTTAATCTCATGGGGCCTCAGGTTCCTCAGCTATGAAATGTGGATATTAATAGTAGCTACTTCCTAGAGTTTGATGATTAAACACATCATGTAAGGAAAGCACATAGAACAATGCCCGGCAGTCATTGTTAGTTATTATCAAAGTAGGTGCTCCAGACGGCTCTTCCCTCATCGCAGGTCTCTTCTGACTCCCATCTGTAACATTTACCCATGGGGAGGAGGCTCCTTTAGTACAGGAGTTTCCTGGAATCCAGAGAGGGTTTTGGGGCCATCTCATGGTCCCTGTAGGGAACAGTCTGAAAGTTGTTGGAGAGGTAAGGCTGAACTCAGAATCTTCTGGTAGCCTTGACAAAGCCAGTGGTGCTTTTATGATTCTAAGGCCTTTCCCTCCTGTAGGTGGTAGGGATATTAGCCAGGGTTCTCTAGAGAAACAGAACCAACAGCGTGTGTATGTATACATCTGAGAGAGAGAAAGAGAGAGAGAGAGCTGGGGCAGGCTGGCAGGCTGGAGATCCAGGAAAGAGCTGCAGTCTGAGTCCAAAGACAGTCTGCTGATAGAATTCCTTCTTGCTCAAGGGGGATTAGTTTTTGTTCTACTCAAACCTCCAACTGATTAGACGAGGCCCACCCATGTTACGGAGGGTAATTTACTCAAGGTCCACTGATTTAAATATTAATCTCATTGCAAAAACACCTTCATGGAAACACCCAGAAGAATATTTGACCAAATATCCGGGCACTATGGCCCAGCCAAATTGGCACATAAAATTAGCTATTATATCTCCTTCCTCACACTTCTTTTTTTTTCTTTAATTAAAAAAATTGAAGTTGATGCATAGTATTTGTATCTATTTATGGGGTAAACATGCTATTTTGTTACATGCATACTATGTGTAATGGCCAAGCCAGGGTATTTAGGGTATCTCCATCACCTCAAGTATTTATCATTTCTATGTGTTGGAACATTTCAAATCCTCTCTTCTAGCTATTTTGAAATATATGATACGTTGTTGCTAACTATAGTCACCCTACTCTGCTACTGAAGAGTGGAACTTATCCCTCCTATCTAACCCTATGCTTGAATCCATTAGCCAGCCTTTCTTCACTCCCACCCTCCCCGATGCACATTCCTTTCCCAGCCTCTGGGATCTACCATTCTACTGTCTTCCCTTCATGAGATCAATCTTTTTAGCTCCTACATGTAAGTAAGAACATATGACATTTGTCTTCTTGTGCCTGGCTCATTTCACTTCACATAATGACCGTCAGTTCCATCCATGTTGCTGCAAACGACAGAATTTCATCCTTTTTTTAATGGCCTAATAGGATTCCACAATGTATATCTCTCTATATATATATACCACATTTTCTCTGTCCTGTCATCCATTTGATGGACATTTTGGTTGATTTCATGTATTTGCCATTGTGAGTAGTGATGCAGTAAACATGAGGTGTAGGTATTCCTTTCATGTACTGATTTCTTTTCCTTTGGATAAATACCTAGTGGTGTGATTTCTGGATTGTATGGTAGTTCTATTTTTAGTTTTTGAGAAATCTCCATATTGTTTTCCATAGTCGCTGTACTAATTTACATTCCCACCCGACAGTGTATGAGTTCCCTTTTCTCCACATCCTTGCCAGTATCTGTTACTTCTTATATTTGTAGTAATAGCCATTCTAACTGGGATAAGATGATATCTCATTGTGGTTTTGATTTGCATTTCTCTAATGAGTAGTGGTGCTGAACAGTTTTTCATACACCTGTTGGCCATTTGTATGTCTTCTTTGAGAAATGTCTATTCAGATCACATGCCCACTTTCTAATGGGATTATTTGTTTGTTTGTTGTTTGTTTTACTGTTGAGTTGCTTGAGTTCCTTGTATATTCTGAATTTTAGTCCCTTGTCAGATGAATAGTTTGCAAATATTTTCTCCCATTCAACAGATTATCTCTTCATTTTGTTGCCATTGCTGTGTGGAAGCTTTTTAGTTTAACGTAGTCCCATTTGTCTATTTTGGTTTTTGTCGCCTGTGCTTTTGAGGTCTTAGCCATAAAATCTTTGCCTAGATCAATGTCCTGAAGTGTTTTCCCTATGTTTTCTTCCTGACTTTTAGGATTTCATATCTTACGTTTAATCCATTTTGAGTTGATTTCTGTATATGGTAAGAAATAGAGGCCCAGTTTTCATCTTCTGCATATGGATATCCAATTTTCCCAGCACCACTTATTAAAGAGGGTACCCTTTTCCAAGTGTACGTTTTTGGTGCCTTTGTCAAAAATCAGTTGTCTGTAAATATGTTAATCTATTTCTGGGTTCTCTATTCTGTTCCATGGGCCCACATGTCTGTTTTTATATCAATACTATACTGATTTGGTTGCTATAGCCTTGTAATATATTTTGAAGTCAGGTAGTGTGATGCCTCCAGCTTTGTTCTTTTTTTTGAGACAGAGTCTCACTCTGTCACCCAGACTGGAGTTCAGTGGCACGATCTTGGCTCACTGAAACCTCTGCTTCCCAGGTTCAAGCAATTTTTGTGCCTCAACCTCCTGAGTAGCTGGCACACACCACCATGCCCAGGTAATTTCTGTATTTTTAGTAGAGATAGAGTTTCACCAGTTGGCCAGGCCGGTCTCGAATTCCTGACCTCGAATGCTCTGCCCACCTTGGCCTCTCAAAATGCTGGGATTACAGGCATGAGCCACCATGCCCGGCCCCAGCTTTGTTCTTTTTGCTCAGGATTCTTTTTGCTATTCAGGCTTTCTTATTTAATTCCATATGATTTTTAAGATTGTTTTGTCTATTTCTGTGAAAAATGATGTATTTTGGTAGGGATTGCATTGAATCTGTAGATTGCTTTGGGTAGTATGGTCAATTTTTTTTTTTTTTTTTTGAGATAGAGTCTCACTCTGTAGCCTGGGCTGGAGTGCAGTGGCAGCATGATCTTGGCTCACTGCAAGTTCCACCTATGGGGTTGGCACCATTCTCCTGCCTCAGCCTCCCGACTAGCTGGGACTACAGGCGCCCGCCACCACGCCTGGCTAATTTTTTGTATTTTTAGTAGAGATGGGGTTTCACCATGTTAGCCAGGATGGTCTTGATCTCCTGACCTCAAGATCCACCCGCCTCGGCCTCCCAAAGTGCTGGGATGACAGGCGTGAGCTGTCGCACCTGGCTGGGTAGTATGGTCATTTTAACAATATTAATTTTTCTAGTTCATGAGCATGGGCTGTCCTTCCATGTGTTTGTGTCCTCTTCAATTTCTTTCCTCAGTATTTTGTATATTTTCTTGTAGAAGTCTTTTACTTCCTTGGTAAATTTATTGCTAGCTATTTTATTTTTTTTTTGTTGTTTGTTTGTTTATTGAGGTAGAGTCTTGCTCTGTCATCCAGGCTGGAGTGCAGTGGCATGATCTCAGTTCATTGCAACCTCTGCCTCCTGGGCTCATGGGATCCTCCCACCTCAACCTCCCGAGTAGCTGGGACTACAGGTGCTTGCCACCACATCCAGCTAATATTTTAAATTTTTTGTAGAGATGAGGTCTTCTTATGTTGCCCAGGCTGATCTTGAGCTCCTAGGCTCAAGTGATCCACCTACCTTGTCCTTCCAAAGTGCCAGGATTACAGGCATAAGCCACCATGCCCAGCCCATGCTGGTCTATTTTTTTGTAGCTATTGTAAATGGGATTGCCATCTTAATTTCATTGTCAGCAGTTTATTATTGGTATATAGAAATGCTGCTGAGTTTTGTATGTTGATTTTGTATCCTGCAACTTTACTGAATTTATTCATCAGATCTAAGGGCTTTTTTTGTGGAGTATTTAGGTTTTTCTAGATATAAGATAATGTCATCCACAAAGAGGGACAATTTGACTTTCTCATTTTCAGATTAGATGCATTTTATTTCTTTCTTTTGACTGACTGCGTTGGCTAGGACTTTGTTGAATAGGCATGGTGAAAGTGGGCATCCTTGTCTTGTTCTAGTTCTTAGAGGAAAGGCTTTCATCCTCTCCCCACTCAGCATGATGTTAGCTGTGGGTTTGTCATATATGGCCTTTATTATGTTGAGGTATGCTCCTTCTATGCCTACTTTGTTGAGAGTTTTTTTCATGAAGTGACGATGGATTTTATCAAATGCTTTCTCTGCATCTGTTGAGATGATCATATGCTTTTTGTTCCTCATTCTGTTGATGTGATGTATCACATTTATTGATTTGTGAATGTTGAACCATACTTCCATCCCTGGGAGGAAATCTTGCTTGATCATAGTGTATTTTCTTTTGATGTGTTGTTAGATCCAGTTTGCTAATATTTTCCTGAGGATTTTTACATTATGTTCATCAGGGATATTGGCTTGTAGTTCTCTTTTTGTGTTGTGTCCTTTCCTGGATTTGGTATCAGGGTAATGCTGGCCTTATAGAATGAGTTAAGGAGGAATCTCTCCTTTTCAATTTTTTTTGGGAATAATTTGAGAAAAGTTGGTATTAGTTCTTCTTTGTAAGTTTAGTAGAATTCAGCAGTGAAGCCATCTGGTCCTGGGCTTTTATTTTTGGAGACATTTTTCATTACTGATTCAATCTCATTCCTTGTTATTAGTCTGTTCAGATTTTCTATTTCTTTCTAATTCAATCTTGTTGGGTTGTATGTGTCCAGAAATTTATAAATTTCTCCTGGGTTTTCTGGTTTGCCAGTGTGTAGTTGTTCATGATAGTTTCTGATGATCTTTTGTATTTTAATGGTATCTGTTGCAATGGCTCCATTTTCATTTGTGATTTTATTTATTTAGGCCTTCTTTCTTTTTTTCTTGGTTAATCTAGCTAGCAGTTTATAAATTTTATCTTTTTTAAAAAACAATTTTTTGTTTTATTGATCCTTTGTATTATTTTATTAGTCTCTATTTAATTTAGTTTTTTCTCTGATCTTTATTTTTTTCTTCTACTAGTTTTGGATTTGGGTTGTTCTTGCTTTTCTAGTTCTTTGAGGTACATTGTTAGATTATTTATTTGAAATCTTTCTACTTTTTTGATGTAGGAGTTTTTCGGCATAAACTTCTCTCTTAACACTGCTTTTGCTATATTCCATAGGTTTTGGTATGTTGTGTTTTAACATTCATTTGTTTCAAGAAAATTTGAATTTCCTCCTTAAGTTCTTCCTTGATCCAATGATCATTCAGGAGTATGCTGTTTAATTTCCATGTGTTTGCACAGTTTCTAAAGTTTCCCTCATTATTGGTTTCTAGTTTTACTCCATTGTGGTCTGAGAAAATGCTTGATATGATTTTGATTGAAAAAAATTTTTTGGGCCAGACACAGTGGCTCATGCCTGTAATCCCAGCACTTTGGGAGGAAGAGGCGGGAGGATCACAAGCTCAGGAGATCGAGACCATCCTGGCTAACACAGTGAAACTCCGTCTCTACAAAAAGTACAAAAAATTAGTCTGGCATGGTGGTGGACACCTGTAGTTCCAGCTACTCAGGAGGCTGAGACAGGAGAATGGCGTGAACCCGGGAAGTGGAGCTGGCAATGAGCCGAGATCGCGCCACTGCACTCCAGCCTGGACGACAGAATGAGACTCTGTCTCAAAAAAAAAAAAAAAAATTGAGACTTCTTTTGTGTCCTAACATATGGTCTACCTTGGAGAATGTTCTATGAGCTGATGAGAAGAATGTGTGTTCTGTAGCTTCTGTATTAAATATTCTGTAAATGTCTTTGGTTTCATTTGTTTTACAGTACAGTTTAAATCCAATGGTTTTTTTAAAAAAAATGTTCTGTCTAGATAATCTGTCTAACACAGAGAATTGAGTATTAAAGTCTCCAGTTATTATTGTATTGGAGCATATTTCTTTCTTTAGATCTAATAATATTTGCTTTATATATCTGGGTGCTCTGATGTTCGGTATACATCCGTTTAGAATTATTACATCCTCTTGCTGAATGGAATCATTTATTATTATATACTGACATTCTTTGTCTCTTTTTACTGTTTTTGACTTTAAGACTGTTTTATCTGATATAAGTATAGCTAATTCTGCTTGGTTTTGGTTTCTATTTGAATAGATATCTTCTTGTATACCTTTACTTTCACTCTAGATGTGTCTTTACAGGGCAGATGAATTCCTTGTAGGAAGCATATAGTTGGGTCACATGTTTTTTACCCATTTAGTCAGTCTGTATCTTTTTTTTTTTTTGAGATGGGGTCTTGCTCTGTCCCCTAGGCTGGAGTGCAGTGGCGTGATCTTGGCACACTGCAAGCTCCGCCTCCTGGGTTCATGCCATTCTCCTGCCTCAGCCTCCCGAGTAGCTGGGACCACAGGCGCCCGCCACCATGCCTGGATAATTTTTTGTGTTTTTTTTTAGTAGAGATGGGATTTCACCATGTTAGCCAGGATGGTCTTGATCTCCTGATCTCATGATCTACCTGCCTTGGCCTTCCAAAGTGCTGGGATTACAGGCGTGAGCCACCGCGTCTGTTCCAGTCTGTATCTTTTAAGTGGAAAGTTTAACTTGTTTACATTCAAAGTTATAGTGATGTGTGAGGGCTTGTACCTGTCATTTTATTAATTGATTTCTGCTTGTTGCATATATCTTTTGTTCTTTCCTTTATCTCTTATTGCTTGTCATTGTACTTTATTGTGGTAACATTTTAGTCTTCTTATATGTGTGTTTCCTCTACCAATGGTTTTATACTTTTGTGTGTTTTCTTTTTTTTTTTTTTGAGATGGAGTCTTGCTCTGTCGCCCAGGCTGGAGTGCAGTGGCACGATCTCGGCTCATTGTAAGCTCCGCCTCCTGGGTTCACGCCATTCTCCTGCCTTAGCCTCCTGAGTAGCTGGGACTACAGGCGCCTGCCACCAGGCCTGGCTAATTGTTTGATTTTTAGTACAAGATGGGATTTCACCATGTTAGCCAGGATAGTCTTGATCTCCTGACCTTGTGATCCACCCGCCTCGGCCTCCCAAAGTGCTGGGATTACAGGCATGAGCCACTGCGCCCGGCCTCTTTTGTGTGTTTTCATATGGTAGGTGTCATTCTTTTACTTCTAGGTGTAGGACTTCCTTAAGCATTTCTTATAGGATCTGTCCAGTGGTGATGAATTCTCTGAGATTTTGCTTGTCTGGGAAATATTTTATTTCTCCTTCATTTATTAAGGATAATTTTGCTGGGTATAGTATCTCTCCCTGACAGGATTTTTTTCCCCCCAGCACTCTGAATATATCATTACATTATCTCCTGGCCTGTAACGTTTCTGCTGAGAAATACATTGTTAGTCTGACGGGGTGTTCCCTTTTAAGGGACTAGATGCTTTTCTCTGGCTGGTTTTAGAATTCTCTCTTTGTCTTTGACTTTTGACAGTTTGACTATAATGTGCCATGGAGAAGACCTTTCTGAATTTCATCTACGTGGGGATCTCTGAGTTTCCTCTATCGGGATGTTTAAAATCTCTTGTTACACTTGAAAAGATGTCAGCTATTATTTTTCTAAATAGAGTTTCTTCTGAGACACTGAATTTTCAGAGTCTCAGCAAACAAAGAGTTGGTCAAAGAAGACAAGTAGTTAGTTGATCACTTTGTGGTGTTCCATATGTCACATAGGCTTTGTTGATTCTCTTATTCTTTTTTCTTTATTTTTGTTTGACTGGGTTATTTCAAAAGACTTGCCTTCAAGTTCTAAAATTCTTTCTTCTGCTTGACCTAGTCTATTGTTGAAGCTTTTGAATATACTTATTCATTCAATGAATTCTTCAGTTCTAGGGTTTCTGTCTGGTTCTTTTTTTAAAAAAAATTATATCTATCTCTTTAGTAAATTTCTCATTTATCTCCTGAATTATTTTTTCTGATTTATTTATGTTATTTATGTGTTCTCTGGTATCTTGCTGAGCTTCTTTAGCATCATTATTTTGAATTTTTTTCCCATTAGTTCAATTTTTTTTTTCACTGGAATCTGTTGCTGGAGAATTATTATGTTACTTTGGAGATGTCATATCTTTTTTCTTTTTCATGTTTCTTGTGTTCTTACATT
This sequence comes from Chlorocebus sabaeus, assembly GCF_047675955.1. NCBI lineage: Eukaryota > Metazoa > Chordata > Mammalia > Primates > Cercopithecidae > Chlorocebus > Chlorocebus sabaeus. The sequence continues at coordinate 89,770,426 of NC_132918.1, forward strand.
GATATCTACATATTTGATGTAACAGTTACTTCTTCCAGTTTTCTGGGTTTGCTTTCATAGTGGAAGACTTTTTCCTAAAAAGGCATCTATGGTGTTGACTGGGTAGGCCACTTTGGCTTTTATTCTGTGTATATACAGTAGTCTATGGTGCCATGCTGTAGCTATTTAGGAGAGCTAAGGGGGTGTGGGACCCAGTGTGAACTCCCTTTCTGGAGCAATATCGTTGTGCAGTCTCCAGGCAACCCATTTCAGTTAGTCTTGGGGTCTGCAGGAGTTGAGAGTCTCTCCTGTGGCTACGGTTGCAAGACTCGAAGGTGGGAATGCAGAGACCACTGGGGGTCCCTCACTTACCCTTTCCCCACATAGCAGATCCTGTCCTGGCTTCCGTGGGAATGCAGACCACTGGGGGTCCCTCACTTACCCTTTCCCCACATTGCAGATCCTCTCCCAGCTTCCAGCCGATCCTGCTTCCCTCTCCTTCCTTGCCTCAGGTGTTTTCTGTCACTTCTTGTTGAATTCCCGTATTCTGTCTTACATGATTTATTGGAAGCATGATTATCTACTTGCTGTTTTGGTTCCTCTCTGTGGAGTAGGCAGGTATCAGATGTCCCCATTCAGCCATCTTGAGGCCCCTCCTTCTTTGTTAAATCTTATGGATTCAAACTGAGGCTTTGGGAGGAACAGAAACAGCTTTAGCTTCCCATGGGCTCAGAACAGATCCTAGGACCCTGTAAGGCTCACCCACCTCCTTTTAGATAACTTAGTACCAGCTTAGCTATCCGTGAGCACAACTAGAGATGAGGGAGCAGGCCCAGAGATGGGGCCTCGCTTACCCAGGTCACACAGCAGAGCCAACCCTGTAGCCTAGGGCTTTTCACCGGGTCCCTGCTCTCTCGCCTCAGAGTGTTTGGAGCTCCACCCTCACACCACCCAAATGCTGAGGAGATGAACTCTGATGTAGGCAGAGGCCTCTGGGTGCTCACTGTCCCTGTCTCTGAAAGGTCAGCTGTTCCTGAAAGGAACCCTTCCAGCCCTTTATTTCCAGCACACTCTTTTCCTCCACATTGATTGCCTTCTGTTGAGCAGACCAGATTGAGGAGATCGATGACATTAATTTGCACTGAGAAGTTGGTGATTTTCCTCCTTCAGATATGACAAGGCTGCCTGAGGCTTTAGTTCAGAAAAAGATGCCAGCTTTAAAAAAATCTCTGCAGAAGGTTTCTCAGAAGAATCACAGAATCTTGGAGCAGAAAGAAACTTCCAGAAGACTTAATTGTATCCAATTTCTTCATGGCAGATGAAGGCACAGGGGGCCCACGGTATGAAAAGAATACGCCTCAGGAAACAGAGCTAAACACTTGCTCTTTTCGTGTTTTCCTCTTTTATCTGGACCTTGGTCCTAGGGGTAGGAGGCACCTGGGGCTGGCTGAGGCCCAGGATGAGTGGAGAGGAAAGCTCTATGGGAGCCACTCCCATAGTCCAGGTGAGATGTGATGGCGTCTGGGCTCAGGCAGTTATTGGATGGATGGGGAGGATGAAGGTTACACACTGTATCCAAAGATAATTGTGAGACAGAATCCATGAGGTATAGTGACTGGTTACATGTGTGAGTGGGAGGAAGGTTGGAGTTTGGGGCTTCTGTTTTGGTTGCAGGCTGAATGGCTATTGCTAACCAAGACCAGGAAAGTATAAGAGGTGGTGAGCAATGAAGTGGTGAGCATTTCAGAGGGGTGAGCGATGAGCTTTGGATGTGTTATGGGATGTCCAGAGGAGGCTGGTAGGTAGTGAGATGTAGGGCCTGAAGCTCAGAGCACAGGACTGAGCAGGAGATGTAGCATTTCGCCAACATGTCCTGGAAGCTGAACCTGTGGGAAGAAGGATTTGCAGGGGTGAGTTCACGGCCAGGTAAAGCAGAGCCCGAGTTGATTCCTGGGCCGTGCTCTTTCCACTAAACCATATTCCCAAGGGAAGATAACAAGGATCAGAGACCAATACCCAGAGAAGGTTTATGCCCCCAGTTTTCACAGTCATTTCCTTCTCTGACTGGCATTGCATCTATTGGTAGATATGATGCCGCCCCTCCCTGCTGACACTAACAATCATAAGCTCTTTGGAGCAGTGAGTCTGATGCTTTCTGGTCTTGGTAAAATGATTCCTTAGAGTTGATGAAAGGACCTGGACAAGGAGGGTACCGACATGGCTGGCACCTCGCTCTCCCACCATTCCAGGGACTCCAGGCCGGGCAAAGCATCTACAGATTTCTCTGATCCCCTTCCCACCCAGGCAGGCCCAGAGCCACAAAGAGGGGACAGAGCTATTCACTGAAGGGCTAAGTGGCTTTCTCTGGTGTCCTGAGTACAGCATTAAGAACCATTGTCAGTGATTTGTCACCTTGATTTCTCTCCAGCTGTTTGGTAATTCATGTTAAGTCCCAAATGAGTATGTGTGCTGGTGCCTGGCAGGATTCAAAGAATAGAGGTCAAAAGAAAATAAAAGCCTTTCTGGGATTTCTTAGATCAGGTGGCTTAACCTTTTTAAAAAGATTTTTAAATAACTCACTCCAGATTTAGCAGAGATTCCATTCGGGAGGATTCTGGCAAAGCAGCGTGAGTTGACAACTCTGCTTCTGAATAGTACATTATTTATTCAGTGCCAGCCATGAGCCCGGCAGGTGATGAGCTAAACTAGACTTGCTGGCACACACACGCAGAACTCAGGAACAGCAGAGCGATGGCAGCCTCCTCTCAAAGTGGCTCCTTCAAGGAGGAGGACTAAGAGTGTTGAGGTGAGAATCTCGCGCTGCTCTGAATGGGGAGGGGAACTTCTGTGCATGCCCCTGTGTGCCAGGCACTGTGCTACAGTTTTCTATACTCAATAACATTTGTTCTCCACCACAACCCGCAAGGCACGTGCCACTCTCAGAGACCCTGAGGGAGGTAGTGACTTACCTAACGGCTTGAACCCAAGTGTCCAATTCAGAATCCAGAGCTCTTTCCAATACCGCTTAGAAGAGGCTGCTGGTTGGTGTGGTAACTAGTCTCCAAGACAGCCCCAGTGAGCTGGTTTTAGTATTCACACCCTTGTACCGTTGCCTCTCACACTGAATCTGAGCTGACCCCGTGTAGCCGGAGGAATGTGGCTGAAGCGATGCTGTGTGACTTCTGAAGCCAGCTCATAGGCAGCCTTGCAGCTTCTTGATTCTCAGAATGCTTGCCCTGGAAGAAGCCAGCTGCCATGTAAGAAATCAGATGTCTCCGAGACCACCATGCTGTGAGGAGGCCGAAACTGCCACATGCAGAGGCTCCATGGGGGGGGGAGGGGGGACAGAGCGAGAGAGACGCTCAGCCATCCCCCAGCCAAGGCATAAACACGTGAGTGAGGAAGCCAGGTTGGATGTTCCCACCCCCTCCAGTCCTCAGATGACACCAGCCTCAGCTGCCCTCTGACGGCAACCAGAAGAGGCACCCAGAAAGACCTGCCCAGCGGAGCCTAGTCAATCCTTAGAATAATGAGAAGTGATAATACATTTGTGTTTTAAGTGACTAGGTTTTGAAGTGGTTTGTTTCACAGTGATACAGAGAAACCCAAGTGAAACAAGTGGGTTTCGGGACCATTTTGTCTGTAATAGTCTTTATGACCTACATTCTTGTCCATTTATTGTATATCAGACACCATACTAAGCATTCTACATTTATTACTCCATTTGATTTTTCACAAGAATTCTGTGAGACAGCACCTGTCATTACTAATTACACCTGCTTTACATATAGGAAAGGCTCAGAGATGTTAAGTGATAAAGCCAAGTGACACAGCAAGTGAGTGGAAAGGCCAGGATTAAACCCCAACAACCTAACCTTAGACCTTATGCCATTATGCGGTGCTCTGTACTGTGACTGGAGGCAGGTGACCCGGGGGACTAAACCCCTGATGAGCAGACTCAGATCTGTCGGATTTGCCTTCGCGCGTTTTATTTTGCCCAGAGATCTTGCTCTGGGAAGTTGGAAGCAGCTGTCTGGGCTCATGCTGAGGCTTCTGGGGGCCAGCAGCCAGGGTTTTGTGAACTCATTCACATGGAGAAACAAATGGTTCTGACCTTTTCTTTTTAAAATGTTTTTCAAGGGAACTCGGTGCTGGCAGCAGGGTCTAGATTGATGGCATCGGATGCTGAGAAGTGGAGCCTCCCTTCTCCACTTCTTGCGTCGATTCGCTTGGTAACTTGGGCCAGCTCAGCCAGAAACACGGCAGGGCTGGGCAATGTCCCGCTGACGGTCTGTGCAGAACACATCGCCCTCCCTTTTCTCCTCACTTTTATTGTTTTTCTAGTCTGCTTCTCTAGTCATGGGGGCTGCTTTAGATTTTCTGTCCTCAGAGCAAAAGAGATAGAAAAAGGAGGATACAGTCACATGCAATTAGAGGCATGGATGGAGGCAGGAAGCAAGGGGAGGGTGGAGGGCTGTGTCTCCAAGTGGAGACGCAGAAAACCGATGGCTCCCTCTCCACGCAGGCAGGGCTCTGTGGAGGTGCCAGGGCAGAGCCAGGCAGCCCCTGGTCCTCTGCAGCACGTCCCTTCGCAGGATGTTGGGGACAGGATTCTAGATATGAGGGGCTGCAGCTCTGACTCGTGACGGCAGCTCTGGTCCTGGGTGTACGTATGGAAAAGTGCTGATCGCCAGCCTGGCCTCTGGGTCTCTCTTCTCTCTTTCCTTCCACCAGGCCTCTCCTTGGTGTCTGCCATCCACATGCACAGCCCTGTCTTCCGAGCCAGGGGATCAGGAAACAGCGTGGGTCATGTTGAGAGACACAGCTCACCTCTGCCCACAGGACGAAACATGAGCCTGGCGGGCACAGGCCTCACATCCAGCTCCCGGGAGTCCCTAGCCTGCCTCCCTGACTCTCCTTCCTCACCCAGATCCTCCGCTGCTCCCCGGGAGCCCTCAGCATGCACAGCTTTCACTGGGCTGGGAAAGTCTTCCCCACACTCGCTGCCATTGTGTTTGCCAAGCACCAGACCTTAAAACGGACCATTTGCCATTGTTTTCATATCCGCATACCACATGTCCTGCTATTTGCTTATTAGTTTTCTTTGAAGTGACTCTTTCTTTATACTTAATTGATTTTACAAGTGAAACGAAATGGTGAAAACCAGAACCACTTGCTGTAAATAGAAGATGCCTGAGCAACGGAATACAATAAAAACGAGATACTATCATTTTAGCTCAGTATCGTTGTCTTCCAGAGATCCAGGCTTGAGGCCTGCCCTGTGTTTACTGAATGGAATATCACCATCTGTTAAAGATGTACCAATGAGACTTCCTTTTTAATGTAAACTAAAGAAACCAAAGAGAATTGAAAAGGGCAAAAATCTTCTTGCTCTGTGATTTAATGCTATTCAATGTTGTGTCTGTATCTACTTCAAGTCATTTCTCCTCCCTCCTGTGGCCCATATGTCACGCTTTGACAATCACAGTTCTGCCCAAATCCTGACTTGTTTTTAAAGACCAGCTAAAAGGTTCTACTGCCTCCAAAAGTCTTCGAAGTCTTTGCTTACTACTTCTGCCTATGTCTTTTTCTTCTTTCTCTAACCACCGCTCCTGGCCTTTTCCTGGTAATTTTTAACTGAAAGCCAGGTGTTGTATATACATCTGCATCATCAAACATAGTAGTTATAAGTCACGTGTAGCTATTTGAATTAAAATAAAATAAAGTATAAAATTCAGTTCCTTAGTTGCACTAGCCACATTTGAAGTGTTCAATCGCCACATAAGATTAGTGCCTACTGTCTTGGCCAGTGCAGGTTACAGACCATTCCCATCGTTGCAGAAAATATTTATGGTAACAGGTATAATAGTGACAGTATAGTAACAGGTATAATACTAACAGTATAGTAAATATTTATAGTAACAGGTACCATTTTATAGTAAAAAGTACCAATTATTATGATACTTACTGTAACCTAACTGTTCTGAGGCTCCATGCCAGGAGACTCCTGCTTCTAGAAGGCAGAGACTGTAAACTCTTCTTGGAGCACGTGTGGGGAGGGAGGGAGGTGGGGATTTTATGCATATTTTTCATGCTGCTGAACACAAACGTGATGCTTGGTTGACCCTGCTGAATTAAATTTAATTCCTTATGACAGCTAACTGTAATTGTGTTGCTCTAAAGTTGGTTTTATGCCATCGTATCAAATAATATGTATATAAATAGCAAAATAACTTTTCAGCTCAGAACCCTTATTTTGTGCAGTGTGTGATACAATAAAATTCTGGTATAAGAAAAGAATTTGCAAAATTATCTACCTTGTGTGTAAAGGCTACCTTGTCTAGAGTTAGAGTTTTATGAATTAGAAAGAAAAAGCATTTTCCCTCTCGGACTAAATGTATTCCTTACTCTCTTATCCTTTCAACAAACCTTGATGGAATACCTACCATGTGCCAGACCTTAGTAAACTCCAGGGGAATAAAGATGAAGATGAAGTTGTATTTCTGATTTGGAGAGGCTTATAATTTAGAAAGGGAGATGATATGAAAACCAAGCCAATTGTCCCAATTCAATACAAACACAATACAGGTATGCACAAAAGTGCTGTGAGAACCAAGAGAGAGGCTTTGACTATGACTAGGAAAGCTGGAAAAGGTAACACAAAAGGGATGACCTTTGGATCCTGCTTTGAAAATGAGCCAGACTTGTCAGAAAAAGAGCATTCCAGGCTATAGAAAGAGCAGGAATTGAGCTATGGAGGCTTGTTTCTGGGGTTTTAGAAGCAGCCAGTGACAAGAGGTGGCTGGTGTGTAGAGTATCTGGGGGAGGGATAGGAGACAGAGCTGGAATGAGAGGTAGGGGCAAACCATTGCTAGGCACACATTGCTTATGTGCCTAGCAATGGGTGGTTGTTGTAGGTCTCTAAATATGAAAGTATAACAGAGATGGCTGGTTATCTACTCTAAGATTTATTATCTCTTCCCTTCTTACTTACAGAACTCTGCTGTTTAGTTAGGCCTATTAATTTCTGGAACAGAAGAGTACATTCCTCAGCTTCCCATGCATTTAGTTAGCCATATGAGTAAGATATAAATGAATGAGTAAGTCTGGACCAAAGGGAAATAAGCAGAGTGTTGTGTGGAACTCCTAAGAAGATGCTTAAAGGGAGATGAGTTATAAAGCAGAGAACCCCGTGTCATTCTTACTTCCTCTTGTTTTGGTTTGCAACTTGGACATCATGCTTGGCGTTTCAGCAGTTCTTTTGTACTACAAAGTCACTTTGAGGATGAAAGCCACAACTAAAAATCGCAGAGTAGAAAGAGTAGGCACCAACCCTGTGTGTCCTCTTTTATTTTATGTGAGAAATAAACAAGGATTTATGTGATTTAAATTATTGTCACTTGGGGATTTGTAATAGTCAGCCAAACTTAATGAATACAGGGAGTCATTGCCTCTCTGATTTAAACACCATGTCTGGTGTTTTAGACCAGCCACCTCTTGTCACTGACTGCTTCTAAAACTCCAGATACCCGATATTCTGGATCTCCTTTGGATCTATGCATGCGAATTTTTTCCTCTTGGTTTTCAGTCATTTTATTTTACCTTCTTATTTTCCTGGTAATTTTTAATTGAAAGCAAGCCAGGCATTGTATACATCTGCATCATTGAATACCGTGGTTACAAGTCACATGTAGCTATTTGAATTAAAATAAAATAAAATATAAAATTCAGTTCCTTAGTTGCACTAGCCACATTTGAAGTGTTCAAATGCTTTGAAAATGAGCCAGACTATAAGCCAGACTTACTGTTTTGGCCAGTGCAGATTACAGACCATTCCCATCATTGCAGAAAATAGACATTGCTGCTGTAGAGATTATTTGAGGCTCAGGATGATGTTATCTTTCTCCAGAGAGGAAACTCTCATTTTTGACCAACAATTAGGTTTTAACTCTTCTAGACTGATAGACCCTGCAGTCCCACTTTTGTCTCTCTAGCTCCATAAGGCTGTCAAATGGTCAGTTCAGTTTCTCAAACTCTAGACTGCTCCTTATGAAAGGGCAAATGCCTCAAGAGCAGCTAAATGTTGGATTTACCTCTTTGTATTTACCTTCTTTCCACAGTCTTGGCCCTTCGCATCTTTGATATTGGTCACTTTCCAACGACTTCAAATGGATTTTTAAAATACAGTATTCAATTTTGTAGTTATTATTGGTAGAAGGGTTGGTCTAATACAAGTTTGTCTGCCATACCTGGGAGCAGCAGTTGTATTTCTGTCTTAGGCGTATAGCTTGGGAGGCAGTACAGAGGAAGTATGTTAGGATAGTGTAGGCAAGAAACGATGAGAGCTTAAACTCTCCAGGGAGGGAGAGAGTAGACAGATTTCGGAAATTTGAGCAATTGAAGAAAGCGAAGTTAGCTGGAATTGGTGTCCAAGTGGATGTGGGGCATGAGAGACAGGGACGTGGAGAGGCAGAGGAAGAATTCAAGGATGACTTTCAGGTCACAGCCCTTAGATATCTTGGGCAGCACAGTGGATGTGCCCTTCTAAGTGATATAAAGAGCAGGGCCTGAGGATAATTCTGGTGGCTCTGGAGGTGGTTGCATCAAGTGTGCCGTGTACAATGTCCTGTTGAGCTGAGACCGGTGGAGCAGCTGTTATGCCTGGTGTTCACTGGCAGAACAGCAGTACCTTCCCCCAGGCTAGTTCTGTAGCATGGCTTTAGTTTGGTTCTGCTTCTCCTCCTCTTCCTCCTCCTGCTTCTCCTCCTCTTCCTCATCCTCCTCCATCCTCCTCTCCCTCTTCTTCTTTTTCTTCTTTTTTTCTCCCCTACTCCTTTTCTGCTTGCTACTCTGGCCTTCTGGGCAATTCCAGTACTCTTTGAATGAACTTCTTGTTGAGTCCATTTCTGTTGCTTGAAACCCAGTACTCTGATGACTAAAGAAGTATACACTCATAATATCCAATGTGTACATTACAGAGAGTTTTCTCCCTATGGACTGAGTTTCTTAATATAACTCTGGTACGTATGCTTGTCCTATTTTCCAGATATTCTCAGAAGTGATGAGAAAAAACCAGAATGTAGAGACGGAAGGTGGAATAAAATGGCTATTTCAAGCAGTGATAGTATAATAATGGCTTAGTTGAAGCCAAGAGAATGGTTGATATTTCCTAGACACTTTGAAGCCTGGGAAAGAAAGAGAGCTTACAGATTTTCATTTAGTCTCTCTCCCTCCGCAGTCTAGGAGAGGTATTCCCATCTAGGGACGCTAAGCTAATTCCAGGGACTCTGGGTGTGTGACTTTCTCCTAGCATGATGCAGTGCTGGTCAAACAAAGGCCAGCCCAGCATTGACCCTTCAGCTGGGGAGGAGCAGGGTCTCCGCCAGGTCTGGGTGAACCTTTCTCTTCCTGGGCATGACTCGTCTGACCTGAGAGTGAGCACTCTGCTCCCTGCGGTGCCTAAAGGCTGCCTGGGATGCAGACAACTCAGTATCCCTGGGGTAAGTGGCCTGAGCTGGAGGTCCAGGAGCCAGAGTCCAGACTTAGGGCATGACTACATCGATGTGGTCCTTGAAAGTCCGCAGGCCAAAAGGGGAACGGGGAGGATGTCTGACACCTGGCCTTCTGCTGTTCTGAGCTCTGCAGAGGCCAGATCATGGAGGACCCTACTGGCCAAGTTCAGACATTTGGAGTTTACTCTAGGGGCACTGAGGAGTGAGTAGCTTAAGTGACTTGGTTTGCATTTTGGAAATCTCACTCCAAATCAGAATTGATGGAAGGGGAATATGTTATATGTTGTGAACCCAATTAGGATCTGCTGTAGTGGTCCACATGAGAGAAGAGGCAGACCTGCAGAGGACAGTGTGGTAGGGACGCGGAGGAGGAGACAGACATTTCGTGATAGGCTGTGGACAAGGTCAGAGTGACCTCTAGAAGTTCTCTCAGGCAGATCCAGAGGAAGAACCACCGGATTTGGGGGAAAGATAATAAATTCTGTTTGGACATGATACTTTGAAGTATCTGTGAGAAATGCAAGACACTTGGGCAGACTGTGTGTCTAAGGATCAAAGGCAACGTCTGGGTGAGAGATCTGGGTTTTGGAATCCTTGGTCAGAGCTGGCCTCTGTCTGAATCACCCCTGAAATTGATGGCTTGGGTGTCTGCATATGGACTGACCCTGGCCCCCTGAGGCCGGATGCTTGTTTACAGTTTCTTGTGCCATCTTCTGCTGGGACCACCCCAGATGACCCACCATGCCCTGTGGACTGGCCCTGCCTGTGGCCCCTGTCCTTGCAATCCATCCCACCTGCCTCTTGGGAGCTGGAGTTCTGACAGGGACAGGCCTGACCGTCTCAGTCCTCTAGCTGGGAGAGGGCAAGAGCTCACCATGTAATGAAGCTTCTAACTTCTCAAAGCTGCCTGGGTGGACAGACTCACAGCTCTCGTGAGAGCCACTTAGAAAGGCTACAGAAATATATGCAATTGTCAGGGGAAACCAGGAGTGCTGCCATAATCTTGAGGAAAGTAGCGTTCACTTAGGTTGCAGTATGTGGGCTGTGGCCCAGAACTTGGTTCCCATCGATGCCTGAACCACAGTGTACTCTGCTCTCCCACTGCCAGTGCAGAGCCCGAGCTGACCTCAGGTGCTCTCCTGATCATGCCCAGCTTGCAGCCTTTCTCTCTGGGATGAGCTTCCTCACAGCTTCTTCCTAGTGGATGAGGACACATTTTTTAAGACCAGTGTCACATGTCACCTCCTCTCTGGATCTTTCCCCAAGCCAGTAGCAGTCGCCCCTCCTCTGAGCTCCCATGATGCTCTGCGTAGCTTCCATCCTGTACCATTGAGTACTGCACCTGGGACAGTGAATATGCAGGTCTGTCTCTCCTGTCCAAGTGTAAACTCTTCGAAGGCCACTTTTCATCTTTCTATGTCTAGTGCCTAGTTCAGGGTCTGGCACAGAGGAACTTAGTATTTGTTGAATGCATAAATTAATAAAATAATTACACACAAGAATTAGAAAGAGCCACAACCTGGTGAACAGTAGACTGGAGTCCAGCCTCATCCCCTATCCCCGTGCTCCCTGAACCTCCCTGGGTAGGTCACTCGTCCTCTCTTCAGCATCCTCATCTGTAAAACAAAGGAGGTGGAACCAGTTGCTAAGGGTCATCCTACTTTGATGCTCTGTCATCTATGAACTAATCCCACCCTACTTGCAGTCTGCAAATAAAGAGACTCTGAAGACACAAAGCTCTAATCAGAACTGAAAGGCTCAAAGACTTGAGATCTTGCCAAACTAAATAGCCACAGAAGAGTCAAGGAAAACGTCCGGGAGGAGGGCTTGGGAGGAACAGAGGGGAGGCCCGGGCCATTGCAGGTGCAGGGAGCAGAGGCACAGCAGGAAAAATGCTCAGGGTTGGTATTGAGGGGTGATGAGGCACTGGCTTTGGGGGAGCCAGGCAGGCCCTCCTTCTTCTCCTTGGTGGATTGGAATTGCTCGTTGCATTTTGCGTAGCCTTTTAGAAAGCTGAAGAGCAGGATTTTTGGAGATGAAGAACCAAGTCCCCTCATCTTTCAGCCGAGGAAACAGAGAATAACTGGGCTGGTCCAGGGCCTCAGGGAAGATCTCATGACCCTGAATCTGGGACTTGTTTTGTCTCCCAGGTTTATTGTGAGTCACTGGAGGATGGACACATCTGTCTTCCGTATCTCCCAGCTGCCTCATGCAGAGTTTCATACCCAGAAGGTGTTTCATAAGTGCTCACCAGACACCTAACATCCAGAGAACCTTGAAGGACTCTGTTCGTGTGCTGAGCAATTTCAGCTCTTGGAGGGGGTTGTAGGGGAGAAGGTTTGGGTAATTTTCCAAAGCTTTGGAGGCCTGGCAGGGCTCATGGTGAACTTATAGGAGTAAATTGTTTGCCTCTGTGAAGGGAATGAACTCTCCCAGGGCACCAAGCGATTAGAGAAAGACGTAATTCACTAAATGGTTCCTTCCTGCAGCGGCAGCAGAACAAATGTGCTTCACACAAGCGTGGAAATTACTTATCGCAGGAACATTTTCGGGGAGAATCATTTCTTCAGGGCTGTTGGATCGTGACTAGAGCCAGCACTGTGACGCCATAGCCAGCTAGCCCTTTGAGAGAGATGGCCGAGAGGTGGCACCTCTTTATTTTTACCAGAGGGACCCTTGAGATGGGGGGAGGGTAGAGAGGCAATACTCATGACAGTTAAGAGTCACCTTTTCTCACTGAGTCATCCTCAAGACTGGTAAACTGAGGCCCAGAAAGGGGAGAGGACTCTTAGAGCCATTCAGGGACTGGGGCAGGAGCAAAAGGACCCCTGGCTCCCAGCGTGGGCTTTGCCCTCAGCTGGCCTGTCAGAGTCCTGAGGACATCTTCCTCTCTGTTCCTAGGTTACCGGATGAGTGACTGGACCCTCCTATTGCCCCACGCTCTTCATCACAGTTGCTTAACCTGTGTCCAGAGGGCTGCGGCAGGGGGCCTGGGAGCGTAAGGAGCTCTCCTTGCCCCTCTGTGGGTAGAGCAAGTCTTCTCCACTTTGTTTCTGAGTTAAGAGAACTCATCTTTTGGTGAAAAGGCTCAGAACTCTATAGCTTGCTTATTTTCACTTCGCAACATCCAGTAAACGTTTTCCAAGTCACTGTACACATATCTAACTTGGTTTTGTTTTCAATGGTTGCATTTTAATCTGTGTATGGATCTCCCATAATTTATTCAACCAATTATTTATTGATGGAAATTCAGGTTGTTTCAAGCTTTTGCTAATACAAGAGACAATATAATAAATGTCCTTAAAAGGTACTCTTCTGTACTTGCTTTAACAATTTCTTTCTCTCTCCTTTTTTTTTTTTTGTAGTATAGATGTGTAAAAGTAATACTACTGGGTTAAAGAGCAAGTCCATTTAAAATTTTAATAGAAATATCCAGCTTACTTTCCAAAACTGTGTAGCAATTAAATCCTACTGCTGTGTGCACTCATTTGATGGCAAAAATTGAGGAGTTGTGGTACCACGTGTGGGAGATGATGTCTATTAACTGTGTCTCTTCCACATTCCTAGTAGAAGTGCAAATTGGCACAACCATTTTGGCAAGTCATTTAGCATGGTCTTAAAAAGTTGGACCTTCACGTATCCTGTGACCTGTGACCTGGCGATTTCGCTACTAGGTGTACGTGAAAATGCTCTCACATTTATGCTAGGAAACTCACACAACAAAGTTCCAGTAGAATTGTTCATATCAGCAAAAAGCCAGAAACAACAAATGCCTGTTGACAGGATATTGACTATATAAGTTGTGGCATTGCCACATAATGGCAGTACAAATGAATGAGCTATAGCTACACGATATTCAATATAGTATATACATACACTATGTAACGTATATAACACAATTCTATATACACATGCGTAAAATACCGAGCGAAAAGATCCAGAAGAAGAATATTGTTTACTATTATTTACTATTTAGTGAACAACTAAATCTAAATAAAACCATATGTAAAATAAAACTTTAAAACAACCAAGGTAATGATAAGTAAGTGGTTGGCCCCGGTGGGAGAGGCAGAGAGGTCTGATGAGGAAGAAACACACAGGCAGAGACATGATACTGCCAATGCCCGGGTTCTTTGGAGGAGTTCGTTGGTGTTAAGTATATCATAATTAGATGAAAATCACATATTCCTTGGCCTTCGTTTCTGTTTTCTTTTTCTTATATAGGCCTTAGCTCCTGACATAGTCTCATGAATGACCCTCTTTTCATTAATTAATTGATTGATTCATTCATTGATTCATAATTGATTGATTCATTGATTGATTCAATTAATTAATGAAAAGAGGGTCATTCATGAGACTGTGTCAGGACCTAAGGCCTATACAAGACAGAGAAAGCAGAAACGAAGGCCGAGGAATGCAAGACGAGATTTAGCCCTAGGAACCAGGTTTCTGACTAAAGGGAAGTCAGGACCGTCAGCCTCCCAAGTTTGGATCAGGGGACTTTCGGAGATGTTGACACATTCAGTGCAGCGTCCCTGAGAGAAGCCCGGGTGGCTTTGTCAGAACAAACAGCGTGGACCTTTTGCCACGGCAGTTCTCTTGGGTATAGATGATGTCAGAGTCTGTCATCCTGAAGGCCTGGGAATGATTGGTTTCTTCCCATTTCATGTGTTTCATCCTATGGGGAAAAACATCATCTGGAAATTTTTACCTTGCCTTGGAGTGAGGCACCTGTTGGTTGGGGTGAATCAGCACCAAATAGCCACACACCGGTGTCTGGGGTTGAGCGTGAGGCTACCTGGAACTGGGCGAACTGCCCAGAGAGAAGCCCTGTTCTTGCCCTGCAACAGGCACACTCACCTCCACGTCACCTCTCTGCGGTTCTAGCCGGCTGGCAGCAGCCCCAGCCCAGGAAGGACATAATGGATGAAAGGGCAGCCCAGGAAGGATATGATGGATGAAAGGGCATAGCAGATTAGAGTGGGGACACCTGTCGTCAGGTGGAATTAACAGCGACCTCTTCTAGGTGGAGTTACCTTGGCTTCAAGACAGGGACGTCTGGTCCCTCCCCACAAGGTTCCTGCACGAAAACAATCACCTTCCCTTCTGAACTGGCTTGGGTGCCAACCCTCTTTGATAAGAAAGGGGCTAAACTGCTGATTATGATGGGGTCCTGGCGAGGTGGGTCAGGATGGGAGCACAGACTTTCCATCAGCTTCTGTATCCTGGGGCTCAGAATGGCGTTGGCTTGGGGAGCAGCTGTCATTGTTCAATGGTAGATGAAATACTCACTCTCTGCAACAGCATGAGAAGATGGTGAGCTGTTATTGTTATTATTTTTGATTTGCAAAAAGAGCAAAGTCATAAAGCCCCAGGGTCACTTAGCTAATGGACACATAATTTTCCAGGCACTCTCTAATGCATCAGATTATGGGCAAGAGAGCCAGCTCTGTGCTCCTCTCCTAGCCGTGGTCTGGCTGCACAGTTAGGGCTATACCAGCACGACCTGGACAGCTCCGAACAGTCTGGGATGTGTGCACCAGGTTTCCACTCCCAGGCCTGGGCACTCAAAGCTTCTTACAGCAGAAAATCTCAATTTGTCAGTAATAGGAAGATCATCCACTCAAGAAGACAGAACTGCATTACCAGTCAGTTACCTGATCCATGGTCATTGCGGGGACTACAAATGTAGAGAACCATTCCCTCCACTCTGACGCTTCTCGCTTTCCGTAAATAAGACCCAGCTGCATGGGTTTACTTGATCTCTAAGGAGTCTTTGAAGTTTTGCAACATAGTCTGTTTACAATGACCAGATTCCTCTTCCCAACGTCCCGTCTTGAAATTCTGCTCCTTTTTTTGTGGAGTTTATGGGAGGGCTGGGGCTTCTCCTAGCTGAAAGAGCGTCATGAAAAACTTCCTTTGAAATTTCCATCATTAAAAGGCAAATCAAATACTGCCTCCTCTTTGGAACCTCCTTGTTTCTCCCATTGGAATTAAGTACTCTGTCTGCACATTCCCTTCTTGTGACATGGAAACTGTGCACCATGTTGTGGTTGTGTACAGTTGTGTCTCTCCCATTTGCTTGTTAAGTCCCTTAAGGGCAGGGAATGAGGTCATGAGAGAGAAGCTGTGCGAGGCGCGTAGCACAGAGTCAGAAGGTGACGGGCGCTAAAGGAGGTCAGCTGCCACTCTGCCCTGCCCAGAGCTGGGTACAAAGTGGGCCAATTTAGATTTTAGTTGAACACACATGGAACAGAGAGGTCAAAAGGACAAACAAGCTAAAGCAGTAAGGCATAGGATAAACGTTTCGTGAGACTCCCGAATTATTTGTTCTGACTGAGGAAAGAGAGGGGATATGTCTAGTTTTGTTACAATACAGTTGCGGGGTTTGGGGGGCGGTTCCAGAATTAGTTGCACTGAGCACAGGAGACAGATCAGATTGTGTGATCTGAATTTCTTGATTTTGAAAATTTGAGATGGGTTCCACCTGCTGCTGCCACCCGGTCTCTGGGGTATCTAAACCACGTGTACTGACACCAGGACAAGGGAAGGGACCTGCTTCTTCAACCCATAGTGCACCCCACACT
Organism: Chlorocebus sabaeus; assembly: GCF_047675955.1. NCBI lineage: Eukaryota > Metazoa > Chordata > Mammalia > Primates > Cercopithecidae > Chlorocebus > Chlorocebus sabaeus. The sequence goes on from NC_132918.1 coordinate 89,786,504, forward strand.
TGTGGGTTTCCTGACTGGCTTAAACTGAGGGAAGGGTCATCATTTACATTAGAAGTATTTTTGTCATACAAAATGTTAATTATCATATCTGTAATAGTGGGGTTTGGCCTCCAAACCTAGGGGACCAATTAGAATTATTTTACTGCAAAGGGCAATCTTTTGCCATTATAATTTTTTAGTTTTTCAAATAATCTCCATCTGATTTTTTTCTTTAGTTAGAACAATGTAAGGGGAAATGAACTGGGGCCTTCAGGAGGAGGATTAATAATAGTTGCTGCAACCCCCATCAGCTCCAGTTAACCAGCACCCAGCCTTTGCCACTATCTCTAAGCCATACAAGAATCTTGCCAAATAATTTATTATTTCCTTTAAGGTGAGGAAACTAACACCCCAAAAGGATGACTTCAGCTCAAGACTGAAGCTAGGATTCAAAATCAGGCCTGCCAGCTTTCAAAGCTTGTCTTCCTGCCTCCAGGCCTTCTCCCTCCCAGAAGCCGGGCTGTGTCACTCAGACCAGGATGGGCCGCACAGGCATGAAATGCACCCGAGAGCTTGCTGGAGAGTCTGTGGAGGGCAAGGGCTTCTGTTATCTGAAAGGCCCTTCTGATCTTTTGATATCATGAAAAAATCTTTCCCACAATTTGCACCCTTACAAGGCAAATCAGGATAACAGATAATGACCCCTGCAGTTTGAGCTCTGGCTCTCCTCTGAGCCTATGCAATTGCTCTAAGATGTAGCAGAAAGGTCGCATAGGCTGTGGACTCAAAGCTGTTTACCTTGACCAAGTTACTCAGCATCTGGGAGGTTTAGTTTTCTTATTCGTAAAATGAGGCTAATAAAACCCTCTTATTGGGGGTGATATGATGATAAAATGATTCATTGAATGGCAGTGCCTAAAACAGTACATAGAACACAGTAAGCACACCACAAAAAGGATATTAATTGAGTACATGAACATAAGCGTACACTCTCAAAAGACTGGCATAGATATGCATGTATGAATATATGGTGAAGGCCACAGGGCTTTGTTAATGTAATGCATTGGATGCCTCTACGGGATGATTACAGGGGATTCTGCAGTAGCGACACTGAGCCTTGGGGCAAGCATGCGATTCGTCAGGGGTCGTTGCCATTGCTCAGTGAGGGGGTGATGAGTTACTCCTCCCCTGTAGCCTGTAGCCCACTTCTCAGGGCCCCACCCATTAGGAAATGCTGGACAGCGGTAGGTGGAAGGGTGGCCGGAGCTCAGCCCCCGCAGGAGAACAGAGGAGAGGAGAAAAGGCAGGCCCACACTCAAGAGCTGAAAGTCTGCACCATTTTATTTTAGTGGTAGACTCCAAACAGTTTCATGACTTCGGGGGGCTGAAAAGGCGACAGACACCAGCCTATTTAAATAACCCAAATCTTGTAGCAGGAGAGACATAGAGTCGTTAAAACTCAGCGAACATTTATCAGTCCCAGAAGCTCCTCCAGCGTTCACCCAGGGGCTTGGAAGGAGGCTGTTCAGTCCGTGGGAGTGGGTGATTGATGTGCGCAATATGCCACGGGGCTCTGGGCTGGGCCTTTATTGCATTAGCTCCCACGCATGAAGCGTGATGCATGGACTCAATTCACTTCACACGGCGGATGGGCCTGCACTGCCATGAGGATGCCTCTCCCCAGGCACATTTGAGGCCAGGGAAGAGATCCTGAGGAAAGATGCAGGGTGACAGGAAGGGCTGGGGACATGGCTGTCCTGCTGCCACTGTGATGACGCCGTTCACCTGGGGCCGGAGCACCACAAGGCAAGAAGGCTTTTCTGTAAAAATGGACCATCCCTTCACTTGGTTGGCTCTGCCGTGGCCCTTCTGTTCCGATTAAGATGCAGTGGGGAAGGTAATCGGAGAATGAGCAGCATCACAGATGCCTGGAACCTGCTCATTTTGGTTTAAAATTTGCTCTCTTTCATGCTTCTGGCTTGTTTTTCTTTGTAGTTTTGAACTTGCTAAACGATGTTTATTATTTTCAAAGCCTTTGGCTCACTCAGACAAAGGGAGCTCGGATTAGTGGAGAGAACATTTGATTAGGATCTCAGAGACCTAGCGAGCTCTGTGATCTTGGCAATTTCACCCTTTCAACAAACATTGAGGGCCCTCATTCTGTGCAAGGGATCCCATTAGATGCCATGGAAGATGCCAAGATGTGCAGACAGCCTCTGCCCCCAAAGTGCCATAATCCCCTCCCTGTGTGTCACTTTATCTGAAAATTGAGAACCATGGGATACGCCCAGCGTCTTCCATAGAGTTGCAGATAGGATCATGCATGAAAGCACTCAGCACCTTCTCTCTCTCCTCGAGTATTGAGAGAATCACTAACCAAGATGTCATCAAGATATGAGTGCTAACTTTCCATTTTTATTTAAAAATGAAACTAATTATGACCCTTTTTACTTATCCAGGGGTTTGAAATGTAAGAACCAAGTAGATCCACTGAACCTTTAAGTCAGTCTGAGGACACTGGCAAGTAGGGCAGAAAGAGGCTGGCTGCCCCTCCATTCTGCTGGGGTCAGTATCCCTCCGGTTTTACAAGGGGCTATTAAAAATATATAGTGCCCGAGAAGTGACAAAGAAATGGAGTCTCTGTTTGTCCTTGGAAAAAAATGTAGGCCACAGTAAGACCCCTGAGAAAAATTTCTAGACAGTCTGCCAACCTCTTTCCATCATCTGGAAAGGAAAGGAAGGTCCACAGAGGCAGCTCAGCGAGGGCAGAGGGTGGGCCACAGGCTCTCTGAGTGTCCTCCATGATTCACTGGTGTGGAAGAGCGAACATCAGTCCTCAGAGCCCAGCTTCAAGGCACCAAAAGACTCCAAGACTCAGCCAGAAAGCTGAGCCCCCGCTTGGGGAGGAAGGTGGCAGTGGTGTCTCAACAGCATTGATTGCCTATGGGCTGTGCATGAGAACTGCAGCAGGATCCTCACAGATGAAGCGGAGAGGCATCAAAGCCCCAGGAATGGCTGCTTCCTGCATAAGCCTCTGGGACACTCTTGATGTGCAGGGTTCCCCATGATTATCCTGGTGAACCTCCTGCCAACCACTGCAGGGCAGTTTAGGACAAGGCTGAGGGCCACTGGATTAATCTGTTTTCATGTTGCTGATAAAGATATACCCAAGACTGGGAAGAAAAGGAGGTTTAATTAGACTTACAGTTCCACATGGCTGGGGAGGCCTCAGAATCACGATGATGTAAGGTGAAAGGCACTTCTTTTTTTTTTTTTTTTAAATTTATTTATTATTATTAAACTTCAAGTTGTAGGGTACATGTGCACAACGTGCAGGTTTGCTACATATGTATACTTGTGCCATGTTGGTGTGCTGCACCCATCAACTCGTCATTTACATCAGGTATAACTCCCAATGCAATCCCTCCCCCCTCCCCCCTCCCCATGATAGGCCCCGGTGTGTGATGTTCCCCTTCCAGAGTCCAAGTGATCTCATTGTTCAGTTCCCACCTACGAGTGAGAACATGCGGTGTTTGGTTTTCTGTTCTTGTGATAGTTTGCTAAGAATGATGGTTTCCAGCTGCATCCATGTCCCTACAAAGGACACAAACTCATCCTTTTTTATGGCTGCATAGTATTCCATGATGTATATGTGCCACATTTTCTTAATCCAATCTGTCACTGATGGACATTTGGGTTGATTCCAAGTCTTTGCTATTGTGAATAGTGCTGCAATAAACATACGTGTGCATGTGTCCTTATAGCAGCATAATTTATAATCCTTTGGGTATATACCCAGTAATGGGATGGCTGGGTCATATGGTACATCTAGTTCTAGATCCTTGAGGAATCGCCATACTGTTTTCCATAATGGTTGAACTAGTTTACAATCCCACCAACAGTGTAAAAGTGTTCCTATTTCTCCACATCCTCTCCAGCACCTGTTGTTTCCTGACTTTTGAATGATCGCCATTCTAACTGGTGTGAGATGGTATCTCATTGTGGTTTTGATTTGCATTTCTCTGATGGCCAGTGATGATGAGCATTTTTTCATGTGTCTGTTGGCTGTATGAATGTCTTCTTTTGAGAAATGTCTGTTCATATCCTTTGCCCACTTTTTGATGGGGTTGTTTGTTTTTTTCTTGTAAATTTGTTTGAGTTCTTTGTAGGTTCTGGATATTAGCCCTTTGTCAGATGAGTAGATTGCAAAAATTTTCTCCCATTCTGTAGGTTGCCTGTTCACTCTGATGGTAGTTTCTTTTGCTGTGCAGAAGCTCTTTAGTTTAATGAGATCCCATTTGTCAATTTTGGCTTTTGCTGCCGTTGCTTTTGGTGTTTTAGACATGAAGTCCTTGCCCATGCCTATGTCCTGAATGGTACTACCTAGGTTTTCCTCTAGGATTTTTATGGTATTAGGTCTAACATTTAAGTCTCTAATCCATCTTGAATTAATTTTCGTATAAGGAGTGAGGAAAGGATCCAGTTTCAGCTTTCTACTTATGGCTAGCCAATTTTCCCAGCACCATTTATTAAATAGGGAATCCTTTCCCCATTTCTTGTTTCTCTCAGGTTTGTCAAAGATCAGATGGCTGTAGATGTGTGGTATTATTTCTGAGGACTCTGTTCTGTTCCATTGGTCTATATCTCTGTTTTGGTACCAGTACCATGCTGTTTTGGTTACTGTAGCCTTGTAGTATAGTTTGAAGTCAGGTAGCGTGATGCCTCCAGCTTTGTTCTTTTGACTTAGGATTGTCTTGGAGATGCGGGCTCTTTTTTGGTTCCATATGAACTTTAAAGCAGTTTTTTCCAATTCTGTGAAGAAGCTCATTGGTAGCTTGATGGGGATGGCATTGAATCTATAAATTACCTTGGGCAGTATGGCCATTTTCACGATATTGATTCTTCCTATCCATGAGCATGGTATGTTCTTCCATTTGTTTGTGTCCTCTTTGATTTCACTGAGCAGTGGTTTGTAGTTCTCCTTGAAGAGGTCCTTTACATCCCTTGTAAGTTGGATTCCTAGGTATTTTATTCTCTTTGAAGCAATTGTGAATGGAAGTTCATTCCTGATTTGGCTCTCTGTTTGACTGTCACTGGTGTATAAGAATGCTTGTGATTTTTGCACATTAATTTTGTATCCTGAGACTTTGCTGAAGTTGCTTATCAGCTCAAGGAGATTTTGGGCTGAGACAATGGGGTTTTCTAAATATACAATCATGTCGTCTGCAAACAGGGACAATTTGACTTCTTCTTTTCCTAATTGAATCCCCTTGATTTCTTTCTCTTGCCTGATTGCCCTAGCCAGAACTTCCAACACTATGTTGAATAGGAGTGGTGAGAGAGGACATCCCTGTCTTGTGCCAGTTTTCAAAGGGAATTTTTCCAGTTTTTGCCCATTCAGTATGATATTGGCTGTGGGTTTGTCATAAATAGCTCTTATTATTTTGAGGTACGTTCCATCAATACCGAATTTATTGAGCGTTTTTAGCATGAAGGGCTGTTGAATTTTGTCAAAAGCCTTTTCTGCATCTATTGAGATAATGATGTGGTTCTTGTCTTTGGTTCTGTTTATATGCTGGATTATGTTTATTGATTTGCGAATGTTGAACCAGCCTTGCATCCCAGGGATGAAGCCCACTTGATCATGGTGGATAAGCTTTTTGATGTGCTGCTGAATCCGGTTTGCCAGTATTTTATTGAGGATTTTTGCATCAATGTTCATCAGGGATATTGGTCTAAAATTCTCTTTTTTTGTTGTGTCTCTGCCAGGCTTTGGTATCAGGATGATGTTGGCCTCATAAAATGAGTTAGGGAGGATTCCCTCTTTTTCTATTGATTGGAATAGTTTCAGAAGGAATGGTACCAGCTCCTCCTTGTACCTCTGGTAGAATTCAGCTGTGAATCCATCTGGTCCTGGACCTTTTTTGGTTGGTAGGCTATTAATTATTGCCTCAATTTCAGAGCCTACTATTGGTCTATTCAGGGATTCAACTTCTTCCTGGTTTAGTCTTGGAAGAGTGTAAGTGTCCAGGAAATTATCCATTTCTTCTAGATTTTCCAGTTTATTTGCGTAGAGGTGTTTATAGTATTCTCTGATGGTAGTTTGTATTTCTGTGGGGTCGGTGGTGATATCCCCTTTATCATTTTGAATTGCGTCGATTTGATTCTTCTCTCTTTTCTTCTTTATTAGTCTTGCTAGTGGTCTGTCAATTTTGTTGATCTTTTCAAAAAACCAACTCCTGGATTCATTGATTTTTTGGAGGGTTTTTTGTGTCTCTATCTCCTTCAGTTCTGCTCTGATCTTAGTTATTTCTTGCCTTCTGCTAGCTTTCGAATGTGTTTGCTCTTGCTTCTCTAGTTCTTTTAATTTCGATGTTAAAGTGTCAATTTTAGATCTTTCCTGCTTTCTCTTGTGGGCATTTAGTGCTATAAATTTCCCTCACACACTGCTTTAAATGTGTCCCAGAGATTCTGGTATGTTGTATCTTTGTTCTCATTGGTTTCAAAGAACATCTTTATTTCTGCCTTCATTTCGTTATGTACCCAGTAGTCATTCAGGAGCAGGTTGTTCAGTTTCCATGTAGTTGAGCGGTTTTGATTGAGTTTCTTAGTCCTGAGTTCTAATTTGATTGCACTGTGGTCTGAGAGACAGTTTGTTATAATTTCTGTTTTTGTACATTTGCTGAGGAGTGCTTTACTTCCAATTACGTGGTCAATTTTGGAGTAAGTACGATGTGGTGCTGAGAAGAATGTATATTCTGTTGATTTGGGGTGGAGAGTTCTATAGATGTCTATTAGGTCTGCTTGCTGCAGAGATGAGTTCAATTCCTGGATATCCTTGTTAACTTTCTGTCTCGTTGATCTGTCTAATGTTGACAGTGGAGTGTTGAAGTCTCCCATTATTATTGTATGGGAGTCTAAGTCTCTTTGTAAGTCTCTAAGGACTTGCTTTATGAATCTGGGTGCTCCTGTATTGGGTGCATATATATTTAGGATAGTTAGCTCTTCCTGTTGAATTGATCCCTTTACCATTATGTAATGGCCTTCTTTGTCTCTTTTGATCTTTGATGGTTTAAAGTCTGTTTTATCAGAGACTAGTATTGCAACCCCCGCTTTTTTGTGTTCTCCATTTGCTTGGTAAATCTTCCTCCATCCCTTTATTTTGAGCCTATGTATGTCTCTGCGTGTGAGATGGGTCTCCTGAATACAGCAGACTGATGGGTCTTGACTCTTTATCCAGTTTGCCAGTCTGTGTCTTTTAATTGGAGCATTTAGTCCATTTACATTTAAGGTTAAGATTGTTATGTGTGAACTTAATCCTGCCATGATGATATTAACTGGTTATTTTGCTCGTTAGTTGATGCAGTTTCTTCCTAGCCTTGATGGTCTTTACATTTTGGCATGTTTTTGCAATGGCTGGTACCGGTTGTTCCTTTCCATGTTTAGTGCTTCCTTCAGGGTCTCTTGTAAGGCAGGCCTAGTGGTGACAAAATCTCTAAGCATTTGCTTATCTGTAAAGGATTTTATTTCTCCTTCACTTATGAAACTTAGTTTGGCTGGATATAAAATTCTGGGTTTAAAATTCTTTTCTTTAAGAATGTTGAATATTGGCCCCCACTCTCTTCTGGCTTGAAGAGTTTCTGCCGAGAGATCTGCTGTTAGTCTGATGGGCTTCCCTTTGTGGGTAACCCGACCTTTCTCTCTGGCTGCCCTTAAGATTTTTTCCTTCATTTCAACTTTGGTGAATCTGGCAATTATGTGTCTTGGAGTTGCTCTTCTCGAGGAGTATCTTTGTGGCGTTCTCTGTATTTCCTGGATTTGAATGTTGGCCTGCCCTACTAGGTTGGGGAAGTTCTCCTGGATGATATCCTGAAGAGTGTTTTCCAACTTGGTTCCATTTTCCCCCTCACTTTCAGGTACCCCAATCAGACGTAGATTTGGTCTTTTTACATAATCCCATACTTCTTGCAGGCTTTGTTCATTTCTTTTTCTTCTTTTTTCTTTTGGTTTCTCTTCTCGCTTCATTTCATTCATTTGATCCTCCATCGCTGACATTCTTTCTTCCAGTTGATCGAGTCGGTTACTGAAGCTTGTGCATTTGTCACGTATTTCTCGTGCCATGGTTTTCGTCTCTTTCATTTCGTTTGTGAGCTTCTCTGCATTAATTACTCTAGCCATCAATTCTTCCACTTTTTTTTCAAGATTTTTAGTTTCTTTGCGCTGGGTGCATAATTCCTCCTTTAGCTCTGAGAAATTTGATGGACTGAAGCCTTCTTCTCTCATCTCGTCGAAGTCATTCTCCGTCCAGCTTTGATCCATTGCTGGCGATGAGCTGCGCTCCTTTGCCGGGGGAGATGCACTCTTATTTTTTGAATTTCCAGCTTTTCTGCCCTGCTTTTTCCCCATCTTTGTGGTTTTATCTGCCTCTGGTCTTTGATGATGGTGATGTACTGATGGGGTTTTGGTGTAGGTGTCCTTCCTGTTTGATAGCTTTCCTTCTAACAGTCAGGATCCTCAGCTGTAGGTTGTAGCTGTAGGAGATTGCTTGAGGTCCACTCCAGACCCTGTTTGCCTGGGTATCAGCAGCAGAGGCTGCAGAAGATAGTATATTTCTGAACAGCGAGTGTACCTGTCTGATTCTTGCTTTGGAAGCTTCCTCTCAGGGGTGTACTCCACCCTGTGAGGTGTGGGGTGTCAGACTGACCCTAGTGGGGGATGTCTCCCAGTTCGGCTACTCAGGGGTCAGGGACCCACTTGAGCAGGGAGTCTGTCCCTTCTCAGATCTCAACCTCCGTGTTGGGAGATCCACTGCTCTCTTCAAAGCTGTCAGACAGAGTCGTTTGCGTCTGCAGAGCTGCTGCGTTTGTTATTGTTTACTGTGCCCTGTCCCCAGAGGTGGAGTCTACAGAGACAGGCAGGTTTCCTTGAGCTGCTGTGAGCTCCACCCAGTTCGAGCTTCCCAGCAGCTTTGTTTACCTACTTAAGCCTCAGCAATGGCGGGCGCCCCTCCCCCAGCCTCGCTGCTGCCTTGCCGGTAGATCACAGACTGCTGTGCTAGCAATGAGGGAGGCTCCGTGGGTGTGGGACCCTCCCGGCCAGGTGTGGGATATAATCTCCTGGTGTGCTGGTTTGCTTAAAGCGCAGTATTGGGGTGGGAGTTACCCGATTTTCCAGGTGTTGTGTGTCTCAGTTCCCCTGGCTAGGAAAAGGGATTCCCTTCCCCTTTGCGCTTTCCAGGTGAGGCAATGCCTCGCCCTGCTTCAGCTCTCGCTGGTCGGGCTGCAGCAGCTGACCAGCACCGATCGTCTGGCACTCCCCAGTGAGATGAACCCAGTACCTCAGTTGAAAATGCAGAAATCACTGGTCTTCTGTGTCGCTCGCGCTGGGAGTTGGAGACTGGAGCTGTTCCTATTCGGCCATCTTGCTCCGCCCGAAAGGCACTTCTTACATGGTGGCAGCAAGAGAAAATGAGGAAGATACAAAAACAGAAATCCTGATAAAACTATCAGATCTTGTGAGACATTCATTACAACAAGAGCAGTATGGGGGAAACCACTCCCATGATTCAAATTATCTCCAACACCAGGGCCCTCCCACAACATGTGGGAATTATGGGAATATGATTCAAGATGAGATTTGGGTGGGGACACAGCCACCATCTCAGCCACCAAGCCACAGCCTTGGTGAGGAGGGAGGCATCAATCTGCTCTCAAAGGATGTGCAGGCTGGATGTGTGGTGGGGCTGGGAGCTGCAGGCAGCTGGGAGCAGGAGGCTGTGTTTGCTGATCGCTGAACACTGTTCCACCTCTTCAACTTCCCTGATGGAGCACTAGAGGCTGCTGAACAGCAACAGGGCATGGTCACTGTATGCAGTAGGTTACTGATAACTTAGGAGGTGACCCGGGGTATGCTGGGGCAGGGCCCCCTCCCAGCCAGGAGCCACCGTTGACTCACATTCATGGTTGCAGAAGCAATGACTTCAGAACCTTGTGTCTCCTTCTTCTTTCCAAGTTTCCTGACCCACCCAAGGTGATGATGGTCCTAGGATGCAGCCAGCATGGCGCAGTGGCACCGAGGACCATGTGGGCCCTTTAAAGATGCTCCCATGGGAAGTGAAGGAGCTGATTGCAGCAAGCGACAGGAAGGGAAGGGGGAGCTATTTGTGTGGTGCCCTTCGTGTACAGAGCAGTGGGCAGCATGGTGGTGGCTCATAAATAGAATGGCAGCAAAACTTATCATCCGCACTGGTACACTTTTAACAGAGAAGACACATTACTCATAATTATTCCAGGACAACAGGGTTAAGTGGAGATTGTTTGGGGCTGTAGTGGATACTGTGGTATGCCACCCAGATTCCTCCCATCAGGACCAGGCTCTCATTTCCCCACTGCTCATGACTCCAGCATTGCCTTCGGCCGAGAGAAGCTGCTTCGCCCAAGGCTATGTCACCTCCTCAAGGACTACACCCATCTGAAGACTGGTTGATGTAGGACGACAAAGGCCTGGCCACTTTACCTATATTTGGGACAACTTTGAAAGACCACTTTAGCTCCAGAGCTCACCATGAGCTTGGCTAAGGCCTTTGTTGCAACTAAGTTGTAGTTCAACTTCCCCCTCTGTCCAACCTGCTTCCCTCACTTCCCCATAGTGCTCTTGCTAAGAGCACACCTCAATAAACCTACTCACAACTCTCCATCTCAGAGTTTGTTTTCTGGAGATCTCAGCATAAGACAGCTGGCACCAGAAGTTGTCCGCAGAAGCTGCCTCTACAATGGGGATGGGGAGCTGGGTCCCTCACTGGCTGGCTGGTGGGTGGAGCTTGGGTGTCACTTGGTATGCTGTGGTAGTTCAATTGCTAAGACTGGTGGTCGTGGTGAGTTGGAATTGAATACTGGTGGAAGGGACGCAGTAGCAGGTGCAATATCTCAGGTGTTTAAGGAGTTGGGTCAAGTTGTGATTATAAGGACTATGCAATCAGATGACTGTCCTGAAGGGCCACATACTCACTGGAGCAAGATAATAAAAGGGCGAGAGTGACTAATCACATTTAAGGTAAGATGTGAAAGTTTCAGGGTCCCCTTGACAGCATAGAAAGATTTTTCCTTTCCTGCACCTGGAGGGCAGAAAAAGCTCAGGGTCAGGCTCAAGACTTAATCATGAGGGTAGCTGAACTCCAGAGAAGGTTCAGTTCTCAACCACAGCAAGTCTGCAATGCTACCGTTGTCACGGTTGGGAAGAAGTAAGACCTTGAAATGGGATAGGGACATTTGGGCCAATACACTTGAGGATCATGAGCCCTCTGGGCCTGGAGAAGGGGGTCACTCCTCCCTGTTAAAGGCTCTTCCCCTCCTCTGCTTAAAGATGTTGTAACCTCTTTCAACAAAAATTGAATGATCATGTGGAGTTTGTTACTAGCTGTCTTCAATAAGAACAAATAAATTAAAAAGGGCTGAAGAGAGAACTATGAAGCACTTACTTTAAATTAAAAAAGAAAGGGTAGGTTTAGAATTGAAATGTCACTGCCACCAGAACTACCACATCTCAGATAAATGTTGCTGTAAGTCCATTCCTAGGGCGTAAGTCAGGAAGGAGCTGTTGGGCTGACCCTGGCTCTGAGTGAATGGCCCAATACATGGTGGGTACATAGTGACTACCTTGGCATCCAGAGAAGGCGTAGTTTATGTAAAGGGAGCCTGGGAGCTGTTAGAGTTTTAGAATCTTCTTCCCTCAGTCTTCATGGGGGTTTAGTGATAAAATGGGAGGCACAGACTCACATCAGGCAGCCCTGGCTGGGTGGGGATTCTCCTGCCCTTTGTAGGTTGTGTCACCCCAAGCCAGTTTCTTAGCTTCAGTGAGCTTCAGTTTCCCCATGTGTAAATTAATGTTAATGAAACCTCCTTCAGAGTTGCTGAGAGGGTACATAAGAACAAATGAACAATGCATAGTGCCATGCTCACCTGCAGTGTGAAGGGTGAGAGGGAGAGTGAGCAGGGTGGGAGGGGTCTCCTACCAACCCAGCTCTGGGAGGCCTCTGGGACCCAGAAAACCACCTAGGGTAGCAGGAAGGGAGGCCCTGGCCAACTGTGAGAAGGCAGAGGGATTGAATCTGGTTGGCCAAAGGGAGAAAGAGGCCATCTGATGACGTCCCTGTATCCAGGCAGCATTCTGTCAATTCCCCGGGCTGGGACGCTTCCCAATTTCATAAATAGTCAAAGGGCATTGAATCATCGCGAATCAGAAAGAATGGCTTCTTTGTGCTAATTTTATTTCCTAGCCCAGCTTGCCTTTCCATCTGTTTTCAGCATGACCCCGATTTCTGCCTAATTTCCCAGTTGGACGCTAGAAGCCGAGAGAGGTTAAGTGATTTGCCCATAAGCCTGTGGTGTGGTTACTTTTTATAGTGGTGAAGTCTCCATGGCCCTGTCAGGGCCTCCTCCACAGTAATCCTTCAGCACAATCCAGGAAAAACTGTGAGGCGAGGAGTCAGGAGGACCTGGCATTGAACTCCCCCCGGAGGAAGAGTTCAGCTGCTTATCCTCTCTCTGTCTCAGTTTCTCCGCCTGTCAAACGGGCTAAGCCACACCGAGCCTGCCAGGCTGTCGTGAGGATTACAGGCAATGTGTAGCCATCCCCAGCCATCCTTGGCATGTGGTAGGGACTCAGTATGAGGTGCTGTTCTTTTTGCTATCTCCATACAGAATCTTATGACTGGCAAGCTCAAACTTCTTATCCTGGAGGTTTCCTTATAGAGTTTTTTATTTTATTTATTTTATTTTTTTAATTTCACAGACTAGTAAGATTTCCAAAAAACAAGGGATCGGTACAGGGTTGACAACTTTTATTTTTCTGAGCAAGTCCATTAAAACAAACTATCATTCATTAGCACCATACTTTCATTAAAAAGGGATAACTTCACACACACACACACTCACACACTCAGATTAGAAATGACATGATATCAGGATAATGCAGCCTTTTAAAGTTGGGAACAATTCAATTTGTAAATCATGTACTACAGGCCAGGCGCAGTGGCTCACGTCTGTAATCCCAGCACTTTCGGAGGCTGAGGCAGGTGGATCACCTGAGGTCAGGAGTTCAAGACCAGCCTGGACAACATGGTGACACCCCCTGTCTACTAAAAATACAAAGAAATTAGCTGGGCATGGTGGCAGGTGCCTCTGATCCCAGCTACTCGAGAGACTGAGGCAGGAGAATCGCTTGAACCTGCGAGACAGAGGTTGCAGTGAGCCTAGATCGCGCCATTGCACTCCAGCCTGGGCGACAGAGTGAGACTCCATCTCCAAAAAAAAAAAAAAAAAAAAAATTTACTACATTGTTATTTTTTTTCATTTCCCCATTATTCAGATTGGTGAAAACTGTGTCATATTCTGACAACTCTGCAAAGATCTGTACTTGGGACCATTGCTTCAGTTCATTTGATCCCCAAAACAACAATGTGAGGAAAACTGGGTAGGGATTAAAGCAGTGTTCCCATCTTATAGGTAAGCAAACTGAGTCGAGGTGAGATGTTCTTTTGAGCTCTCAGTCTCTGTTCTATTCGTTAGGATCACTTTCATCGTCATCAGAACCCTTACTGGAGGATTTCCTAAGTGCCGTACATGGTGCCAAGTCCCTTACAAGCATGAGCTCATCTCATCCTCACAGCCACCCGGTAACTGAAGGGTGCTATCATTCCTCATTTTAATAATAGGTAAAGCGAGGGTTAGACAGCTTAACTCTCCAAGGTCTAGGGTCACACATAGAGTGAGTGGCAGAACCAGGATTCAAACCCAAGCTTAGACTACTCCAAAGCTGCCCCGCTTTATGGATTTTGATCTGCCTGCGGTCACTAGCTGGTAAGAGGGAAATTGCAAACCCTAAGCATTCTGACTCCTGGCCCGCTGCTTTCCCCTGGGTTAAAGGTCTGCCTCTTCCTGCTGTTCCATCTGTCCAGACACACCATCGCTTGGCTCCATTACCTTTTGTTGACTAAAGAAAGAAACAAGCTTTCAAAGAATTAAAGTTAGTTTTGTTTGAATGTTTTATTGACTATTGCCTGGGGGGTAGACTTTTAGAGCAGTTTTATTAGACTGTGTTAAGTTAGTATTTTAGTTTATAGTTTATACACAGGTGGTGAAGATTTAGTATGTGTAAAAGTTGTCTAAGTTTGGGTGTACGAGCATATTTGGTTATAGTTTAGAGGGATAGCTATTAACCTAGACAGGTGTTATTTTATGCGTAGGAGAAGGCAACTTAGATATAATTGCCAGTGGGAACCTGGGACTGTGGTCAGAAGCCAAGCAAATAATCCGGCGTAAGAATTATTTACATTATCGGCTTGACTTTTATAACCAGCAGTGAGCTGAAGGCACTCGCCTCTTCCGCCTACTGGGACATAAAACTTTCAGCCAGGAAAGGCAAAGAACCTCTTAGCACACTGCTCTCAATGGGTTATGAGTCCAGCAGATACTGGGAAAGGTGGTACTCTCCAGGACTGTTTTCATCTGTTTTGTGATCTGGATGAGGGGACAAAGCTACATCCCTGTTCCCTGTGTGAATGAGCAGTTCCCATTTTATAAGCGCAGAATAAACAGGGAAAGTGAGTTGTTCTTGATTTTCCAGTCAAATGACAGTTAGATGCAGAATCTTCCATAGAGCTGGGCAGTCCAAGTCTCTACCTCAACCCTGCACTTCAGATGGCTCCAATGTAGGCCTTACTCCAGCTCCAGGTGGGGAAATCCACGGGGTGAGGGGCCGTGCTAGCAGCAGCCCCTGCAGCCCCTTCCAGACTCTGACACAGACACATGGGATGACAGAGTTTCTGGATCAAATGGCTGGGAGCCACGTCTAGGGCCTGAACTAGCGTCTTGCCCAACTTGCAGAGGTCAGGATGTGTCTCAGACAGGAGAAGAGGGGGGTACTGTTTTCAAGTCTGCCTGTGGGTTGATCGTTCATGCTCCTTACCCCACCTCACACGGAGACTCGTGCTCCTCTCTCCAGCCCTTTCCCGCCAGAGCCAGCAGGAGAATGGAGATTCATTTTCTAAATAAGTTTAACAGAAGGGGCTTTGACGTTAGGGCCACCAGGATCAATGGAGGGTAGTGGGGTGCCACACAGGCTGCAAACAAGAGGATTCAGTGAAATCTACATAATGGACATTGAGACTCTGCCCCTGTCCCTACCCTGCCGAGGAGTAGCTGCAGCCAGGCGCGTGCCCTCCGGGAGACTGGGCTCTGCCTCTCTAGAGAAACTGAACAGATGACAGGAACAGACCTTGAGCGACTGGCATCTGGGGGTCCTCTGACAAAGTGCCTGGCTTGTTCTCTGGGCATTCACCGTGCAATAAGCTGCTGTCATCACTGCTTGCCTGAAAATGCCCTCAATTCTCTCGCCCAGTCTCCTCCGTTGCATTCACAATCACACACCTCCATGCTGTCCGGAGACCCTTGGAAGTTCTTCTGGAAAGCTTGCTGTCCCCTCTGCAAGGGAATACTTGCACACTTTACCCTTTCTCCTCAAACCCTGTCACTTTCACCAGGTAACCTCGTCTCATGTCTTTAATAGCAGCCATCAGGGAGAAACAGTCTTATCGTCCCTCTCCCAGTGCTGGAACCATCCCTCCATCTGCACCAGCTTCTTCCCTCGGGCTCTGATGGACAAACAGCCGTCTCCCTGCCCACAGAGCTCCCCTCACCTCCCTCTCGAAGCCCTCTCCTCACCCACTCTAGGTTTCAGCTCCACTCTCTCCCTGTCTTCGGTCTTGGTCATTCCTGTAACACACAGTTCCCCATCCTCTCCCATCTCTGACTAGCTTCTGCCTGGCTGTGCTCTTCTTCACAGTAAAACTTCCCGAAAACATTGGCTGCACTCGCCAGGCCCCCTTCTCACCCCCGTTCACTCTCCTAAGCTTACTTACGTCAAGTTCACTCTCCTAAGCTTACTTATGTAAAGTCTCTTCCAGGTTATCCTTCCTGTGTTGTGGCTGCTGATGCTCTAAGACTGAGGTTCATCTCCTTACCTAGTTGTTTGGTTTTTTTAAACAGTAAGCTCATCATCACCCAGGGTTGTTTTTGGAGCATTCCATGTTCCTCGAGTTAAGAAGATTTCCCAGCCAGGTGCCCTGGCTCATGCCCGTAACCCCAGCATTTTGGGAGGCCAAGGTGGGTGGATCATCTGAGGTGAGGAGTTTGAGACCAGCCTGGCGAACGTGGTGAAATCCCATCTCTACTAAAAATACAAAAACTAGCCTGGTGCGGTGGCGGGCATCTGTAATCCCAGCTACTCGGGAGGCTGAGGCAGGAGAATGGCGTGAACCTGGGAAGTGGAGGCTGCAGTGAGCTGAGATCGTACCATTGCGCTCCAGCCTGGGTGACAGAGTGAGACTCAGTCTCAAAAAAATAGTAACAAAATAAAAGTAAAACACGTGAGATTTCCCTGCAGGTGGTTCTGCCTCTCTCATGCCAGATCCTTTGGGTTTCTCTCTTCCGTTCTGCACTAGCTCTGGGAGCACTGACACCTGAGAGCTAACGCCACACAGCCTCTCCCGACGGCCCCCGCCTGTCCAATCCGGACCCCACAGCTCCCGCCTGTCCAATCCGGACCCCACAGCTCCTGCCTGTCCAATCCGGACCCGCCCGACGGCTCCCGCCTGTCCAATCCGGACCCCATGGACGACTCCCGCCTGTCCAATCCGGACCCGCCCGACGGCTCCCGCCTGTCCAATCCGGACCCGCCCGACGGCTCCCGCCTGTCCAATCCGGACCCGACGGACGACTCCCGCCTGTCCAATCCGGACTCCACGGCTCCCGCCTGTCCAATCCGGACCCGCCCGACGGCCCCCGCCTGTCCAATCCGACCTGCCCGACGGCCCCGCCTGTCCAATCCGACCTGCCTGACAGCTCCCGCCTGTCCAATCCGGACCTGCCTGGCGGCTCCCGCCTGTCCAATCCGGACCCGCCTGACAGCTCCCGCCTGTCCAATCCGGACCCCACAGCTCCCGCCTGTCCAGTCCGGACCCGCCTGACAGCTCCCGCCTGTCCAATCCGGACCCGCCTAGCAGCTCCCGCCTGTCCAATCCGGACCCGCCTGGCGGCTCCCGCCTGTCCAATCCGGACCCGCCTGACAGCTCCCGCCTGTCCAATCCGGACCCCACAGCTCCCGCCTGTCCAATCCGGACCCGCCTGACAGCTCCCGCCTGTCCAATCCGGACCCGCCTGACGGCTCCCGCCTGTCCAATCCGGACCTGCCTGGCGGCTCCCGCCTGTCCAATCCGGACCCCCCAGCTCCCGCCTGTCCAATCCGGACCCGCCTGACAGCTCCCGCCTGTCCAATCCGGACCTGCCTGGCGGCTCCCGCCTGTCCAATCCGACCTGCCTGACAGCTCCCGCCTGTCCAATCCGGACCCGCCTAGCAGCTCCCGCCTGTCCAATCCGGACCTGCCTGGCGGCTCCCGCCTGTCCAATCCGGACCCGCCTGACGGCTCCCGCCTGTCCAATCCGAACCCCACAGCTCCCACCTGTCCAATCCGGACCCGCCTGACAGCTCCCGCCTGTCCAATCCGGACCCGCCTGACAGCTCCGCCTGTCCAATCCGGACCCGCCTGACAGCTCCCGCCTGTCCAATCCGGACCTGCCTGGCGGCTCCCGCCTGTCCAATCCGGACCCCCCAGCTCCCGCCTGTCCAATCCGGACCCGCCTGACAGCTCCCGCCTGTCCAATCCGGACCTGCCTGGCGGCTCCCGCCTGTCCAATCCGGACCCCACAGCTCCCGCCTGTCCAATCCGGACCTGCCTGGCGGCTCCCGCCTGTCCAATCCGGACCCCACATCTCCCGCCTGTCCAATCCGGACCTGCCTGACAGCTCCCGCCTGTCCAATCCGGACCTGCCTGGCGGCTCCCGCCTGTCCAATCCGGACCCCACAGCCCCCACCTGTCCAATCCAGACCCACCTGGCAGCTCCCGCCTGTCCAATCCGGACCTGACCGCTCCCGCCTGTCCAATCCGGACCCGCCCAACAGCTCCCGCCTGTCCAATCCGGACCCGACTGCTCCCGCCTGTCCGATCCGGACCCGCCCAACAGCTCCTGCCTGTCCAATCCGGACCCGCCCGGCAGCTCCCGCCTGTCCAATCCGGACCTGACCGCTCCCGCCTGTCCAATCCAGACCCGCCCAACAGCTCCCGCCTGTCCAATCCGGACCTGACCGCTCCCGCCTGTCCAATCCGGATTGCTTCTAGATCTCTGACCTGAGATGTAAGATCCAGCACCACCCAGAATGTTTCTTATTCCCTGGAGAGCTCACGCCATGTGTGGAAACAGGCAAGTTTTCGTCTGCTCAGCGTGCGGGTGTACACGCGGGCCTCGCGTCCTCCACAGAATGCCCCCAGGAAGGGGTGAGAGGACGGATTACAGAATCCAACAGGCAGCTCTCGGGTAGTACAACTCCCAGAAGTCTGGTAATACCTCGTCGGCGTGTCCTATAGTGGAAGTGAAGAATGCAAGAAACCAAAAATCCTGTGGATGGGAAATGGGGATGAAACCGTGTGTCATTAAATAGCATTTTAGGGAAATGTGTTCAAAAATTTGGTTTAGGCTGGGCGTGGTGGCTCACGCCTGTAATCCCAGCACTTTGGGAGGCCGAGGCAGGCAGACTGCTTAAGCCCAGGAGTTCGAGGCCAGCCTGGGCAACATAGCAAAACCCTACCTCTACAAAAACCATAAAAATTAGTGGGGTGTGGGCATGGTGGCACGTGCTGTAGTCCCAGCTACTCCGAAGGCTGAGGTGGGAGGATCGCTTGAGCCCGGGAGGTGAAGACTCATGCAGTGACCTGTGATTGCACCACTGCACTCTAGCATGGGTAACAGCGAGACAATGTCTCAAAAGAAGAAAAAAATAAAAAAAGAAAAAATTGGTTTACAAACAGGTTACGTTAGGTGGAGTGATTATATACATTGGTCTTTGCCTTACCTAAGAATGCGTTAAAAAAATCACTGTGGCCTCGTGGTCAGGAGCCTGGGCCAAACTCCCACTGACCAGCTAGCTAC
The DNA here is from genome assembly GCF_047675955.1 of Chlorocebus sabaeus. Taxonomy (NCBI): domain Eukaryota; kingdom Metazoa; phylum Chordata; class Mammalia; order Primates; family Cercopithecidae; genus Chlorocebus; species Chlorocebus sabaeus. The sequence continues at coordinate 89,805,523 of NC_132918.1, forward strand.
GTCACCTCTGTAAACCCTGCTTCCTCGTTAGTAAAACAAAGCTATTCATACCCCTTTCATATGCTCAAAGCCAGGACCTCAGTTTGTAACAGCACCAGTGAGGGCTCCGGTCACTTTTTGTGAGCTGTGGTCACAGGCTGGACAGGGAGGAGGAGAACAGCTAAGTGTTGAGAGTCTTGGACAGTCTTGAGTGAGTCCTGTCTGTGCAATGCAAAGGAGAACCATGGAGAAGAGGGGAGGCTGGCCTGGGCTTCACCTCACACCATGCAGGAATGGCCACAAAGTCCTAATGAAGAGCATTCCCTGTGGGACGTCCCTGACAAACAGCCCTACCGCTTCTGCCTGAGTCTCCCAAACACGGGGAGCTCACCACCTTCCAAGGTGCCTGTAAGCACTATTCTTGCTAGTGATGAGTTGAAACCTGCTATCTTCTCTCCTTCTGGGCTCTCAAGAGGCAAGCCTGCCCCCCAAGAAGATCCCACAGTTCTAGAAATATCTGTTTCCAGATGCCCTTCTAAGATAGGAAGTGGTAACCCCACTGGGCTCCCATTCTTTATCCTAAGGGAGAGAATCCTCCCTACATTGTCCGAACAATCAGGGTCAGAAGAGTCACAGAGGAAGAAAAAAAAGGCAGCCTGGAGGCCTGGAACAGTATGTAATGCAGGAGGCTTACCAGGATCAGGGATGGTGTTTGTGGTTGAGGGAAGCAGAGGATGGGGTGGGGTGGGGTGGGGGACTCAAATGGCCTTTATAGGGCTGATGCACACAGGGTCCAGGGTCCCTCACTCTCTAAGAAATCCAGCCTCGAGCTAAGATGACTCCAGTTTACCATTTTAATCCACCATAGTACAGTGTCTCTGTGTGCGAGTGGGTGCTTTGCTGTTGATGGCATGAACACGACTCCTTCTCACTGTCCTTCGAAGACAGCAGGGACAGTATGTCTTTCTCAACCAAGGCCTGACACAGGGTGGGAAAAAAAGCTACATCTCAGGATAGCCTATTACTAGCATCCTCATACTTATTTTTACCTAGAATTCAGAACTAAGAACCTTTTTTACTTAAAGAGAGCAATTCACGTGTCAGAAATTTTTCCTTAAGAATGTATTGAAATGTACTGAGTTAAGAATGTATTGAAATGTACTGAGGTAAGAATGTATTGAAATAGATACTAAATTTGGATTTTTTTTTTTTTTTTTGCAAATAATACCACTCGTTAGTAGACAAAAGCATTAGTAGTGTAAGTTTAAAAATACTGGAGTGACTGCTTTGCTGGCCATTCTTTATAGCTCTTGTAAATGAAGAAATTAAAGCTGCAAGTTGAAACTGAGTCACTGATGGTGCCAGATGTTTCTTGAGCAAGAAGACACCTCTTCCTGTTATCTTCTAAAAGCCATTTACTGGGAAAACAAAACCTGAGCTCCGTGATGCATAAATTCCAAAATGCAGTGGCCAATTTTTTCCCCTTTGACCACATGTCAGAAAGGCTTGGGGTTCGGTGACTGGAGGTGAGTCGTGGCCTTTCCTAAACTCGGGTGAATGTGTTGGGAAATGTGGGTGGTCTTGGGCCTGTGTCAACAAGGGCTTCTTTCTAGGCCGTGAGAGCCACTCACAGAGTAGCCAAGCCGGGTCCTGCGGGGAGGTCTTGGTGACATAGGTGCGCCCATTGGAGGCGTCTGTGTCTGCCTGTGGTGAGCATGCACAATTAGGCATATGTATAATTGGAAATGCATTTTTGTCATTGCTTTCATGTTTGTACATGTACTTATGTATGAATTTATGCAATAAATATTAGATAAGTAGACTGTGGAAGTCTTAAAGCAGGGGCTCCAAGGGTGCAAAGTACGTGGTTCTCTACCTGTGGTGGGTCCTTCATAGTTGGTAAACAACAACAATAGTTCTGGGGCTGAGGAGTGGAGCAAAAGGTGGTGGAGTCGTCCGTATTTAGGCAGAGCCTGGCGTGTGCGGCTCCAGCAGCGGGGCCAGGACGTGGAAGGCAGTCATGAGAAAGAGGGCTAGCTGTGGGGCTGGAGGGCAGAGGAAAGAGCAGCACCTGCGCACGCATCAACACACTCCACGGTGCAGGTGCAGGGCTCTATGGAGGGCAGGTGACACGATCTCAGGTCCTAGCCCCCTGGGGGAGAGCAGCCCGCCTCCTAGGGGTGATCTCTGCAGTGAGCCCTGAACCCAGGTCCCTCAGCTTCCTCAGGACCACTCTCTATGAACTTCACTTTGCCCATCATTCAAGGCCTTGTCCACTTACCCCTCTTGCTTCTTTATGCTTGGAACAGAAGCATCCTCAAATCTGTCCAATCATACCTCCTTCTCCTCTTCTTTCCTCTGCTTCTATTCCCAGCCAAGTTTCCTAAAAGAGTGCTTCATGTTTGGTGTCTTCATTTACTCCCCTTCCGCTCTCCTTGAAGTCTGGTCTGGTCTGCAGCCCTCATCTGCTGCCTTCCCCCAGCTTGGAGCCTGTCCTGACCCAGGTCACCTTGACAGACTCCTAGACGCTAAATGCCAGAGACGCTCCTCAGTCTTCCCACCGCCTGGTTCTCCCTGCAGCATCTGATACTGCGCACAGGACTGCCTTCCTGAGACCCCGCTCCTGCTGCTCCGCTCCGGGATCGTGCTCTCTCCTGGTGCCCTCAGTCCTACTGGGGCTCTCTTCCCTCCCCGGCCCTTCCCTGTTGGTGTGCACCACGGGCCTGCCTCCGGCCACCTCTGCTCCATCATCGAGTCTCTGTGGCAGTGTGTCCATCCCTGGCTACACACCAGAAGGAGCACCTGGGATCACTAAAAATATACCAATGCCAGGCCCATTACACAGAAATGCAGTAATCACATCAGAATGTCTGGGGATGGGACCCAGATATCGGGTTTTTTTAAAGCTGTCCAGTTGATTTTGATGAGAGAGGGTTGAGACCCACTGTTCTAGAGGCTTCTTCAACTCCTTACCACCTTCCAAAAGGTTTGATGCAAGCCTGATTTCTTCCCGAGCCGCACAACTGTACACCTGACTTGCTGCTTATCAGTGCTGCTTAGATAGCCACGGGCCCCGCCCCCACTATGACAGATGCAAAGCAAGCCTGTCCTTGCCTGCACCTGCTCCTGCCCCATGTGCCCTCACTCCGTGGATGGCATTCATCTGTTCACAGTCACCCAGACCCAACCCTGGGCTTACCCTGGAGTCTTCTCCTGCCCTATGCATCCAACTGGTCTAAGCCCTGTCGCTTGTTTTCATCCTACCTTGTAATTACTTCTAAGGACTTCTAGAACTGACTCCTTCTTCATCCTCTCTCACTCCACCTGCCTCAGCCCCATCCTGTCTCACCTGAACTATTGTACGACCTGCATCTGGCCTCCTGCTCTGCAGCCTTGTTTCTCGCCATCCTCCCCACAGCTACCACAGGGACGGCACCAACACCCACCGATGGTCACATTCTCCACAGCTGGAACCCCCCCACAGCTACCACAGGGACGGCGCCAACACCCACCGATGGTCACATTCTCCACGGCTGGAACCCCCCCAGTGGCTCCCCATGGCCTTCAGGCAGCCCTGCACCTCCCGCTCTGCCCTGCTCTGGTCCAGCCCCCGGTCCCTGCCTCCTGCCCACTCCCACTCGACCTGCTGTAGGCTCCCACGTGCTCCCTGCTCTCCTGCCTAAGCTGCTCCTGTCTGGACAGCATTTCTGTTTCCTGCTTGGCCCTCACATGCCCAAGGGATGGCTCCCTTCCTGGAGCCTTTATTACCTTCTCCTGCTACCCTGTGCCCACCATGCCCTGGAGTTCTGTCCTGGCACCATGACCTCCCCTGGGCAGGGAAGATGTCATTTATCTCTGAGAAGGCCTGGCCCAGAGTGCATGCTGGGAAAATGCTTGCAAATGAATGAATGAATGGTGACTGGTTTGACTACAAGGGAAGGTGGGTGTGGCCAGTATGTAGGACACCAAGAAGAAATTCTGAGCCAATGTTGGCTAATCTGAGGTCATCCTACCTCCCGTCACACCAGAGAAGTTCATTTACATTCTGTTGCATAACAGTGCTGTGAGAAACGCACATATACCACTTTTGTTTCTGAATCCGTAACTTGGGGCTAATATCAATTTGGCAGAAGTGCAGTGGGGGTCAGAGAAGGTCACGGCTATGAACACGCTTTGGAAATGGTAAGTGACTGTTCACACGTGAAGGGTGAGTACCCAGTGTCCCAGCTGGGCAGATGCTGTGTGCTGTTGATTCTGAGAATGTCCAGTGTGGAACTGGAGGGCACAGCTGGGCACAGTGGTCCCATCGCAGTGGGCTTTGTGATGCCTGGCAGGTATCCAGAGAGGGATGAGCCTGCACCTGCGGCAGAGGCCTTTACACAGCGGGCGATCACTGTGGGCAGGGAGGAGAGTGTGGGGTTTACGCGCAGCACCTCACTGACCCAAGGGCCCACTAGACATCAGGCCCTAACTTGGTGCCTTTGCGTGCATGTGATGAGGGCTCCGCTCCCATGACCTGGGGTTAGCAGGCTGCAGGGCCTTAAAAATAGCGCTGGGAGGATATTTTTAGTGCACCATCCTGAGGTGTGGCTGGAGCCTGCAGCCTCCTATGACGCATGAAAATAGTTTTGGCTCTGTGTGCAAGTGATTCAGACAGCTGGTTTTGGACTTCAGGGGTGTAAAAATAAAAACAAAGTGGGGGAAGTTGGGTTCTAGCCATGAGGCATCCCCCACCCCCACAACATCTGCATAATTACTCTTAAGAAGGTTTCATTTGAGCCTTGGTTCTCTGGAGCTTAACAAATCACAGTTCCTCCTGAAGGGTTTTGGGCTGGTGGTAGGACAAAGGAGAACCCCGTATTAAAGGCCAGAAACTGAAGCTGTGAGAGGATGTTTAGCTTCCCCAAGTCACATAGTCAGTTTGTGACAGGACCACATTCAGATCCATGTTTAACTCCAAAACCTCTGCTGTCTTGCCGGTTTTTCAACCAAAAAACCATTTTCAAGTCTACAAAGCACTGCAGTAAACTGTGTCTGATTCGATCCTCACAGGAGGTAGTGTTTTAATTCCAATTTTCCCAGTGAAGAAACTGAGGCTCAGAAAAACAAAGTGACTCCAAATTCCTTGAGCACCTGGCCAGGGTCAGTCCCCATGGTGGCTGAGATGGATGGCCAGCGGCCTCTGGGGAGAAGGCTATGGGCACAGACACTGGTACCTGGCTAGTTGGGAGGGAACAGGGATGCCCATCTGTCCTCCCTCACCACTGCCTCCTGGGGGACAAGGAAGACGCCCAGAGTGAGCAGGCAGGGTGGGCAATGGACTCATACACTGCCTGGGCGTCTCTGTGGCTCCTGGGAGATCCTTGCTGGCAGCAGTGAGCACTATGACTTGAGCCCTGTGATGGTGGCTGGCCACATGGCCAGTCAAGGTGGGCAGTGGACTCATACGCTGCCTGGGTATCTGTCTCTGTAGCTCCTGGGAGATCCTTGCCGGCAGCGGTGAGCACTGTGAGTTGAGCCCGCAGTGGTGGCTGGCCACATGGCCAATCAAGGCCCAGTCTTCTTAGTGATCAAAGGAATGAAAGTGTTCTGTAGCTTTGGGTGATGAGTGAGGACGTGTTAATAAAGACCACTGCCCTTTGGGAATGGGTTATACTTTCTGGAATGAGCCTTGCAGGTGGGCTCAGAGAACATACCGTCTGCACACTCATAACATTGTAAAAGTATGAAAGTAAAAGTCACATGAAATTCTCCTATGCAGAGCTAGTTAATGTTTGGTGACTGTCGCTCCAGACATCTGTCTTTGCACTTACAAGAGGAATAACATGTAGGTAAATAGGAAAACACTGTACAGTATATGCTATCCTTTACTTACTTTAGTCAATGGTATATCAACAGACATAAATCTATATCATTTTAACTGCATCCGATTCCGTTGTATGAATGTACAACGGAATTCAGTAGGCTTCTGATTGCAATTTGCATTGGGTTTTGTATTTCAACCATCTTTCACGATCCTTAAAGCTTGGGCCTCAATCAAGATACACAAAAATATGCATCTTAAATTACTTAACAGAGACTCACCTTCATTTTGCCCCTACCGTTTTATTTCTATTTAATGACAGAAAAAAGGGAGACGACGGAGACACAAAAGGAGAGCCTCGCCTGCCACCGCTTAGGCAACCTCCCCAACTGCTTTACTTTGTTAAATGCAAGAAGCTCTGTACTATTTTTTGCAATTCTTAGCAATAAGTCACCTGGCTTGACGAAGCTCCAATCTTATTTTAGGGCCGTATCTTGCCTGGATGTCACTTAGCCGAGCCATCCCAGCTAGCAGAGGGGAGAGGAGAGCTACATTCTCCTGCAAGCAAACGTCATTGCGTAGTATGTTGCTGAAGCCCAGGTTCCACTACTGGTTGCTTATGCAGCCACCCCAGGCAGCCTGTTGGACTTTGAGCTCTACTTCCCTTGCAAGATCATTTTTTGAGAGCCAAATGCAGTCATGTATGGGAAAGTCAATGTTTTTTAATTGCAACAGGCAATAAAACATGAAGCTGTCATTTTGTTAATTATTTTGACTACCTAGTGTGGTTCTTAATGTTTTCAAATATGGCTGTTTTTATTTTTTATTCTATTTTATTATTTATTTGTTTGTTTGTTTATTTTTTGAGATGGAGTTTTGCTCTTGTTGCACAGGCTGGAGTGCAACGGTATGATCTCGGCTCACTGCAACCTCTGCCTCCTAGATTCAACCGATTCTCCTGCCTCAGCCTCCTGAGTAACTGGGATTATAGACATCTGTCACCACGTCTGGCTATTGTTTTGTATTTTTAGTAGAGACGGGGTTTAGCCACGTTGGCCAGGCTGGTCTCGAACTCCTGACCTTAGGTGATCTGCCCACCTCGGCCTCCGAAAGTGCTGGGATTACAGGTGTGAGCCACTGTGCCCGGCTGCATCTGTCTTTTTAAAGTAAAACGTTTTCCGTGATGCCTGACAAATATCTGATCAGCCTCTAGCACATAGCCAGTCTTGAAGGAGGTGCTAGGAGTATAGCACTAATAAGATAGTTGTGGTTTCATCTTTTCCAGACCTGGCATTCTAGTACCCAAGAGTCCTTGCACTAGCCATTGTAGTATGTGTGGCGGTATTTGTGGTAGTATCTGTGGTGGTACCTGTTGTTGTATCCACGATTATATCCATTGAACAAGGAAAGTGCTGATGCTTGGTATGAATTCAGTGCTACTTTTAAGTGAATTTCTATGTTGTTAGTTACAATGGCAGCTCTGTTGTCCATTAGAGAAACAAGGTATAGTTGCAAGACTTCATATTCAGTTAGTCTAGAAACAATGCTGGAAACTCATGAGGAAACTGTGGACCCCTAGCAGTAATTTTGAGCCTTTTACTGCTGCCCTACACTCCAGCCCAGGATTTGGGGGCCTCAGGCCTCAGACTCTGGAGGGTTATAATAAATTTCTAGATGCTTTATGGTCATTCATTTAATTTGACACATTTTCCAGTTCTTCTCAGGTCCTGATTCTGATTGATACTTTTAGCCCCAATCTTTGGAATTCAGCTAACTTACCAGCTCTGTAGGAAACAGATGGCAAAGCCATTGTAGAGAAGCCCCAAGATGCCAGTTAGGAGAAAATAAAGACAGGGACTCCTCCACCCCAGGAAGAAGGCAGTAGGAGGGATTGACAATTAGCTTTTGAAGACTAAGTCCTATTGGAACCAAAGCATCTGTTTCTTCTAATTGTGTCCTTGGTGCTATTCATGGAATTTAAGAGCGCTCCTCTGAACATGATGGTCTTCTGATGTCCTTCACAGGCAACTCAAAAGAATAGCAGTAATTCTTCGAGAAAACATGTATGATTCACCACCATAAACCACAGAGGCTGAAAAGGACCTCTGAGATTTAGATTCTGGAATTTATATGTGGGAAAACTGAAGTTCTGTACAGAGAGGAGATTTGACTTGTCCGAGTTTACGAGGAACTCAGATCTCATGACCTTCCTGCCCAGGACTTTTCTTATTGTGCTAACCTGCTTTTTCGAGATTGTCTCTAACACCAAGGATTTATCCTATTGCAACAATTCTATTCATGAATGAATGAATTCAACGGCCATTTATTGAGTTTTCCCTGCTATATCTGGGAACTGTGCTAGCCACTGGAGATACAATAATGAATAGGAGAGAATCTAGGTCTCAAAGTCTTACGTCCTAGTAAGGGAAACAGACAACTAATCAGGTAATTAGCGCATATTAAGGTAATGTCTCAACGCAGTACAGAGCCTCCTAATCCAGCTGCTGGGAAAGGAGGAGGTGGTAGAGGGTGCTGAGTGCGCTGGGCAAATGTCCTTCCCTGGTACCCTTAGCTGGTGTCTAACCATCCTCAAGGTTGACTAGGAGTTAGGGGAGGGAGGGCAGGGAGGTCCAGAAGGACGTGTGTCGTGTTTGAAGACCTGGAAGCGAGAGCAAACGTGGGGCATGTGTGGTCAGAGCATTCATGCAACAGAATGAGTGCTGAGGAATAAGGACGTAGCAGAGGTCAACAGGGATCAAGCTGGAAGGATTCTGTGAACCAGAGCAAAGGGGCTTGGATATTACTCTGAGGTCTAAGGAGGCCATTGAGGGGCAAGAGAAACCTGGTCGGAGTTGTGGCTTAGAAGATGGCTCTGGATGCTGTGTGGAGACCGAATTAGAGGGAACTGAGAGGGGAGCCAGGAGTTCCGGTTACAACATTGTGTGGTGTCCAGGCAAGGGCAGAGGTGGCAGAGGACTGGGGAGAAGTGGTTGCAATTCAGAGAGCCTTTGGAGAAAACTGAGTCAAAGGCCTTTTGTGAGTTATTGGAAGTCCAGGCTTATGAGAGAAGTTCCATAGTTCCTTGTCCATGAAGTTTAATTTTCTTCAGTGAGTGAGATATTGGTTCACCTGGAAACCTAACACAGAAAAATGGATAAGCCATCTCACTGCTGTGGCTCTGTTCACACCTGCGGGCTTTGTCCCATTCCCTTCAGGCCTAGGGCCCTTGGGGCCTTCAATGCCTGAACATTTGTGTAACCAGTTCAGCTCCCTGGGCACCCATCAGGAATTCTTTATGGAAATAACTTGTAATGAGATTGCAGTGGATTGGGGGAGCTTCTCCAGGGAAATACATATCTCTCCTTTCACAGGACAATCCCTATAGAATGAGTGACTAACAGCGATCCGCCTCCAATCCTGAAAAACTGCTGCGGCAGCTTCTAGGACAAATCCGAAGCTAAATCTGCGCTTCGGCACTGCATCAGATGTGGGACGCGGAGACAGAGAAGAAGGAACCTGGCAGGCAGTTCCAGCTGAGCCAGCAGAAACCCACAATGTAGCAAGCTATTTACAGATCAGGGCAGAAGTTCTTCTGAGATAGGTGAACAAATTGTAAACAGACAACAACAAGTCAGAGCCAAGGTTGGGACCCCTAAGGGAACCCACCTGATAGGCTATTTAAGAAAGAAAGCGTTGTCTTAGAAATGGGAAATCCCTGGTGCAGCCAGAACTCAAGTAAGACAGCCAGAACTCAAGTAAGTCCTAGCATGTTGCCTGCGGAGAGACTGACCCTCAGAAGTGTCTAATGGGATAAGGCAGCTTAGGCTAAGGACAGAGGCTGTGGGCAGCCAGCAAGAAGTCAGGAAGCTCACTGCTACAAAACACAAGGGAATCAATTCTGCCCCAGGCACACAGGGGACGCGAAATGCAGATGAATGAATAACAAATCAATTGATCGTAAATACTCCATTTCTGGGCTTTGACCTATGGGAGCTGTGGAAGAGTTCCTGGAGGGGTGGGCACAGATGTGTGTTCTGACAGGGCCGGGTATGCTGGACGGAGCCCTTGGTGCTGAAGGAATTCATCCGTGATCTCCTGGGAACTCTTCCAAGCTTCTGGAGGGCTGCAGTTCGGGCCAACCGGTCCAAGACAACCTGAGAGAAATCCCAAGGCTCCTGTGTTCCTGGATCCTGTAAGGAAGATGCCCTGCAATGGGTCCCTCTGGGCATCCCTCAGCATTCCAGCAGGACACCTGGGAACGGGTACTACATACCTCCCTGGAAGGAGCTCCATCACGTCTGACTGTGGCTGTGGGCGAGGGAGCAAGAGGCAGCGGGGTATGCGTGTGTGTGTGTACAAGCATCTGCAGGGTTTAGACTGCGATGAAGAAATATACCAAAGATAAGGATTCTATGTCTATTAGAAGTTTTATTTAAATTTCCTTCCTTGAGGCCTTTCGTTGAAAAAGGTGGTCATCATTTAATGGAGTTTGGCAGCACCCTTTCCCAACAACCAAATAAATTAATCAACTGAAGGTTTGGGAAGATCTTCGTCCCTATTAGGAGTGTGGGAAAATAGAAAATTTTGCTCTGAGTGGGAGCCCAAAGGCCAGAATCTCCCAGTTTGGAGTTTATTGCGGAGGACTTTTTGCTTCTTTCTGGCTTCTCAGCTGCATTCTGAGTAGAAGAGGGGGTGAGACAATGTCCTTCAGATAAACAAGATGTCACTGCGGTGGGGAAATAATGTGAGCACATGGAAATTACTCAAGAAATAAGCACAAATGGAGGGAATGGAGTCAAGGAAGGAGGGAGGGAGTCCATATCATATTTGAAAGACATCTAATCTTGGTTGGAAGGGCACAGGTGGGTGGAAAGAATTCAAGGAAACCTCATTCATTCATTATTAATTAATCCTTTAAAAAACTCCATTTAATAGACTTTGGCATCCGCCATGTGGCAGGTACTGAGCTGGGAGCTGGTCATACAGCTAGAGACAACACTTGTATGGCCCTTGCCCTCATGGAGCTTATAGTCTAGTGGGGAGGAGAGGCTGCCACTGATTAAGACCACAAGTGCTGTGAAGAGAAAGAACAAGCAGAAGTAAGCATAACAGGGGAGGCCCACTTTGGACTAAGGAAGGTGACATTTAAGCGGAAGACTGAAAAACGAGCAGGATGCCGTCCTGTGAAGGGCTTGGGGAAAGGCATGCCAGGTAGAGGGAGCTACACCTGCAAGGGCCGAAGGCAGCGAAGAACTTGTCTCTGGGAGAAATGGAAAGGAGAGGACAGTGTCTAGAGGGTGGAAGGCAGAGACAGGAGAGGAAAGAGTAGACATGGGAGGGGCCAGATTCTCTAGGGCCTTATAGGCCTCAGAACACAGAGAGGAGCTCGAGTTTCATTTTGAGGGCAATGGGAAGTTGCTGGTGGGTTTGAATCGGGGCTTAGGTTTTTTTTGTTTTTTGTTTTGTTTTGTTTTGTTTTGTTTTGTTTTAATACAGAGTCCGGCTTTGTTGCCCAGGCTGGAGTGAGGTGGTGCGATCTCAGCTTACTGCAAGCTCTGCCTCCCGGGTTCGCGCCATTCTCCTGCCTCAGCCTCCTGAGTAGCTGGGAGCACAGGCGCCCGCCACCACGCCCGGCTAGTTTTTGTATTTTTGGTAGAGACGGGGTTTCACTGTGTTAGCCAGGATGGGGACTTAGGTTTTTAAGCAGTCCGGCTGCTCTGTGAGGTATGGATTGGCAGAGGCAAAGGTGGAGGGAGTGAGAACAAAGTGACAGTTGCAGCAGCTCAGGGTGGAGAGGGTGGGGGAAGTGGGGCTGCAGGCAAGGGCCCTCGAGAGGTGTTCTAACAGAATGGACAGGACTCGGGCTGCTCGATATGGGGATTGGGGGAGAGAAATATCAAAAGCGACTCCTACATTTCAAATTTGGAAAAACTATTTATTTGTTTACATCATAAAGAGAAGTGTCATGACCTAAACTTTGGAGAAAAGGAGGAATAAGAGAATTTCACCATGACTGAAGTGAGTGCTGCTCACCCTGTCAACCTCTGCCACAGATAAGAAAAGGTTAAACGAGACCTGAGGTTTCCCCGCTTACTGGAGTTTGCTGGGATTATTGCGCTGCCTTTCTGTTTACCAGATTGATAAAGAAAATAAAAGTGAGCAATTGCTTCTGCCTCAGGAAAAGAAATCATGTACTGAGTGAATAACGATTGAATAGGAAATGAGATGGGTTGTTATTTTAAACTAGGATTTCCTGTCTACCAGAAATTGTGGGAAAAAGATCATGGCATGATCAAATTTGGGAGTAATGGAAGAAGATTCGATTAGCTAGGCGAGGAACATAAATTTCCACAGTGGGCAGACAAACCAGAAAAAAATCATAACAGGGAGGAAAATGGAAAGATGATCTCAGATATAAAAGCGTATGGGGTATTTGAATGAGTTAAGAGGAAGGGCCTGATATCAGTCAGCAGAGCCTGGGCTCCAAAAGGCCCAACCAGGAGTTCAGGTGGCAAAAGGGAAAGGGGAAATCTGACCAGATGGCAGGCCGTTGTCTCAGGGTGAAAGGCAGGGGGTGGAAGGACAATGGGTATATGAGTCAAAGGCACCAAGGTCACCGCCTGTCCACAGCTGGCCCTACTGCCTCCATCTGCACCAGGGTGGGCAGGACTGAGACCCTCTGGTCACTGGAGTCCCAAAAGGAGCTGAAGGGGTCCCATGCTTTCTGCAGCCCTCTCCCCACCCTCACCCTTTTCTCCCCTCCTACCCTACGTTGGATTGCCCAGCCAGGGAACTCTCCTCACAGGCTGGGCTTCTCTCTCCTCTTTGGCTAGAAGGCCTCCCTCCTCTGACATCATCATCATCATCATCGTCATCAACAACACTGATGAGCTGGGACTCTGTCAGATGTCGGGATGCACGGCCGCATGCACCAGGGTGACAGCAGCTACACACAGCCCTCCAGTGCGACTATGTAACAAGGCTCGGCCAGCAATTGATTGGCATCCACGAATCAGGGAGTGAAGATGGACTGACCCTCAGAAGTGTCTAATGGGATAAGGCAGCTTAGGCTGAGGGCAGAGGCTGTGGGTAACCAGCAAGAAGTCAGGAAGCTCATTCCTACAAAACACAAGGGAATCAATTCTGCCCACTGAGTGAGCTTGGAAGTAGATTGTTCCCCAGTGGAGCCTCCAGAAGAACATGCCGCCTGGCCAATGCCTTGACTACAGCCCTGTGAAACCCCGAGCCGAGGACGCAGCCAAGCCGTGCCTGGACTCCTGACTCACGGCAACTGTGAGATAATGAGTGCGTATTGTTGCGTTGGCAGTAATGTGTAACGCAGCAATAGATACTTAATATAGCTGCATAGATGTTGGGAAAATTAAGTGAGATTCTTCTCATGAAACCCCTGGCATGGGAGGCACATACCAGGGCCTTAGTAATTTTGGCTATTGTTAGAATCACCATCGCACTTTGTGTGTCACAAGCCACCAGGAGGGGAACATTTGTGAACCATTTGTTGGGGAAAGTCTCACAAGGAAGCAGAACCCAAGGGGAGTTGTAGAGAAGAGCAAGGCTTGGAGAGTCAGCAAGAGGTGGGGTGGGAGCGGGAGAAGTGGCGTGGCAGCGAGATACTGGAGGTAGAATTTATACGGCAGTGTCTGATTGAGTCCTTCCTTCATTCATACATTTAAGGCAATTCCCAGGGGCTGTAGAAACAAAGATCAATAGGCAGATTTTCTGTACTTAGGAAGCTCACTGGTGTGTGGAGACGTACACAGACAGCATAATACACAAGCCACACGTGGGCGAGAATGTGCTCGAGGGCTCGAGACTGTGGAAAAGGGAGTGATCTACACATTCCCGTACAGTAAGTCTGGGTTGAATGGAGGATCTGTACAAGGGACAGGTGGGAGGCAGTTGAAGAGTAGGGAAAGGTCACCTGGACCCCCACTGGCCTATAACATACCTTTGCGTGACTTAGAAAATGGGGCCTCCTCTGAGTGGACCGATTAGAAAAAGTCATGCCTTTTGGTAGATGTGGCCAGACTCTGGCACTAGTGTTGCCAGGTAGAAGGTGGCTTTCTGGAAAATAGAGAAAGGTACCTCTTACTGTGGAGGGAGAGATCTCGTGCCAGGCCGTGGAATAGGGCTTGGTAAAAGGAGCGTGGGGCTGGGCACGGTGGCTCTCGCCTGTAATCCCAGCACTTTGGGAGGCCGAGGCGGGCGGATCATGAGGTCAAGAGATCGAGACCATCCTGGCCAACAGGGTGAAACCCAGTCTCTACTAAAAATACAAAAAATTAGCTGAGCGTGGTAATGGGTGCCTATAGTCCCAGCTACTCAGGAGGCTGAGACAGGAGAATCGCTTGAATCTGGGAAGTGGAGGTTGCAGTGAGCAGAGATCACGCCACTGCACCCAGCCTGGAGACAGAGCAAGACTTTGTCTGAAAAAAAAGGAGCATGGACTGGATTTCGGTTCCTACTTGCTCCATTCAGCATTCAGCCAGATGCCCTCACGAATGGCACACGCTGCACACCTGTGTGCCTCCTGGGCCAGAAGGGAAAGGATCCAGGTCCAGGGGCCTGCCCCCGCAATTCCTGATCAAAAACCAGCAGTGACTGCCCATCCATGCCCTGCTCACAAGCAGTCCTGCAGAGGGACCTGACGGTTCCATGTCTTCCTCCAGCCAGTTTGCAGGTCTGCGAATGAACAGGTGGGGCCCGGTGCCCTTCAGGATCCTTTCTGCTCCTACGGTCTGGCCCTCTGAGTCTGTGTGCTGTGGGCAGGTGTGAATCATGTGTGGGCGCCCTCCATAGGGTCCACACCAGTGGAAGCTCAAAGAGCCTTTACTGACTCAGGTGAAAAAATCCAGGATGCTCTGGCCCTGTGCACCACTGGTGGTGGAAAGGATAAAAGTTTTACGTGGTAGTGAGAGGACTGGTGGACATCATTTTTTAAACTCTAAAATGTGGCCAGGTGCAGTGGCTCACACCTGTAATCCCAGCACTTCAGGAGGCCAAGGTGGGCAGATCACCTGAGGTCAAGAGTTTGAGACCAGCCCGGCCAACAATGGGAAACCCGTCTCTACTAAAAATACAAAAATTAGCCAGGCCTGGTGGTAGATGCCTGTAATCCCAGCTACTCAGGAGGTTGAGGTATGAGAATCGCTTGAACCCAGGAGGTGGAGGTTGTGGTGAGCCGAGATGGCGCCACTGCACTCTAGCCTGGATGACAGAATGAGACTCTGTCTGAGAAAATAAAATACTGTCTACAATGTGAGAATCAGCAGCATTCACTGTGAGGAAGCATCACAGGAATCCGCAGCGGCCTGATGGGTTGTTCCACAGTCACAGAGCCCAGGAGAAAGAAGGGATTGATGGGGACAGACTCCATGCCCACTTATGAAACACTGGCTGCTTTTAACATCTACAAGCACTCAGGCTAGTCTGGAGGGGGGTGGTCTCCCGGCCCCTACCTCCAGCGCTTAACCCCCATGCAACCCACTTTCAGAGCCGTCTACAGGCAAACTGCAAATGTGAGAGGCTGATAAACATGTGTCTAGGTCTTGCCTCCCAGGGTGCTTTTCTATAATCAAAGCCTCAAGCTCCCAGAAGGAAATTCTGCCTGGGGTAAAGAGTTGTTAGAGGAAGGCTCTGTGGAAGGCATGCAATCAGAGACTGGGTTCATTTTAATAATCCAGAGATGAATAACTAGCCTTAATTATTTATATTAACCTTGACAACCCAGAGACACCCTTGCAATGACAGCACTGCAAAGAATTCATTTGTTTAACACATGCTTGCCACGCAGCCTCTCCTACAGGCTGCTGTGCTGGGCAGCAGCAAATCCCAGGTTGGAAAAGGCCAGGTCCCTGCCCTGCAACTTACAGCCCAGTGGAGACATGGGTCTCCATAGTTGTAAAGCAAAGCAAAGTTAGGTGAATGAGGTGAGAGAGAGAAAACAAGGAAGTCTGAGGCATCACGTGAGTGACTAAGAAGGCTTCATGGAAAGATGGCATTTGTGATAGGTCTTGAGAAGTCAGTAGCATTTCTGCAGGCTTGGGAGAGAGAGGAGGCCATTCTAAGCCAAGGAGACAGTCGAGGCAAACACAATCCATCAGGGAAGCTTAAGGTGTGTGGAGGGCGCAGTGACAGGCTGGCTGCATGGTGGGTATAAGATGCCCAGTGGAAAGAATTGCCAGATAAGGCATAGCTAGAAAGACATTTGCAGCTGGTGCAGAGAAGGATAATATCAGCTGAAGGAGATCAGTAGATAATGGGGAGCCACTAACAGTTTTAGAGAAGGGGACATGCTCAGAGTTGGGTCTTTGGAAGAGTGATCAGGCTAGCGTATGGAGCCATACGCTAGGCAGGACATAGTGAGGGCCCGGACTGATAGGACAACAGAGCGGTTGGACAGAGTTGTAATCTGCACAAACATGTTTTCGAAGTTGTGAATCCAAGCTGGCACAAAACAAAGACATGATTATTTGGCAAACAAGAAGTCCTCAGTCTGCTTGGTGATAGGCCTCTGTTTTCATTCACCGATGTATTGGGTACCAGTAGCATCAGCACCAGACCTGGACTAAGGGATTCTGGGATTGACTTAAATAGTGGAAAGACCAGAAGGGAGTGATGAAGAAACGCTAAGCGCTGAAGCCAGAAGGTGGAGGCTGGAGTCCAGGCCAGTCGCTGTGCAGCGCATCTTTCTCCCTGCTGGGTCCAGCAGTGCCTCCTGCATGCACTCCTATAAGCATCAGGGGATTGGAGCTTCAGGAGCCACACGGAGGCCAAGCTTTGCCAGCCTCAGTTAGGGCACAGGCCACTGGTCCTCTGTCTTCAGTAAAACTAAAGTCATCTCCACCCAGGACAGATTGCATTTCCTCTCAGGACCTCAGTGTGTCTCATTGTAAAATGGAACTACGCAAGGCCCCTTCCACCTCTTACACATCATGATTCTGTGAAAGGGAAGGATGACACAGAGGCCTGTAGAAACTGTGCTTAAAAGCCAACGTAAGTTAGCTGGGACACTTGTTCAAAACCGTGAAAACAGAGATCGCGTGCAGTCAAGGACACATGGAAGTATGCGACAGAAAATGGTTAAAAGCCAGAGGACTGGAGGTGGTTTCCTCCAGTGGGATGGAGAGCACTGAGAAGGGTACACACCAGAAAGATGGGAGCACGCCCTGCCAGGACAGGGGCCTGGGAATCCGTGGAGTGGGAGCTGGTCCAGCATGTAGGTGGTTGGGGGAGGGCTGGGGTGGCAGGGAGGGGATGCAGGAGGGGCGTGCCTGAGAAGTCAGCTGAAGGCCTGGGCTCCCATGGCGCTGGCCCTTCTGGGTTTGCAGCTGGACTTGTGGGTGTCCCAGCACACGTTTCTGAGACGAGACTGGGCTGATTTCAAGGAGACGGGTAGGAGGAAGAAATGCACAACTAGGTTTTGCTGAGGAAAAAAGAGTTGTCCAGAGTGGGGGCTCTCTGCTCAGATTACAGAGAAGGAGCCTCGGGAAGGGGAGGATAAGGGCTGACCTCACGGGGACAGAGCCTCTTTCGGGCTGCCCTGAGGCCTGTGAACCCCAGCCAGCGATGGAGAGCAGAAGGCTCTTCTTTCATTGGTACCAGTTTTTCTGGCAAGCTCAATTTAAAGATTCAGCTCAATTGCAATCAGTGGGGTAAGCCAATCAGAAAACCACTTGCTCCTCTTGGTGCAGTGAGGACCATCAGCAACCCCAAAGGCATCAGAATGTTGGCAGGCCTTCTTCAGGGAACAGGGTCTCTGCTCCTCTGTCCTCAGCCTGAACTAAGGTAGCCTCCGCCTAGAAGAGCACCTTCCCACTGCACCCATCCCCCTCGGTGCTCTTGGTAAGGCAACAGCTTTCCGAGCTGTCATTGAAAGACGCTGGGCTGAAGTGAGAAGACCTGGGTTCTAGTCCTGCGTCTGCTACTACCGGCTGGATGGCCGTGGGCAAGTCACTGCTCCTGATGTTGCAGTTTTCTCATCCTCAAAAGGGAAGGGGAGCAGGGAATAAGCCCTGCTGTACCTACTTTACAGGGTGATTATGAAGCTCAAATAAGATAATGGATGTGAAAGCTGTTTTTGTACATTACAGGACATTGAGCAGATGCTCCTCTCTCAGGGCAGTGGTGATGGTGGCAATGATGGTAATGGTGGCTGAGTTACTTTTTATGTGCAACTCCTATAAATATCACACTAAGAGATGAATTCCTGGTTTGAACGGCCTAACTGTATCCACTTCCTTCATCCCTGGTTCTCACCCTGGCTCTGAGGGATTCATGTGGAGCTTTGTGAGAGAGTTGGAATGGAAAGTCTCAGGGCATCCTTTTCCCTCTGCAGAGTCCGGCAGTCCCTCTTACATGTCCTCCTCTAAGCATCAGGGAATTAGAGCATCGGTACCCACATCAAGGTCAAGCTCTCTCTGGTTTCACCTGGAAGAAGGGAGCAGCTGGTGACCTTCAAAGTCTTTCCAAGGTATCAGGTGCTAAAACCTAGACAATTCTTTTAACACCCCAGCTACCTATGTACTCTTACTCAAGTCAGAAATAAAGGACTCAGAGAGAGGGCTAGGTAGGCCACACCTCTGTCTTGTAGGAGAGGATGACTTTGTGTGTGTGTGTGTGTGTGTGTGTGTGTGTGTGTGTGTTGACACATATGGTGGGTAAACTTCCATGAATTGCAATTCTGGTTCTGAAAGTCTATATTCTGCCTTCCACTTGCCTCTATCTATAGAATATCCAATAGTCAAAAGGTTATTCTACTGTTACTACTCAAAATAACGTCCATTTATGCCTATCTGAGATAGAAAACTATTTTGCAGAAAAGGAAACTGAGGCAATGATAAGTAAGTTGATAATGGTTACTGAGAGATACTCTGGGCATCAGGGATCATAATCTCTCATCACCAACTTCTCAGACCTTTTCTGAACACACAGAGGGCCCAGTGCCCTTGTTTGAAGTGAGCTTGCAGCCTGGTCCTAGGTGCAGACGGCTGCTGTTTGCTGTGGGGCAGTGGAGCAGGAGGAAGGGAGTGAGGCGGGCTCCTTAGCTGGTCTTAGAATATTAGAATATTAGAATCTTAGAGCCGGAGGGATCACTGGGTTTCAAGGGACCGCCAATGTGCTTACCACCAGAAACCTTTCAAAGGCCATCCTTCATGCTGGCCCACATTTAGAACAATTTTGTATGAAGAAAACTAATTATGTTAAAAATTTCTTTTCCTGTGATTTATTAAAGAAATATATGGCTGCTGATAGGGGTTTCTAACGAGCACGAGAGTCCCAATTTATGGCATCTACACAATGCTAGTCAAAAGCAATCGAGTTGGGTTCTTTAGTCAACTCAGCCCCTTCATTGTGAAATGTACGTTTCCATCAGGCTATTTGGAATCACAAAAACCATTGCTATCTTTGAGGATTTCTGGTAGACTAGGGCCCAAAAGTTAGCTCTTCTGGACTAGATTGACTACGAGCATTTTGCAGATGAGGAAAGCGGAGCCCAGAGGGAGAAGCAGCTTGTCCAAAGCCACACAGAGCATCAGTAGCAGGTCTGGGACTAGAGGCAGGTCTCCCATTCTCTTCCCTGGGTCCTTTCTTCAGCACTTGGACATCCTGTTAGTTCTTAAGCTGGGAAGCAGGAGAAGCACATAGGACCCTTTCACAGAGCCTCGGCTGTCTGGACCTGCTGATGCTTTTACAGATCCAGACCTAAGCGTATCGCTCCTGCCATAGCATCCAAGTTCTGCCAAGTATGGTAACACCCAGCTCACAAATGACTGAGACTCTGTCTTTGAGGTGACTCATCCTAGCAGCAGAATGAGCCCTGGCCAAAGGCACAGTGACATCCTACAGCCCGCCCTCACTGTCTCTCTCCATCTCATGGTTAGCCAGAAAAGGCAAAAGCCAGTCCTTTTGTGAAATCAAACAGGTGAGTGTCCCTCAGGGCTCTCTTGGTGCTGGCTAGGGTTGCTGGGACTCATGGGATAGAAGAGACTCTACAAGAGCTTGTCACCGAGAAAACTCAGAACACTGGTAATG
The DNA here is from genome assembly GCF_047675955.1 of Chlorocebus sabaeus. Classification (NCBI taxonomy): domain Eukaryota; kingdom Metazoa; phylum Chordata; class Mammalia; order Primates; family Cercopithecidae; genus Chlorocebus; species Chlorocebus sabaeus. The sequence goes on from NC_132918.1 coordinate 89,825,360, forward strand.
CAGGCGCAATGGGGCATTTGCTGCACAAGGTGAATTTTATCTTACTGTTTAAACGATGGCACTGTGAGATCTTTGATCTTTTTTCTTCCTCAGGGAAGTAGGTGATGGAAATGTCGTTTCTTTGTCATTGGAGGTTAAACTGCCTCTGGCTAAGCCCTGGGGTAACCCTGCTACTGTGCGGTAGGACACTCACACCTCTGGTGTCTCATCATTAGGTCTTAATTCTGGCATTATACATGCCCATGCTCCTTCCTACTGCAGAGATTTGAGAAAAACGGAAGCTTTAAAAAATCATGTAAGTTTACATTTGGGGCTCCCCAAGTCAACCTTCCAGGTAAATTCTGCTTTGTTAATGACACGCTGTGCAGACAGCAGGCCTCATCCATTCCTTCAATAAACATTGAGTGGTGCTGCTAGTCCAGGCTTTGTGTGAGGACCCGGGAATGAATGAGGGGGCGAGTAAGTGGTGAGTGAATGAATGAGCAAGGACCACCCTTTGTTTTGGGGGCACCTCCACACCACCCTTTTCATTTCCAGTTACACTTGAAATTCTTTGTCGAATGTCTGTTTCCCATTAGAACATAAGCCCATGAGTGCAAGGACTATTTCTGTCTCATTTATCACTCTGAGCCCAGCCCCAGGCACAGACCATATTTGTTAAATGAAGGATGGTTGGTTGGATGACAGGATGGATTGGTGATTAAATGATCAAATAAACGAATAGGTGAGAGATAATGGGTTTCACCAAATATTTTTCATATCCTTATTTATTCATTTTCATGTATTTTCATTCTCCTCTATTCATTTTTTTTTATAGCTTGCTTTGTTTCAGAAAGGATTTGAGGCAACTTCACCATAAGTGAGAGTTTTAATTTTGGGTTCCAAAGAAAACATTTCAGAATGTGTTGCTAAATCTTAGCTCATCATAATTCAGAATTGGACAACATTCCTGAGCACGTGCCCCAGGCAAGGTGGGCCATGGAGGGACCATAATGCATGACCATGCCCTCCAGCTGCTTTGGGTGTAGCAGAGTGTTGTGGGAAGTCAGGAACCCCGCACGGAGGGATCGGCTGAAGCCATGGCAGAAGAACATAAATTGTGAAGATTTCATGGACGTTTATTAGTTCCCAAAATTAATACTTTTATAATTTCTTACACCTGTCTTTACTGTAATCTCTGAACATAAATTGTGAAGATTTAATGGACACTTGTCACTTCCCCAGTCAATACCCCTGTGTCTTCCTATGCCTGTCTTTACTTTAATCTCTTAATCCCGTCATCTTCTTTGTAAGCTGAGGAGGATGAATGTCGCCTCAGGACCCTGTGATTGTATCAACTGCACAAACTGTTTGTAGAGCATGTGTGTTTGAATATGAAATCTGGGCATCTTAAATAAAGAACAGGATAACAGCGATGTTCAGAGAACAAGAGAGGTAACCTTGAACTGGCCGCCGGTGAGGCGGTCGGAACAGAGTTATATTCCTCCTCTTTCATAAGCAAATAGGAGAAATATTGCTGAATTCTTTTTCTCAGCAAGGAACATTCATGAGAAAGAGAATGTGCCCTGAAGGTAGGCCTATAGACGGCCCCTTTTTAAGGTATCGTGTCTTTTATGGTCGAAGCTGATGGGATGAAATAAGTCCCGGTCTCCTATAGCGCTCCCAGGCTTACTACAATTAGGTGGAGAAAATTCCCACCTAATACATTGTGGTCAGACAGGTTACCTGCTCTCAAATCCTGTTTCCTAATAAGATGTTATCAATGACAATGCATGCCGAAACTTCATTAGCAATTTTAATTTCTCCCCGTCCGGTGGTCCTGTGATCTCGCCCTGCCTCCATTTGCTTTGTGATATTACGTTGTGAAGTAGGTGATCTCTATGACCCACACCCTATTCGTGCACTCCCTCCCCTTTTGAAAATCGCTAATAAAAACTTGCTGGTTTTACGGCTCCGGGAACATCACGGATCCTACCGACATGTGATGTCTCCCCCGGGCACCCAGCTTTACATTTCTCTCTCTTGTGCTCTTTCCCTTTATTTCTCAACCCAGCCGAGACACTTGGGAAATAGAAAAGAACCCACGTTAAACATGGGGAGCGGGTTCTCCTGATAGTGGAGGAAAAGCCACACACCCAGGGGACAGCAGTTCATGGGGAATGAAGGGATTCAGCCAGGAACACTTATTGCAGTGGAAGCAAAGAGGAAGAAAGAACATCTCATCTGACCACGTCTTATTTTTTGCTTATTCCCCATTGTGCTGGTCATTCAGCAAGCACTGGATATTTTTCCATGAGATTTTACTGACATAGGGGAAATTAGGTGCCACTAAGACAAAGATTTATTTTCTTGGTGTCTATGCAAACTACCTACTTCAGTTGCCCATTGTGCTAGAAGTCAGTAGGGCAGAAGTGAACATATTTTGGGAATTATTTTGACTCTTTTATATTCGAAACCATAGTAAGCACCAATAACATGTCAGGCTATGGGCTAGGTTCTGGAGTGGTGTTGTAAAGAGCTCAGTCTAAGGTAGACAAAGAGATGATCATAACACAGTGGTAAGAGTAGTGACTGAGGTCAATGCCTGAGGTGCTGTGGGAGGAAAGAAGAGTATGCTTAACCTGGAGTGAGGCTTCAAGGAAGCTTCTTTAAAAACAAGTGGGACTGGCTGGGCATGGTGGCTCACACCTGTAATCCCAGCACTTTGGGAGGCCAAGGCGGGTGGATCATGAGGTCAAGAGATCGAGACCATCCTGGCCAACATGGTGAAACCCAGTCTCTACTAAAAATCCAAAAATTAGCTGGACATGTGGCTTACGCCTGTAGTCCCAGCTTCTCAGGAGGATGAGGCAGCAGAATCACTTGAACCCGGGAGGTGGAGGCTACAGTGAGCCAAGATCACACCATTTCACTCCAGCCTGGCTACAGAGCAAGACTCTGTCTCAACAAACAAACAAACAACAACAACAACAATAAAACAGTGGGACTTAGTCGAGAGAAGAAAGCGGAAAGCGGTGGGAAGGATGTACCAGATATAGAGAGCCCTCTAGAACCCTCTAGAACCCAGGCCTCAGGGACATGAGAGGGCTCAGCATGTTTGGAAAACCGTGAGTCATTCTGTTTGGCTTTGGCACAGAGTGTGCGGGATTATGGAGAAATTGAGATGAAAAGCCAGAGAGGTAGGCGTGTACTAGATCATGAATGACTTTATGAGTTGTACAAAGAAGTTCAGGTTTTATTTCAAATGCAACAAGGAAACAGATACCACAGGATTTTTAAGCAGGAGAGTGATATGATCAAATATGCATTCTAGAGAGATCTCTCTGGGCATGATGCAAAGAGTGGCTGAAGAAGGGAAGCACCGGTGGCAGGGAGATGAGTTAGGAGACTGTGACTGCAGCGAGAAGATGTCAGACCTGGATTATGACAGTGGGAATGGAGAAGATGAATGAATGCAATCAGATTGCAGAAATATCTGTGAAAACCATAGAAATTACTCAAGAAGGAAGCCAGCCATGGACCTTCCGGATTTTCATTGAAACGGCTCTTTCCCAGTATCTGCATTTCATCAACCTTTGCTGATAGAATCTAATTTATTTCACAGGGTTTGAGAACTCTCTCATAGATGCAAGAAAAAAACCAACCCCTAAGGATGACTTCAAACAAATCAAAGCTTTTTCCTTTAAGTGCATCCATCAAAAGCGGAACCTTTTCACCTCAGGCTTTTAGCAGGAAGATTTTTCTCTGAGTTTTCTTAATGAGCAGGGGTAAGGTGATGGCAATTTTGCAGCTCAGATCTACTTGAAATTGCTCCTTCAAAGAGCCAGGGATCCTGGTCACTGGCCTAAAACTACACGACAGTGGTTCTCAAGCCTGCTGTACCTGGGTCACCTGAAGGGCTTTTAATACCTTCAGTGGGCAGGCCACAGCCCTGGTCAAGCACTTCAGAGAGTGCCTCTGGGGACTGAGCCCAGGCATCAGTGTTTGTTAAAACTCCCAGGTGGGGTTGGCACGGTGGCTCATGTCTGTAATCCCAGCATTTTCGGAGGCCGAGGCGGGCGGATCACCTGAGGTCAGGAGTTTGAGACCAGCCTGGCCAACATGGCGAAACCCCGTCTCTACGAAAAATACAAAAATTAGCCAGGCATTGTGGCGCATGCCTGTAATTCCAGTTACTCGGGAGGCTGAGGCAGGAGAATTGCTTGAACCCAGGATGTGGAGGTTGCAGTGAGCTGAGATTGAGCCACTGCACTCCAGCCTGGGCGACAGAGTGATACTCCATCTCAAAAAAGAAACCCACACAAAAAAACAAAAAACAAAAGCCTCCCAGGTGATCCCTGGTGCAGCCAAGCTTGAGAACTACTGAAGGAGAGAAGAACTGCTAACCCTCGCCCCCCATCAACCACGCAAAACCAACTTACTACACCTCTTGGGAGAGGTACACCGGGGTCATGAAAGGGAAGGCTCAATTCTCTGACTCCATAAAAGCATGATTTGATTTAAAATTTCCTAAGAAATGTAATCTTCCTAAAATTTTTAAGAAGATAAAAACTTTAAATACCAGAATTACCTGAAAACAAGATAAGAAGAGATCTGAAAGATCCTACAGTCCATTTCTCGACCATAGCTTGCCTATGTGCACTGAAGCAGTCTGCCTCAGATAGACCCCAGCCTCTGCTAATCTGGAGGCAATCCCCAGGCAGGAAGGAGGAGTCCAGGGCAACCTGCAGCCCTCACCACCAGGGCCTGCTCACTGTTTCCCGGGTGAGCCTGGGACCTCTCCACATTTTCCATTCAAGTGTTTCAACAGCACAAAGAAAGACCCCAAAACTGGGGCAGAGCCTGAAACAGCCCATAGATTCGAGTTCCGTTCTCCCCCTAAACAATTATGCTTAACTTGTTCTCTCTTCCTTAATATATCAATATTGATTTTAATGTAAAACCAATGCCTACGAATCACCAAACAAATTGTCCCTCAAGAAGATGGCTTATATTTATTTCTGTGGCTTCTAGCACCCACTGATGCCCTGGTGTACACACTGGAGATAATGATGATGATGATGATGGTGATGGTGATGGTGAATGTTACATAGCCTGGGCTGGAGACAATGATGATTGATGATGATGGTGGTGGTGATGGTGAGTATTGTGAACATGCCTGGGCTGGAGATGATGATGATGGTGGTGGTGATGGTGATGGTGATGGTGAGTATTGTGAACATGCCTGGGCTGGAGATGATGATGATGGTGGTGGTGATGGTGATGGTGATGGTGAGTATTGTGAACATGCCTGGGCTGGAGATAATGATAATGATGATGATGATGGTGATGGTGATGGTGATGGTGATGGTGAGTGTTGTGAACATGCCTGGGCTGGAGATAATGATAATGATGATGATGATGGTGATGGTGATGGTGATGGTGATGGTGAGTATTGTGAACATGCCTGGGCTGGAGATGATGATGATGGTGGTGGTGATGGTGATGGTGAGTATTGTGAACATGCCTGGGCTGGAGATGATGATGATGATGGTGATGGTGATGGTGAGTATTGTGAACATGCCTGGGTTGGAGATGATGATGATGATGATGATGATGATGGTGATGGTGTGTATTGTGAACATGCCCGAGTTGGAGATAATGATGATGTTGATGGTGATGGTGATGTTGAGTACTGTGAACATAGCCTGGGCTGGAGATGATGATGGTGATGGTGATGGTGGTGAGTATTGTGAACATAGCCCGGGCTGGAGATTATGATGATGATGAGTATTATGAACATGCCTGGGCTGGAGATAATGATAATGATGATGATGATGGTGATGGTGATGATGAGTGTTGTGAACATGCCTGGGCTGGAGATAATGATGATGATGATGGTGATGGTGATGGTGAATGTTGTGAACACAGCCTGGGCTGGAGATAACGATGATGATGATGGCAATGGTGAGTGTTGTGAACATGCCTGGGCTGGAGATAATGATGATGATGATGGTGATGGTGAGTGTTGTGAACATGCCTGGGCTGGAGATGATGATGATGATGATGATGATGATGATGGTGATGGTGAGTATTGTGAACATGCCTGGGCTGGAGATAATGATAATGATGATGATGATGGTGATGGTGCTGGTGAGTATTGTGAACATGCCTGGGCTGGAGATGATGATGATGATGGTGATGGTGATGGTGATAATGATGATGAGTACTGTGAATACAGCCTGAGCTAGAGATAATGATAATGATGACAGTGATGGTGATGGTGAGTATTTTGAACATAGCCTGGGCAGAGACGCACATGTGTAGTGGAAAGTGTATGGGATTTGGAATCAGAAAGTCTTGGGTTTGAACGCTAGCTGTGGCATTTACAAATTGGCCTTGGGAAATCTGCTTAACATCCTGAAGATTGTTTATTTGTAAAATTTGACAATGATCTCCAATTCAAGTTTGTTACAAGGATTAGATATATTCTACATACCTGGCACCTGATGGACAATAAATACTAGAGACTACCATTGTAGAATTCCCTAATATCTGCTAAAATGTCTTTTGCCATAAGATGGAGACCAGTCAGACGATGTTCTCTGCTTCACGTGAGTGACCCTCTCAACTGGAATCCTTTCTTGGGCTCTACGTCCCCAGAGCACAGCCCAGCTGAGGGCCAGGTCCATCCAGGGCAGCTCTCTTAGATGAGCACACTATAAAATCCCCTCTATCATGGCTGGTGCATAAGGTTGACCCAACAATCAAGCATGTTGAATGATGGTCACTAATAGGAACATACACAATGTCTCGTTTTCCTGTGGCACTGTGAGAGTGCACATTGAGGACGAGGCCTAGTGTGAAGACAGCAGGTAACTGAGCACACTGCCCCAGTAGACACACCATGGGCACTTGGGTCAGAGGCCCTGGGAACCCAGTGCCTCCTCTGCAGCTCTTGGGCTCCATCCTCTTCCACTGCTAAGCCCTGGGAGCGCTCTGGAAAACAGAATCCTGTACCGGGAGAGAGTGGCTGGCATTTTTGGCTGCTCTCATGCTGCCTCGGTTTTTTCCTATCTCAAGGTGTCTTCTCTGCGGAGTGCAGATGCCTGGGGAGCAAAGGCAGGGTCTCTCTGGATAAGGAAGGGAGGAACATAACCCTGAACAGCAGCCATTCACCTCAGCTCCCTGGCTACAGCCTAGGAGAACCTGGGGAGACTGTGGAGTGGCTGTTCAAGGCATGGCAAAGGAGGGTGGCCACATGCATGTGGAACATTTAGGACCAGGTGCCCCACATGGCTGCATGCCCCCAGGGGTTGCACATGGCTGAGATCCTATTGATCACAGACACCCTGGGGTCTCGGTGACAGATGGAGCCAAAGTCTTTCAAGAGTTCCAAGGAGAAGAGGGAAGGAAGAGGTAGTGACCTCTCCCCCTCCTGCCTGGGCTATAGTTGTGTGCCAGAGTGAATTCTAGTCCCACTTCTACAGCATAGTAACTGTGTGGCCTTGGGCAAGGTACTCGAACTTTCCATGCCTTTTGTTCCTCAGGTATAAGATGGTATTGATCATATCAGCAACCTCATGGGGTGGGTGGGGTTCAGAGATAGTCCTTGTAAAGCCCTTCACACCACAGGCCACACACAGCCTGGCCAGCAGGAAGCATTTACCCAAGGCCAGTCATGTTTATGGGGTTCCTCTGGCCTGGAACCCTTGACCCTGTCTCCCAGCAAACTCTTCCTCAGCTTTCAGACTCCAAGCAAAATCTCCCTTTTGTGATGCGCTCCATGGCTCCTGCAGAAATGTCCTCCTCTTGTAGCCCCAAGAGGCCTCTGTTGTCATCCCTTCAGCAAGTGTTGACTGAGTAGAAGCTGGATACCAGTGACTGGGCTAAATGCTGTGGGGGGAAAAAAGGCTAAAATAAAAATTGTCGGGCCGGGTGTGGTGGCTCACACCTGTAATCCCAGCACTTTGGGAGGCAGAGGTGGGCGGATCACAAGGTCAGGGGTTCCAGACCAGCCTGGCTAACATGGTGAAACTCCGTCTTTACTAAAAATACAAAAAATTAGCCGGGCATGGTGGCGGGTGCTTGTAATCCCAGCTACTCTGGAGGCTGAGGCAGGAAAATTGCTTGAACTTAGGAGGCGGAGGTTGCGGTAAGCGGAGATTGTGCCACTGCACTCCAGCCTGGGCGACAGAGCAAGACTCCGTCTCAAAAAAACCCATAAAAATAAATTAATTAAAAAATAAAATAAAATAAACAAAAAACTGCCCTTTTCCTCAAGGAGGTTATACTCTGGTGGTGAAAGAGGCACGAAACAATTGCAATCCATATGAAAATTGCCACCGTGGAGTTGCAGGCACAGTTTCAGGAGTGCTGGTGAGGAGAGGGGCCATGAGAGTGCTGACGATTTGCTTCGTGGTCTTCTGTCCCTAGGTCTGTTTTCCTGGCTAGACTTTGAGCTGCTCAGGAGTGGACGCATTCATCTTTATGTGCTTCACTGTGCTTAGCACCATGCCGTGTTCAATAAATGGGTGTTGCCCATAAATGCAATAACAAACTAACAAACGAATGATATTCTACAGCAGTGATGGGGTCTTTGGCACATCTGCAGGGCCTGAGGCCTAGGCTCTGCTTTAGGGTGATGTACATTTAATGGAGACCCGCTCTGCACCCCCAGCAGATTCCTTGAGCTTTATACCACTGCTCTGGTCCTGACTATACCGTGAATCATGTGTCTAAGTCTCATCTTCCTCATCTATACGGGTGATAGTGATAATCACCGCTGCTCTGTCTAACTCACGGCAGTGTTGGGAGGTTCAAATAATGTTAACCGTGGAGGGAGTCCAGGTTCTTGGAGTCCTGAACAAAGAATTGGAGAAAATGCACAAACAAAGGAAAGAATGAAGGGTTTTATTGAAAATGAAAGCACACCCCACAGTGTGGGAGCGGGCCTGTGTGTAGGGGCTCAAAGGCCCCGTTACCGAGTTTTTATGAGTTTAAATACCCTCTGCTTGGAGTACACCCTATGTAAATGCAGAGGATGAAGTAAAGTTACAAAGTCATTTACTCGGTGTATGCCCTATGGAGAGGGTATCTTGTGTTTCTTGCCTCCAGACCCTATTTTACTGCCTAAATAGGATTCACTCATTCAGCAAATACTCTCTGAGGGTAGCATTTTACTTTCTCCATGTAACACATGCCTCACCAGGAGAAGGCAAAGTCTGAGGAATGCCGGATCCAGATGAAAAGGCAGGGTGATTTCAGAGAAAAGATAATGAGCTGACAAGGCTGGAATGTTACTTCCCCAGACAAGACCAGTGTCACCAAGAAGGCCTTGGGGCTCTGCCACTCTGTCACCCAGGCTGGAGTGCAGTGGCGCAGTCTCGGCTCACTGCAACCTTCGCCTCCTGTGTTCAAGCGATTCTCCCGCTTCAGCCTCCGGAGTAGCTGGGACTCTGCAGGCGCATGACACCACACCTTGCACATTTCTGTATTTTTAGTAGAGACTGGGTTTCACTGTGTTGGTCAGGCTGGTCTTGAACTTTCCTTTTTCTGGCTGAAGTCACTTTTCAGCATGAACTTGATAGACTGTTGTTGTAGGTTTTAGAAGGGAATTGAAGTGTCAGTTCTTCTAAAATGTGACTATAGTGACGGACCTCACTGGGAGTTCTTTCCAAAGTGTATCTGTTTCCTCTTTTTTGTCTTTATTTTTCAGGAAGAAAAAAAGGAAGAGATAGAAAAGAAAAAGAAGGAGAAGGAGAGAAAAGAAGGTAGGAAGGGAGAAAGGAGGGAGGGAAGAAATTTGTTGCATCTAAGCGAACCAGTCATCAACAGAGCAACAAACACTGACTGAGTGTCCGCACGTAACGGGCAGCGGGCTGAATTCCAGGGGAGGGAGTGCAGGAGTGAGGACGGTGGGCAGGAAATGAATCTGATGCAGCTACTGCTTTCAGTAAATTCATATTAATTTAGAACCAGACAAGACATAAAAATACCTAGCTCTCATATGAGAGAAACAGAACTACTTTATCTACATCTATCTTCTCATTTATACCATGCTTTGTGCCAGAAACTGTTAATACATAAAACATAACAAGGGAACATAATTTAAAAGAAGGAATAAAAGGACAAAATAAGGGTAAGGGCATAAAAATGGCGCCAGGAATGAGACTAAACTACGAGAACCATAAATATACAGATGATGAGGATGAACCCCAAATTTGGCTCCAAGCTTTCTAACAGCTTCCAGGAAAGGGAAGCCTGGGAAAAGGCCCAGTTCCTGGTGTCCATAAAACAAAAACTGACCAGTTGCTCAGGAGTAGTTTGGGCATCTCTCCCAAGGGTCCTAACTGAGAGAGCGCTGCGTGATGAAATGAGCCGCGTCCCCCTAACATCTCTCCACAAGGGTCCTCACAGGGCGCTGTCTTATGATGGCCCTCAGTGCAGGGTATGGCTTGCCCCCTCCCCACCCCACCTCACTGCAGGGGTAGAGCACAGAGTAAAATGTGGTCTCAGACTAGGGCTCTGAGCTTATTTATTTATTTATGTATTTATTTATTTTTGAGACAGAGTTTCACTCTGTTGCCCAGGCTGGAGTGCAGTGGCATGATCTTAGCTCACTGCAACTTCTGCCTCCCAGGTTCAAGTGGTTCTCCTGCCTCAGCCTCCTGAGTAGCTGGAATGACAGATGTGTGCCACCATGTCCAACTTTTTTTTTTTTTTTTTTTTTGAGGCGGAGTCTCACTCTGTCACCCAGGCTGGAGTACAATGGTGCAATCTCGGCTCACTGCAACCTTCGCCTCCTGTGTTCAAACGATTTTCCCGCCTCAGCCTCTGGAGTGGCTGGGACTCTGCAGGCATGCGCCACCACACCTGGCTGTTTTTTGTATTTTTAGTAGAGACTGGGCTTCGCTATGTTGGCCAAGCTGGTCTCGAACTCCTGACTTCAAGGGATCCACCTACCCTGGCCTCCCAAAGTGCTGGGATTACAGGTGTGAGCCACCACGTCTGGCCAGGGCACTGAACATCTTGAAAGGGAGAGATGCAGGCCAATTCAGAGAAAGAGGGAAGGGGTCAGGTTTGGGCAAGTGAAGAGAGGCAGGGTGGGGAGAGCATGCTACATGAAGAGAGGTGGGTGGGGAGAGCATGCTACATGAAGAGAGGTGGGTGGGGAGAGCATGCTACATGAAGAGAGGTGGGTGAGGAGAACATGCTACATGAAGAGAGGCGGGGTGAGGAGAACATGCTACATGAAGAGAGGCGGGGTGAGGAGAACATGTTACATGAAGAGAGGCGGGGTGAGGAGAACATGTTACATGAAGAGAGATGGGGTGAGGAGAACATGCTACATGAAGAGAGGCGAGGTGGGGAGAACATGCTACATGAAGAGAGGCGGGGTGAGGAGAACATGCTACATGAAGAGAGGTGGGTGAGGGAGAACATGCTACATGAAGAGAGGTGGGTGAGGAGAACATGCTACATGAAGAGAGGTGGGTGAGGGAGAACATGCTACATGAGCAAAGGCAGGATGTGCAGGGCTCAATGCATAGTAAATATTTGGTGACATGAGATTGCCCTTTTCCTCCTTCCTGACTCCGTGAGCAGGAGTCAAAAGGGCGCCCTGGGACTCTGCTGCTCCTGTCCTAGCAGGAGCCCAGCCTCTCCAGAGGGAAAGTCTAGGCCTTTATTGCAGAGTGCCCATAGGAGGACTGAGGCAGCTGTGTTTAGAGCGATGGTCTCAACTAGAGGCAACTCTGCCCCAGGGATATTTGGCAATGTCTAGAGACGCTGTTAATTGTCACAATTGGAGAGGAGGTGCTGGTGGCAGCGAGTGGGTAGAGACCAAGGATGCTGCTAAACATCCTACAATGCCCAGGACCGCTTGGACAACACAGCATTATCTGGCCCCAAATGTTAGTTGTAGAGGTTGAGGAACCCCGGGTTAGGGACAGTCCGTAAGATGATGATGGTGATGACCATGAAGGATGGTGACTGTTCCCCTTGCCCACGCTGCCAGTGACAGGGCTCTCAGGCCCACTTCCTCCCATGACCCCCAGGCAATTTGGATGGTCACAGATTGAAGCCCGGACAGCAGGAGTGATGTCTTCAAGATTTTTTTCCAGCTGAACTGTTTGTTTCTTCTCACTTCTCCTCCTCTTCCTCCTTCTTTGCCGTCAGTGTCTGACTGATCCTTCCCTCTCCAGCCTCCTATGTTGGGAGAATTTCCTAATGTGCAAATCTAGAAGCTGAAGAGGACGGACAAATCATTCCCCCATGTTCCTCCAGGCCAAAGTGTGGGCCAGTCAGCCTCACCCACCTCCAACTTTCAATCAGGAGCCAGTGCCGGCAGTGAGGCTGGGGCAGGGGCAGATTCTTTCTGGCGTGTGGTGGCAGTGGTGACAGTGGTGATGGGGATGCTGGTGGTGGTGGCAGCGACATCCAGCATCCAAGATGGACAAAATCAGCGGAGCCTGCTGAGCTCTCCGGGCTTTGTCAGGGAGAGGGCGGCAGGCTTGTCTCTGGGCTGGGTCTGTGGCTGTGGTTCTGGCTGCATAGTAACCTTTCGTTTCTTTTACTTTTCCCGTCCTGCTGGCCGGCCGCCTTGTGAGCTCCGTGACACCCTTTCACAGCATTCCTTCTTAGCTCCTATCAGCCCGATCCATCGGTTTTTGTTGCCTGCACTGACGCACTCTGTGCATGGCCTTGGGCTGGTCCGGAGCTCGCTCTTCCTTCCGGCCTTCACCCTCTGCAGAGCCCAGACATAAAGTGAATGGGGTCGGTGCGGGGTCCAATCAGAGTCTCGGCTGCTGCTCAGGAGTGCCCGCCTCCTCCCCAAGGCTCTCCCGCATTCATGTCCTCCAGCTCCTTCTTCCCTTAGGGTGAGTGCTCTCTGCGCGGCTTCTCTGCTTCACTGCCCTGAGGCCCTCCTTGGGCCGTTGCTTTCTAGTTTGCCAGATGAACCCAGGTATGTGTGAATTCTACCTGTGGATACCACGTGAATTTCCCTCCCAGAAGCGATGTTAGCCCCCACGCCACCTTCATCCTTAAGATCCCGCATCTTAGGCTGGACCATTCACTGCCGCCTGTGAATTTGCTGCTGCAGCCGGGCGGGGCTGGGAACAGTGCGGTGACCTGGCAGTTCAGCCCCAGACCACCGCTCAGAGACGGCAGCAGCCTGCGGTTGCTGAGGAGGCCACAGAGGGAGCTTCCAATCCGCCGGGAACGCGGGGCTCCTTCTCAGCCCCAAAGGGAAGCCCAGCAAGGTAGGAATCCGCTGGCTCAGATGAGCGGCACTCCATGCCTGGAGACTTCACCCACTTCTCAGCGAGCTCCGAGAGTGGCCTGCCTGTCCCCTGGAGCAGATGGAGTCATATTTCTTGTGGGCACTGGGGCCTGGCATGCAGTCACAGGCTGTGGAAGGCAGCATGACACCAGATCCTTCCCTTGTGATATCCAGGCCATGGAGACAGAACAGGAAAGACAAGCTCCCGGAGCCCTGGGGAGGGGCTCAAGGACATCCCCCAGGCCATCTGCCTGGAGGGAGGTGCCTCCACCCCTACCCCTCTGAGCTGCAGAAAGGCCAAGGCAACCCTGGCAGGATCTGCATTGACTTCCTTCACTTGCTTTGGCCCGGGGTGGAGGAGTGGGATGGGGAGGCCAGCGGAGCCTTCCAGTTTCTCCCCAGGGCAGTCCTGGCGGTGGAGCCGGAGCTCAGCGTCCTCCTGGCCCTGCTCAGTGGCTGTGGTGAAGGCTTTCTTCCCTCCTGAAGTTCCCCCTAACGCTGGTTCTCTTCATTTCTCTCATTAATGGGTTCCCCCTTTTCACGTTTGAGATAATAAGAAATGGCTTTCCTACCCATCCCAGAAACACCTAAAAAGATGTTTGATACAACATTGGGAAATCGTTTTACTGTCTTTGGTATGCCGACTTTTAAATACTTATATGGTCAAACCTGGTTGGGAGCAGTGGCTCGTGTCTGTAATCCCAGCACTTTGGGAGGTCAAGGCGGGTGGATCACTTGAGCTCAGGAGTTCGCAACCAGCCTGGCAAACATGGTGAAACTCCATCTCCACTAAAAATATAAAAATTAACCAGGCTTGGTGGTGCACACTTATAATCCTAGCTACTTGGGGGTTTGAGGCAGGAGGATCGCTTGAACATGGGAGGCGGAGGTTGCAGTGAGCCGAGATTGTGTCACTGCACTCTAGCCTTTGCGACAGAGTGAGACTCCATCTCAAAAAATAATAATAATAAAAATTAATGTATTAACCCTTTTGCCTTTATTGTAACTGCTTTGGTGTCAGGCTAAGAAAGGCTCCCCTTGTCTCAAGATTACATTAACTGTCTCTCTGTTTTCTTCTAGGAAATGTTTATATTTCTCTTCTGAAATCACCTGGAATTAATATTGGTCTACAGAGTGAGATGGAGATGGAGCATTATTTTTTCCTAAACAGCTGTTTGCCCCAGGCCTGCTGGTTGAGTTTCTCCTTTCTTCACTGATGTGCTATGTCACCTTTGTAATAAAAGAACATTCTTATGTGTTCTTGCACTTCATTGTTTGGCTGCATTTATTGATGTGTTTCTTTGTTTTGCATCATTTGTTTCAGGGACATTTGCGAAGTCAAGGCAAACACAACTGATTTAATTAGTTGGGTTTCTTTACAAGGCTGTACAAAAGAAAAAACATCAGCTGTTGAGAATGCGACAGGGGTTGTTGGGGTTACAGGGTGGCCTGGCACGGTGGGTGGACAACTGCTACTCCTCCCCTGTTTGACCAGCTTGAAGAGCAGTGACAAAAATGTCAGACAGAAAGCCAGAGGCCAGGCTGGGAGGACTTGGAGAAATCACCTTGTGGCCCAAGCTTTTTACTTCCCAGCTATGGCACCTGAGGCCCAGAGAGGATAAACAAGGTCCCCTGCGGTGGAACTTGGATAGGAACTCAGAGGGATCGTCCCCTGAGCTGTTTGTCCTGGACGCTTCTCTAGTTCTTGCCCTTCTCGCTGCCACCTGGCCAGCGACCTTGGCTTTAGCATGCCTCCCCCTGGTCGCCATCTCCCGTCTGGTTGACAGAGCCCCTCAGGGTGAGGTTTATGTCACTTCTCTGTTGACAATACTGGCTCAGTGACTCCCCAGTGAAGTCAAACCCAGCCCGATGTTTAAGGTTTCTCACACTCTGGCACCCAGCTAAATGATCTCATTTTTCTCTTACATAATTTGTTAGCTCCAACCAGACAGAGAGACACTGTCAGGTCCTGTGTATTTCCCTCTGAACCCCTAATTGCCCTTCCTCTTCCTGGCTTGCCACCAAACCCACTCTTCAAAGCCTAGTCCAAAGGTTAGCAAAGTTCTCCCAGTTCCTGAAAAGTTAAGTCAGTTGCCCAAATTTCTCTTCCTCCGTGGTGCCCAGGCCAGATGACATCTCTCCTTCCCCTGGATGACACATTTCCTTGGAGGCACCACTTTTCAGGCATGTAACACTCTGCCTTTGTTGTCTGGCTGTCTCCTAGATTGTGTCCTCCTTGAGGACAGAAGCTGCCGTTCACATGTGTATCTTCCATAGTACCTTGCATTGTAGGTGCTGAATAATACATACTATGTAATATGTGCGAAATGATATAGGACAAGTAAATAAATACAACATTTCCCCTCCCTACCACTCTCAGAACCTTTTATTACTTCTCATGAATTAGGATGAAATGTATTCCCAGGTTCCTGAATGACTGAATAAGCTCGTCACCAAAGCACTGTAGATGATTTTTAGAGAATTAGGGAAAGGAGTTGACATACAGAAGTGGCAAATGCAATTCTATTTTCAAAAAGAGAGAGAAGATACACTCTGAAAGCAATGATATAAAAGCCTGAAGTCCATTTTGGACCCAATTTTAGACTGTATTGTTAGAAGGATGCTTTATGTAATCCCAGCACTTTGACAGGCCAAGGCGGGTGGATCACCTGAGGTCAGAAGTTCGAGACCAGCCTGACCAACATGGGGAAACTCCATCTCTACTAAAAATACAAAAGTTAGCTGGGCGTGGTGGTGGGCACCTGTAACCCCAGCTACTTGGGAGGCTGAGGCAGGAGAATCGCTTGAACCCAGGAGGCAGAGGTTGCAGTGAGTTGAGATCACACCACTGCACTCCAGCCTGGGTGACAGAAGGAGACTGTCACACATACAAAAGAAAGAATGTGTCAGGAGCATTTAACACAGGTTCATGAGGAATATGCATGATGATGCTAATGCCCTGAAGACTTACAGGGCTCGCACATTATTTCATTTCATCCTCCAACAGCTTTCTGAAGAAAAGTTTGTACTATTATTGTACTCATTTTATGGCTGAGAGAACTAAGATTCAGAAAGGTTAAGTTGCCCCAAACTGCACAACTATGAATAACGAGTAAGACATGAATCCAGGGCCTTCTCTTCCCAAAGCTGGAGCTCCTTCTGTTACCCTGTGCTGCCTCTCTCAGGGGCCTGACATAGGGCTTGGCAAACAGTGAGTATTTAATTTTAGTCCTACTCATTCTGTGTCATAATGTGATAGGCCATGGACTGAATTATTCCGTGTGGAGCAAGAAAGGAGCCAGTTCTGTCCCGGTCTAAGCTGAGCCATCCATGCCTGGGCCATGGGACCCAGAGGAGTCGGGTGAGCCGAGTTAGGTCCTGGGCTGGCCGCCTGGGTATCTTGCTTCTCCTATAAGATAATGGCAGCTACCTCATAGCGGAGGTTGTGACGATTATGTGTGGTAATGCAGAGAAAGCAAGGAGCACAGAGTCTGGGGCTTAGAAAATGCTCAACAAATGCTGCTCTCCTTGTCTCTGGCTCCAAACACCAGAAGGACTTGCCAAAGTGGACCGTGTTCACACGAGAGCCTCAGGGCAGCATCTCAAAGCCCTCTTCCTGGAAAAGCATCACCTGGAGATGTTCAGCCTGGAAAGCGTTTGGAACCCAAAGCCCTGGAACTCTGAAACAGGGTCCTCCAAGCTCCTCCCAAAGCTGCCTGGTACCCAAAGGCTTCCTGGAACTCACATTTTCCCCTGGGCACTGAGGTGGCTTTTTCTAAGCCAGCTGGATAAAACAGCAAAGGTCTAGAAGCAAGTCATTTGTGATTACTGATTTAATAATTTTTTTAACTCTAAAAGTGAAAAAAAAAAACAACCCAAATCCCAAAATTGACCTCTAATGTAGACCGCTCTCTCCCAGTGTTGCTTAGCATGCATTCAAAAATGTCGATACATTGTTGGGGTTTTCCCTTGAAACAAAAATATGGGGTAACCCCTCAAGTGATGAGTCTGGCAGGAATGAGAGGCCCTGTCCCCATTCTCCGTGTGGGCCCTTTGCACCACATGGTGTTCACAGCCACCGAAAGCCGCATGTCCTTACTAAGTCCTCTCCCGAGCACCCAACCTAAGTTACCAGAGGACTGGGAAGGAAAGGTAGGAGAATCCACCCCCCTCCCATCCGAGTGAGCCCACTCTAGGCATGTGACACACTGCAGGATCAATGGCATGTTGAAAACATCATAAAGATAACGCGTGTGCGTCTTCTCCAGACACCCCTTCTTGCTAATCCGCAGAACACAAGACGGAGCGTATTGTATTCCTTAGAGATGGGGTCATTGCCTCTTCAGTAAGGAGAGGCTTTCAGCCCAAGAGCTATGTTTGGGGAGCCCCGGTAGCTGCCCAACTTAGCGGACTCTCACCTCCAAAGTGTCGCTGGAGTCTTCCCCAGCCCATCCTGAACGTGCACTCACACATACGCATTCCATTAAACCGCACTTGGTGTTTTACAAACAACAGGACTTCTTGCACTACACAGCTTAATACCCTCACTGCCTAACCTAATTATCGTAGTAACTCAAGCTCACATTAAAAGCGAGAGATGAGTCTACTTTATCCTTATCATGAATTAGTAAGTTTTCCCTCAGGAGATCCCTTCCCTGAAAATGTTCATGGAAGGTACTTAGGCCGAATTAACTATGTTTATTTTAAGATCCTGCATGCAGTGAGTGTTCAGGGCTTTTGCTTAGAGTAGATGAGGTCACCCGCCTGCCTCATTTCTTCTCTCCGTCTCTCTCCATGTCTGCTGGGGTCCCTGGTCAGGGGAATCGTGTGTCCCACATAAATGCCTCTTGGAAATTAAGTTGGAGCTACAATTGATGGGAGAGCACTGGGCTTTATTTATTTATTTATTTTTGAGACGGAGCCTCGCTCTGTCGCCCAGGCTGGAGTGCAATGGTATGATCTTGGCTCACTGTGACCTCCGCCTCCTGGGTTCAAGCAATTCTCCTGCCTCAGCCTCCCAAGTAGCTGGGACTACAGGTGCCCGCCACCACGCCCAGCTAATTTTTTGTATTTTTAGTAGAGATGGGGTTTCACTGTGTTAGCCAGGATGGTCTCGATCTCCTGACCTTGTGATCCGCCCTCCTT
The DNA here is from genome assembly GCF_047675955.1 of Chlorocebus sabaeus. NCBI lineage: Eukaryota > Metazoa > Chordata > Mammalia > Primates > Cercopithecidae > Chlorocebus > Chlorocebus sabaeus. Next base: position 89,843,769 of record NC_132918.1, read on the forward strand.
GGCCTCCCAAAGTGCTGGGATTACAGGTGTGAGCCACCACGCCCAGCCCCACTGGACCTTTTTGAGACCCAGCTCCACCACTGGCAGAAATCCTGTGACCCTGGTAAGTTACCATTTCTCTGAACTGTAACTTTTTTGTCTGTAACATGGGAATTCCTGCCTATCTCACTGAATGTTGTAGGTATCAAAAGAGGAGAAAAAACCATGGCCGTGCTTCATAAACTCTGAACTATCATAAATGTAATCTCTTTCTGTTAAACGGCCCTGGTTATAAAGCGGATTGCATAAAAGGCTGCATAGCCGTCAGGAGCTACCCGGTTTCTACTTGAAATACTGAAAAAAAATCCTATCTTTCAGCTTCTTTGGGTCCTGTTAGAGACAAAGAGTTCTATTAGCAAAATAAGATGAAAGAAAATCACATGACTAATAACGATTAATAACATTATCAATAGCCATAATGAAAATAACATTATTAATACCAGTAATGATAGTGGTAACAACTCGTATTTATTGAGTGCTTTCTATGAGGCAGGCACTGTCCCAAACACTTTATATATGTTTAACTCACTTATTCCCCTATTCTGCTCTGCTAGAGCTGGCCGGTGCAGGTTTAGGAGAGCTGTTGCTAAGGATCCAGGGTTATTTTCTAGCTGTTGTTAAACCATTCATAAGTGAAAGTCAACCACGGTGGGAGTATTTACACCAGGGAAATGTGTAGACGCTACAAATCGAGGCTATTTATTTATTTATGGAGCCAGTTTACTAGGAATTAGATATTCTCCTTTCTTTTTTTTTTAACAGTTGGGAAACTGAAGTTGAGAGATTAAATGAAGATAATAATGATTCCTCCGATGTTGGAATATTCTATGTGGGTTGCTGATTTTTCTCTTCCTCCTCTTTCTTCTCCTAAACCTCCTGTATGAGTCCATTTGTATTGCTATAAAGGAATACCTGAGGCTGGGTCATTTACAACAGAAAGGTTTATTTGGCCCATGGTTCTGCAGGCTGTAAAAGAAGCATGGCGCCAGCATCTGCATCTGGTGAGGCCTCAGGCTGCTTCTACTCATGGGGGAAGGCAAAGGGGTGCAGGCTCCAGATGGCAAGAGAGGAGGAAAAAGACAGAGAAGGCAGGTTCCAGGCACTTCCTAATAATCACTTCTTTTGGAAACGGATAGAGCAAGAGCCCACACATTACCAGGAGGATGGCACCAAGCCTTTCATGAGGGATCCACCCCCCTCACACCTCTCACTAGGCCCCACCTTCAACAATGGGGATCAAATTTCAACATGAGATTTGGAGATGACGAATATGCAAACTATATCACCTTCTGTTTGCTTTTTATCTTCTTCCATGATTATTTTATTAATAATAACAATAACAAACCCATTTCTCATATTTTCTATAGTTCAGACATTTGTGCTAGGAGCCTTAGAGCCTCGGACTCCCAGTTTCTAGCCTCAACAGTTACACGGGAAGAAAAACGTGTAAACGAGTGGTTCTCAATCCTGGCTGCATATCTGAATCGCACAAGAAACTTTTTAAAAGCGCCAACAGCCCTTGACCCCTTCCAGACATCGACTGAGCTGATTTAATTATCACCGTTTCTAAGACCCAGAGAAAGAAGTAACTTGTTCAGAGTCACACAGCAACTTATTGCTGAGTAAGGACTGGCATCCAGAATTTTACATTTTGAGTTCCAGTTCCTTTCTACTACTCCCACCAATCAGTCAATCAATTTTCAATGGATTCGTGTCTTGCATACAGTAAGTGCTCCATGTAAAAAGCAAACTTCGGCCAGGCACGGTGGCTCACGCCTGTAATCCCAGCACTTTGGGAGGCCAAGGCAGGTAATCACTTGAGCCCGAGAGCTTGAGACCAGCCTGGGCAACATGGCAAAACCCATCTCTACAAAAAAGACAAAAATTAGGTGGGCATGGTGGTGTGCACCTGTAATCCCAGCTACTCAGGAGGCTGAGGTGGGAGGATCACCTGACCCTGGGAAGATGAGGTTGCAGTGGGCCGAGATTGCACCACTGCACTCCAGCCTGGGTGACAGGAGTGAGAACCTGCCTCAAAAAATAAAAAATAAAAAGATACTAAAAAGCGAACTTCATGCACGAATTAATCTTCAAAAGATATTCATTCCTCAGGAAGAGATTCCCTCTCAGCAGGACTCCTCCAAACCACGACGAGGCGACACAAGTGAAAGGCATGGGCAGGCCGCATGCTTTGCTCAGTTGATGGAGCTTTCAAAATCACCTGTCAAAAAATCGCCTGAGGAGTACTGGAAAGTTCTGTAAAAACTGAGGCCCAGAGAGGCAATGACAGGCAGCAAGCTAATGCCAGAGCCAGGGATTCAGTGCCAGTCAAGGGCTCCTCCCGCCCCACGGCACTGCCCGCCTCCCACACAGCCCCGGGGCCCCACTGTACATCCAGCTGCCTCTGGGCTGTTTTCCCCTTTTCTGCCTCCCTCCCCTCTTTCATTTGTCAAATATTTAATGACCCTACAGCACAGGTCCTGGAACTTAATTAGTGCTCAGTAAATATTTATTTTGGATGAATAAATAAATGAGCAACTGCATTCCTCACAATGCTGGGCTCTGGGAGCTACAGAGATGAGCGAGACATGGTCTCAGCCCTCAAGGTGCTCAAGGTCTAGGGTGTGTTCGGAGGCGCTGTGGGCTGGAGGAAGAAGCTCAGGCACTGCAGAGAGTCAAGTCTGCAGCAGGAGCCTGGCTCTGCACACAACGTGCCAAAGGGCGTGACGAGTGTGAGCCCAGCTCCTTCCTCACAAAATGAAGATACTCATGCCTGCATCGTGAGGTTGTGGTGGGGATTAAATGACATTACATGTATAAAGCCACCTCGAAAGTTGTGCAGCACGTAGTAGAGATGTGATATTATCATTCGTACCTTGGACCAAAAATTGGACAGCAAAAGAGCTAAGACAGTGGCCTGGAGCAGAAGCTTTGTGCCAAGTGCTGGCTTGTCTCAAGGAGAAATCTATATCATTCCTTGTGACATCCTCTGAGGCCCTTTCTTCCTGCCCCACTGGTCCGCTCCTAGCCCAGACGCATTAGGGCTGGGTCCCATAGGCACATTCACTGCCCTGCTACTCTCAGTGGTTCAGAGATGCTCAGGTATTCCTACATACACATAGACTGGCCAAGAGGCTCCTGGCTTAGCCTTACCTACTAAATCTCTCTCCACAGCACTGCCCAGCATGTTTCCTTACTCAGAGTAGCACACTCTCACACACACACACACACACACACACACACACACACACACACACACCATTCTCATTTCCCTTTCGGGAATACACTCCTCTAAAATAAAAATGTCCAATTTCATGCACAATCATTGCTGGGTGTTCTGTGTGTGTACCTTTCAGCTGCTGCAGTGGTTAGATAGGGGTCTTGCCATGGGTTGCCTCCACCGACTGTACACACACTATATTTTATCACTGTACCGTAACCATTTTTTAAACTGCCACTGTTACAACACTGACGACAATTTATAAACATGTATTTGTGTGTGTTTATACCGTGTTTTCTAGTCTTAGACTGTAAGCTTCTCAAGGGCAGAGATCCTGCCTGCTTTATTTATCAAGGACCCTCCAAGCACAGAGCCTGACGCTTGAGAACAGGCAGGAAATGGGTGCTGACTGAAGAATGGGGAGCAGTCTGGGCTGGCATTTGTTCAGAGCTGGGTAAAGCGCCTCGGACTCCAAGGCCTCAGTCTGCACACGAGTTCCGGGTTGGGTTCCAACTGAACAGACCACACTGGAGCTCTGGCCTCCAAACTGAAAGCTCACCCAGCTCACCCCAGGGACTGCACGTGCTGAGCTACTGTAGATAATATTAGGGCTTCCGTTTTGTTTATTTTTACCTGAGAAGAAAGAGGAAAGAAGAAAGAAAGAAAGAAAGAAAGAAAGAAAGAAAGAAAGAAAGAGAGAGAGAGAGAGAGAGAAAGAAAGAAAGAAAGAAAGAAAGAAAGAAAGAAAGAAAGAAAGAAAGAAAGACAGAGAAAGAAAGAAAGAAAGAAAGAAAGAAAGAAAGAAAGAAAGAAAGAAAGAAAGAAAGAAAGAAAGAAAGAAAGAAAGAAAGAAAGAGTTAGTTCCAGATTTTCTAGCATCGTTTGTTTACTGAGTAGACTTACCTTGGTAGGGAACAAGCCAGAAACAGCTTCATTTTTCTCCCAGTGCTGCCTTCAGACATGCTTTTCTGGATATCTTTTTCCCCTCCTCAATGACATCTTAGAAGATAACTCAGCTTTCTGGTTACTTCCAACTATCTGAAACGGTCTCTGGTTCAGGTATCAAACAGTTTAGGCCAGTCCGAATCCAAACCTCTAACTCCCATGCAGTTGAGCACTGTTTCTCTCCCCGACCTCAGGCCCACCCATGGCTTGAGGGCCGGTGACAGGGAATGGTAGAGAGGGTTGGTCTTCACTCTTCCTCCGCTCGCTCTTCGTATCTTTCTCCCCTCCCGTCCCCAGCTCCTCCAGGTTGGGGCAGAGGGGAAAAGGGCAAAGACTCACATGACTGGTTGTGCTCTTTTAATCTGTTTACTGGTGCCTTCTGCTGGTGGGCATCCCCCAAGTCCTGTCTGTTTCACAGGACATGTCTGTGTGTTATTTGGTGATGTCCCTCTGCCTCCTCCTCTCCAGGGGAGACCCACACACGGCACTCACTGTCCCTGTCACTAGCAGGGCACTGTCTTGTGAAACTCCCTCCTTAGCTCCCGTACATCTCTGTTTGTTGTTGTTGTTGTTGCTGTCATTGGATTCTCATCAGCTCTATAGGCTACCTCCTGGGAGATGCCCCCCCAGAGGGCTCACACCTGACCGTCCTCTGGACCATCCACTTGGCCCATGGGGGCTCAGGCATCCTTGCTCGGCCAGTCCATGCCAATGCAGGCTGCTCCCAGCTCATCTCTCCTGTTTGACCTGAGTCCCAGGCAGCTCCAGCAAGCCTCCCATCTTCACAGTCTCTGGATATGTGGAAGACTCCAGTTGCCATGTAATCTACTCTCGGATACTTTGGGATGCTTGTCAGTCTCTCAAGACACTTCTCTCCCCACACCCCACTGAGACAAGGTGATCTCAGGCAGCTCAACAAGCCTCAGGCTGGGGGCAGGTCTGTCGCTCCCTTTCTTGCACAAGCTCCCCACCTTTTTGAGTCCCCTCACCTGGCCTGGAGTAGGTAAGCACCTCCCATCCCCTCACCTGGCCTGGAGTAGGTAAGTACCTCCCATCCCCTCACCTGGCCTGGAGTAGGTAAGTACCTCCCATCCCCTCACCTGGCCTGGAGTAGGTAAATACCTCCCATCCCCTCACCTGGCCTGGGGTAGGTAAGTACCTCCCATCCCCTCACCTGGCCTGGGGTAGGTAAGCACCTCCCATCCCCTCACCTGGCCTGGGGTAGGTAAGTACCTCCCATCCCCTCACCTGGCCTGGGGTAGGTAAGTACCTCCCATCCCCTCACCTGGCCTGGGGTAGGTAAGTACCTCCCATCCCCTCACCTGGCCTGGAGTAGGTAAATACCTCCCATCCCCTCACCTGGCCTGGGGTAGGTAAGTACCTCCCATCCCCTCACCTGGCCTGGGGTAGGTAAGTACCTCCCATCCCCTCACCTGGCCTGGGGTAGGTAAGTACCTCCCATCCCCTCACCTGGCCTGGGGTAGGTAAGTACCTCCCATTTCCTTTCCCACAGTTTGCAGAGGCGAAAGCAAAAGACTTCCATACTTTTATGAATTCCCCACCTTCAATGAACTTAGACATTTCTGGGTTTGACTTATCTAAGCTAGGGGATTTGGCAAACTCTGGATGAATCTTGCTGTCATAATAAGTCCCGCCTGAACATGTTAGCAGCTGTTTTAGAAAAACTGTGGGGGCACTTATTCTGCTTTCTCTCTGTTGCACAACAAAATTGGTAAATAAATAGAACATGCTCGGAAAGAGATGCTTAGAAATTTTTACTGATGAAAGTATTTTCCATTCAAAAACACTTGGAAACTATTGGTCTAGGGAGCAGTTGCAGAAAGACATGTTGTAACATGAAAACCAGCTATAATAAAAAATGTTTTTGAAAACACAAAACCTTCTTTTGTGAGTCCACCAATGATTTAATGCCACAGACAATATATGGCATGAGAATTTTTATAATTGGAAATATATACATAATTTTTTTAAATGAAGGGAGCAGAAGGGACTGGCTCTGACATCTGTTGAAAAGTTCCCAATAAATTGTCACTCCATTGAAAGAGGCATAATTTCCAAATATCTCCAAGGTCAGTGTAAAAGGTGTTCACATCTTGCTACAGATTACAGGGTAACAAGATCAAGAAGACTTGGGACACCAACTTGATTTAGCTTTAAAATACCTGTAGAGACTAAAGAGATGCTTCTGGTGGAAATCAAAGTAGAACACCTCGGCGATGAAGTCGAGTTGAGAATCTCTACTCTGCAGGGGCTTGCTACACCATCTTCACCCAGAGGGAATAGCCCTAAAGGCTCAAACAGAAGTTTTTTGTTTGTCTGTTTCTTTGTTTTTGTTTTCTTGAGATGGAGCCTCGCTCTGTTGCCCAGGCTACAGTGCAATGGCACGATCTCAGCTCACTCAACCACCACCTCCTGGGTTCAAGTGATTCTCCTGCCTTAGCCTCCTGAGTAGCTGGGATTACAGGTGTGCACCACCCTGTCCAGCTAATTTTTGTATTTTTAGTAGAGACAGGGTTTCACCGTGTTGGTCAGGCTGGTCTTGAACTTCTGACCTTGTGGTCCACCTGCCTCAGCCTCCCAAAGTGCTGGGATTACAGGTGTGAGCCACTGAGCCTGGCAGTAGAAGTCTTGATAAATCAGAGTACAAAAACAGGAATGACATGAAAGGCCTAAAAACAAGACCAGCATTTGTTCTAGAAATGTCTGGCTACCGTATAAAATCCTGGGAGTTAAGTGTTACAGTCTAAGTGAAAGGACGGTGAAGGGCAGAACATCTGTCTTTGTGTCCCCTGTACAGCACACGCCTCATGTATGTGTGCAGGTGGAACAAATGAGCGCTATGCCCGGGAGGCCGGCCCCGGCGTTAACAAAGCCTCACATGCAGGGTGTAGGATATCAGACCATTCTAGCACCATCTTCCTGAAAGACATTTCACTTGCTCTTGAAAATCACAAATGGTAACATCTGCAGCCCTCTGAAAACACAAATAAACCACTGGCATTTCCATAGACAGAAGCCAGACCTCAGGGAACTTACTTCCAATCGAGTTGCTCCAGCTTTAGTGGGAATATGAACTCGCCTTGCTGATGGGAGTGCTAAACGACATTCTAAATCATCAAGATCACGTATCTCTAACTAGGCTGATGTGTGAAATGTCTGCTGTTTATGTTATCTGTGTTTCGCATTGAGCTGAAACTTCACTGCCAAAGACACTGGCCAAGCAGGCTTCTTTCTCAGCTGTTGCTCTACAAAGCAATTTCACAAAGACAGGATGTTGTCCTAAAAAAGCATCCTCTGGTTCCCTGCTGGACAGGCCAACAACTTGGCTGGGTATTACAAACAAACCAGGAAAGTATGTTTGGTAATGCCAGCTCACGAGGGAAGCTGGGACTACAGCTTCAAAAGCAGAGCCGTAGCGAGTTGGGGAAAAGGTGGGAAATATTTGAGGAGGTTGTCGACGTCATGTAAAGGCCAGGAAAACAAAGGCTGGAAATTGTGAGGGTCCTGCAGTGAAAGTGCCTGAGGATAGGTAGGGGACAGAGGAGAAAATCACAGCCAGCTTGAAGTGCTCCATCTGTCTGACGTGGAAGCCGAATTAAGCACAGACCACACATTGTTCCCCAGATCAGGAAAATCCCATTTGACTTCAGGTCTGCTAACACCAGGAACATCGCAGTGGTCATGGTCATAATGATAGCAGGCATTTACAGCTTTCATTCACAGGCATTGTACTAAGTACTTTGCATACAGTTTCTCATTTGATATTTTAAAAACTTTGAAATGGAAAGTTTTATTACTGTCAAGTACAGACGAAGAAACTGAGACTCAGAAGTTGGAAGGAACTTACTCCAAATCCACAGCTGTGCTGCGAAAGCTGGGGTGTGAATCTCGTCACTCTAGCCTGAAAACGTGTTCTCAAAACCAGTTTTGTCGATTCCAAATACGAAACAGTGACACTGCAGTGCTGTGGGGGAAAGAGTGGCCTTTTCCATTAAGTGGTCTGGGTCAACTTGCTAATCATAGAAAAATAATGTATTTTAACCCTTATCTCACAGCACACGCATAAATCAATTCCAATTGAGTCACAGATCAAAAACGTTTTTTAGAACAAAACATAGGAAAAGAGGTGAATATCTTGGAGTAGATCATGATTCTTCACTCAAGACAAGCAAGTCCCTAACCATGATATTGATAGATTATATTGCCAGGAAGAACTTCTGTTCATCAAAAGATACTATTGAGAACAGAGAAAGGCAACCCACAGAGTGGAAGAAGGTATGTATAATACATACAGGACTCATACCAAGAATACATAAATAACTTCTACAAATCAATGAGAAAAAGACAGAAAACCAGGTTCAAAAAATGGACAAAACACTTGATCAGATACTTCACAAAGAAAATGTCCAAATGGCCAGTAAACATATGGAGAATTGCTTAAGTTTATTAGTCATCAGGGGAATGCAAATCACAGACCACAGTGCAATCACACTACACACCCGTCAGAATGACTACATCGAAAAAGACAGGAAATCCCGAGTATTGGTGAGGATGATGGGGAGCAACCTAAGCTCCCACAAGCTGTTTCGAGAGTATAAACTGATGCAAAAACTGTTCTTCAGTATCTACACATCTGAATATACACCTCTTATATATATTTTCACTACCCAAACTGATACTATATATTTATGTGTTATATATATATACAGTGTGTGTATATATATACACATACACACATACACACATATATATACACCTTTGTAAAATTTCATTCCTAGTGAATTTTCCCATTCTATTTCCCATTCCCAGTTGTAGTACATATATTCTCATTGCTATTGTGTTAATATACCATTGATGGGAAAATGAATTGCGATCTATTAATGCAATAACAGTGAGAATATATGAACTACAACTACGAGGAATAATATAAGGACAAATCTCACAGCTGTGATGTTGAGTGGAAGAAACACATATGAGGATATTCTGTACGTTTCCTTTATTTGAAGTAGGAAAAGGGACAGAACTCTTCTATCAGAAGTCAGGCCAGTGCTTACCTAGGGAGTTGTAACAACTGGAACAGGGTACAGGGAGGCTGGTCTCCTCGGGTGCTGGTGATGCTCTGTGTGATCTATGTGCTGGCTGCAAAGCTGCATTTGTTTATGAAAATTTACTGAGCTGTACACTTACGGTTTCAATGAGCTGTTGCCATAACAAACCATCCCCAAACCCAGTGGCAGACAATAAGCATTTATTTCTTGCTGACTGGTTTGTGTTCAGTCGTTCAGCTGTTCTCAGTGGGGCTTGGCTGGGGGTTGAGGGCAGGCTGCTCCACATATCTCAGTCTCCTTTGACTGGCAGGCGTCCGAGGCATGGTCTCCAAGGTGAAAGGCAGGAGCCCAAGACAGGGAAATGGAAACACACAGGCCTCCTCAGGTCTCAGCTTGGAGCTGGTGTGCTCTGACTGCTGCCACATTCCAGTGGCCACGGCAAGTCGCAGGACCAAGCCCAATATCCGTGGAGTGGGGAAATCCGCGCCTCTCAAGCTCCTCCCCACGTAAACATTTGCTCAGCAAGAATCTAATCCAGGACACTTATGAAAGGTGTGGCTTACTGTGTGTATTTCATATTTCAAAGTTTTCAAAGGAAACAAAAAAGATGTAAGAACCGCTATCTTCTCCCTCCTCCCCCACTCTAGGTCCCCTCCCGCTTCTGGGATCTTAATGGAAAGGGGATAATGTTATGAAAATTCTCTACACAAGCACAAGGAAGAAAGGAAGGAAGAACATGTGCTTCCTAGCACACAATGCACTTCCCGTCAGCTGGGCTGGAGAGAAATGCCTCCTGGCCTGCCACCCCCGCCCCTACCAGAGAAACAGCAGCAGCAACTCACCGCTTCCTGTAGATGCAGCTGAAGGGCTGCTCTAAGTACAGCCCAGTTTTCCCAGCCCCCGCTCCTCACCTTCCAGGGCTCCCTGCCGTGGTCACACTCTTTAATAAAGGTTGAACTTCATTCAGTGAGAAGGAAGGAGCTGAACATCTGAAAGGCTCAACATTTCTGCAAGACAATTTGAACTTTTTGCCTCCGAACCAACAGTCCTGAAAAAGTCTCTCTTATTCACAGCAGATGCAGAATGTTTAAGCAGGCAGCAGATCACTCCAAGGGCAACATCCCAGTTCCTTGGTCTTCATATCGGATGCACTGAGAGGGAGGATAAGCCTTCGGAGAGGTCTGGTTCCTACTGCAGTGAGAGCGTGGGATTCTGTTCCTTCTCTGTAGGTAGGGAAAGGTCAAATGTACACAATGACCATTCGTCCCTCTCTTACAACTTATCTCATATAAACTCCGTCTCTAGAATCAGGCTGCCTGGTGTCAAGTCTTGGCTCTACTTGCTGTGTGACCTTGGGTAAGTGATTCAACCACTGTCACCCTCAGGTTCTCCATCTGTCAAATGGAGATTTGCTTATTCATTCAATGGACCTTTATTGAAAGGCCTACTATGGTGTCCGGCAGGGTGCCGAGCTCTAGGGATACAATGGCAACTGAGATGGACACGGTCCTCGCCGTCACGGAGTTTACATGAAGGGTAGAGTCAAACCGCAAACACTCTGTCACACAATCACAATCACAGCCATAGTGTTATGAAGAAGGGTAGAGTCAAATCGCAAACACCCTGTCACATAATCACAATCACAGCCATAGTGCTATGAGGAAAACAAACCATAAACTGAGATAGAAAATAACAGGAGAGTCAGGAAGGCGATCTCACCAAAAGGCAACACACTTAAGCTGAGCCTCAAAGGAAGAGGAGCTAACCAGAGGAAGGGCTTGTCAGGTACAGGGAGCAGAGCTCGGTGAACTCAGGACACTGAGAGGCCAGTGACATGAAGGGAGAATGGTCTCAGGTGAGGCTGGAGGGAGAGGCAGGAGATGCGTCCTGAAGAGCTGGGAAGCCGGGAAGGGAGTCTGGATTTATCCTACAGACAGGAGGTGGCCACCAAGGCGTTGAGATGATCACGTGGCTGCTGCTGGCAAAGAGGGACCGCAGGTGGTGTGCAGGTTAAGAATGGACATGAGACCAGCCAGAAGCCTATTGCAGGACCCAAGTGGGTCACGGTGATGGCGCTGGAGATGGGGAGAAGAAGGCAGTTGAGTCAAATGGCTCCAGTGGGGCGAGAAGCCCCAGGACTCAGGACAGATTGAAGATGGGGGAGTGTGTGGGTCTGGTTTGAGTCAGTGAGTGGAGATGGCCGTGAGCTGCTGATGTGGGAGAAAGAGTATAGGGAGGAGTGAGGAGAAGGCAAGGTAAGCCCAGGGCTCACCAACACTGAGGGAGGGGAAGGGAAGGGAAGAGGAGGGGAGGGGAGGGGAGGGGAGGGGAGGTCAGCGCAGGGTCCTACAGAGGAGCAACCGATAGGGTGAAAGGAAAGCAAGGAGGGGGTGGCTCCAGAGAGGGGCATTTCAAGAAGTCAGGATGCCATCTAGGTCCAGTGTTGCTGAGACGAGGACAGAACCTCCAGCACTCACCAACAGTGAAAACGAGTTGAGGAACCATCTATATAGTATATTACATTTGTGTTTTCAAAAGGTGTGTGTGTGGAAGCGGGAGGATATTTTAGCTTCTTTGCAGGTTTGCTTATGGAGCAGCTCTGGAAGACTCTGCAGGACCCTGGTGACAATGGCTCCCCCAGAGGAGGGAACTGGGTAGCAGGGGATGGGGTGGAGTGAGACAGAGACATTTCATTGTGTGTCTCAACCTTTGGGAGCTTTTATATTTTTATAAAATATAAATATATGACTACATTACTATTCAAAATTACAGTTTGAATAAAGCACCCTGCCTTATAGAGCTGCTATGAGGATAATAATAATCGTTTCCTGCGCCTCTCAGGAGGATTACTTGAGATGATCTATGTCAGCTGCTTAGCTCAGGCTCAGCGTGGCACTCCGTGAGGTGGGTTGCGTCCCTGTCACTGCTGCTCCAGGAAACAGCAGAGAGGGCCTTGGCCTGTGTATTCGGTTCCCAGGGTTCTCGTAACAAAGTATCACAAACTGCGTGCTTAAAACAAGAGAAATTCCTTCTCTCACACTTCTGGAGGCCAGAGGTCTGGAGTTGTGGTGGGGCCTGCTCCCTGGGAAGGCTCCACGGAGGAACCCTTCCTCGCCTCTCCTTCGCTTCTGTTGGTTGTCACTGATTCCCTGCATCCCTTGGCTTGTGGCTGCATCACTGCCGTCTTCGCCTCTGTTGTCACACAGCCTTCTACCCTCGGTGTGTCTCTGTCTTCACATGGCCTTCTTACAAAGACACCAGCCACTGAATTCAGAGCCTACCGTAATCCAGTACGACCTTGACTTGCTGATGACATCTGCAAAGACCCTAAGTCCAAATAAGGTTACATTCACAGGTACCGGTAATTCCGAGGACACCATTTAACCCGGCTGAGCCTGGCGGTTAAGATTCTCACAACCACAAACTCATCCGTGACCTAGGTGCGTCCCTTCTCATTCTGGGCATCTGGTTTCCATCTGTAAAATGAAAGTGGGGGGTACTGGAGTCACTCTAGGTCCCAGCCCAGCCCAGAAGCATTGTGTGTCCTTAGACACTCCTGGACCGGGTCTCAGGTAGGTAAGCTGGGCGTCAGGAACAGGACTGAGGAGGCCGAGGCCTGTGTGTGTTTCATGCTGCTGCAGGTGAGGGACGTGCACTGGCTGTCACTGCAGACACTGCAGCCATTGCTGAGGATTTCTGAAGTCCTGAGTCCCCAGGTTGCTGGAACAATGAAGCTTGAACTCCGTGGCCAGAATCATAGCCCAGAGCTATAATAAGACTGAGTCCTGCCCAGCCCCCTTTTATCACCTAATTCATGGCACAAGTGCAAACTCACATTCTTGTCCAGAGAGGAGTTGGAACAAACTGGATTTAGTGCAGCAGATTTTGAGGGACATCTGAGGTCATGAACTGAGCGGGTGTGTCCTGCTGAGTCAACCCACAGAGGCTGCCAGGTACCATCCTCAGACTCCGCAAGAGAGGGTGGGGAACGGGAGAAACTGGAAGAAGCTTCCAAGCGGAGTTTGTGGGAAACCTGCTTTACCGTGTTGGTTCCCTTTGGGTAACCAGATTGCAATAAAAACAACAGTGACACTCTCCTCGTGTGTGAGAACTTCACACCTCATGAAAAGTTGTTTACCTGTTTGCTTGTTGGATTTGATTCTAAAGAGTTGTGTGCGAACAGGGACTTTGACTGCAGCTTTCCAGATAAAGAAACTAAAGCTCCGAGTGGTGCTACACAGGGTCCCTCCCAGGGGCTGCTTCTGGTGGCTCATTCAGGAGGGAAACCTTTAGAATTACCACCCAAATCTCCACCCCAAGGCACCCAACACAGAGTTAGGATAATCATCTTCCACATGGACACTCTGTTCTTGCATTCTTGTGTAAAGTATGAATACCTGCGTTTTATGGAAGATTGCTATGTGTATTGATTTATAACACACAATATAAATGAAAGCAGTGTGCTTGCTATGCAAACACAGGTTCCAGACCAGCCCAGAAGACCCCTCCCAGCACCTAAGCCATTCCAGATGGGCCTCCTGGAGTGATCACAGCTGTTCTGACTCATGGGAGACCAGCCAGGATCCTGCCAGAGAGGCCGCCTGTGTGAGCATGTCGTCTGCAGAAGGCAGTCTCATTCTGCCAAAACAGACAGCTTCCGCGCTGGGCTCCTGCTTGAGGACACTGCCCCGGGGAGAAACCCTGGGCCACCCCACTCACTGTTCCAGTCCCGGGCGTGGCTGGCAGGGCCTGGGCAGGTCAGACTCTGCTGTGAGGCTGGTTTCCACAGCGAGGGAGGAGCCGGTTCCGCTGCTAACTGGTGGGCAGCTTAATGCTTTGGCCAATCAATTGCATGGCCATTAGGCACATATTTGGGGCTTGATTTTGGTTATGGTTTTTAAAATAGAAAATGAATAAATTGGGCTTGGGGAAGTGGGTGTTTTACAGTCACGTGGGAGGAACGGGCATTGAATCTGATTGTCCTTGGGCTGCAGCTAAAATTGCAGCCTCGCCTCTGTGGCATTTAGGCGTTGGCTTAACCACAAATCACAGACCAGAGAAGGCCTCAGTGTCAGAGAAAGGCCTGGAAAGAAGGAAGCAGACACAGAGAGCCATGGACTCACCCAAGGTCACACAGCTCATATTGGGTGATTGAACTGTGTGGGGGTGGAATCGCATCTGTCCGGGACACCGTCATGCCCCTGGCACCCGTCTGG